>NW_028240244.1:0-370565 GCF_028749965.1 Puma concolor | reverse complement strand
CAATCTCCCACTCTGCTCTTGTGTTCAGTCAGAAGTATCAGGTTCTGCTCTACCAGAGGAAAGCAGGCCTTGGAGTGCCTGGTTGCTTGGTGCTTGGTCGGCTGTGCTATGGAGGGTGAGGAGGGCCAGCTTACCTCACTGACCCGGACGACTCAGTTGCCTTTATTCTGAGAAGCAGTTTGCACATGGGCAGTAGCAATGAGGAGGGGGTCAGCATTGGAAGAGGCTTTGCCAGGAACGAGGGAACCAAGTCCTTGTTGCAGATTCCTGAGCAAGAGCCCTCAGAGCCTCATAGCTACAGCTCAAACGCTGCTGCCTCCCTCAAGGGATGGGAAACGTGGCAGCGATCGACCAAGCCAGAAATCCCTGGCTCCTGAAGAAAGAAGGCAGGCTTCTTGCTGAAAGGGCTCCCAGGTGTAGTCCTTCAGAGGGCCCTTTGGCCTAATCCCACAGGCTTTTCTTACTCGGGATACAACCTGGTTGATAGGAGAGTGCGTTGGCTTCTTCACTGTCCACTTTCTCCACATCTGTGTGGTGAAGAACCTTGGCAGTGTGTGTCTCCATTGCCACTCCTGAACCTTGCAGATGAAAGAGGGCTTCGGCGAACACTGTTCCGGGACAGCGTTCCAGGGTAACATCCTTGTTTGGTGGTGTGCTTGTGATGCTGATAACGGTATTCAATTGGGCCCTTCTCGGTTTGGTTTCAGAATGATATGGGCATGCCTATATCATGTGTGTGTGAGGATGCCCAGGGAGAATGCTCGTGGGTAGGCTAAGCCTGAAGTTAGGGGTGGATCCCACCTGCTGGCTGTGTGGGTCAAGGGGAAGGGAAAGTCATGGTCTCTTTCCTCGGTTCTCCCCGTGCCCACTTGAATGCACAGCCTTGACTCACCCTGGAATCAGTCGTCTCTAATTGCTGTTTTCTTCACTTGTTGCCAGTTATCACATGGAGACCCTGTGTCTGTCCCCTACAGCAACCCAGGTCCCCGATTTGCGGGTGAGTTTCCAAGGCTTCCCTGACCTGACGTGTGGCTCTCAGAGTCTGATGTCCCAGAGGACATCTATCCCCCCTGTCCCTGAACGTTAGGTGGCGGGCAGGTTATAGGATCATGGGAATGGGTACCAGCCGGGACCCCTTCCCTAATGGGTAGAATTACCCTCAATCAAAAGAGCAGAGCGTCTGGCAAGTGCAGTATGCTCCACAACCTGATCAGTGCACAAAAAGCCCTTTGAATAAACAGTGGACCAAGACCTCGTTCCCACCTCTGGATCGTTGCATGGAGGCACATTCTTCATTTCTCAGACCCAGTGCTGACCCTCTCGATGGATATGGTGGGCAGAAACGCACTAGAAGCCAAAGTTCCCCTCTGTTTCTTAAGGGAGAATGTGGGCCTCCTGCTCACAGGGCTCCAACGGGTATCCTTGGCAGAACTCCTGGAGCCAAGCACACCAAAGTTGCTCGTGATTCCTGAGCAAGCCGGCTTGCAAACACATGGTGCTAGTCACGTTCTTCCAAACAGGAAGAACTCTAGCCCCCGTTGTGTCCAGTTTCATGACGTTGCTTTATCATCCATCCAGGTTCGTCTTGGGGTCCATACAAATTCAGTCTTTCAGAGTACTCTCTCCGGCTTGCAAAGGTCCCACGGGAACAGTCCTTGTGACTGTGGGATAAGTGGAGCTAAAGTGGCTTTGGCCTTTTGGTTTCAGGTCTATACGGACATCGGAAGGGCATCGGAAGGTGTCCAGCCGAGAGGTATGTGCGGGAATGGCTCTGCCAGGTGTATTAGCAGGGAACTGTCCCCCTTGCCGGGCCGAGTGGAAATGAAGAGAAACATCTCCATTCCACATTGATTGCATCCCCACTGGATGGAAATATTGAATGCCCTGTGGTCCTGGCTGTAGCCATATCCTCTCCCTTCCTGTGTTTCTGACTGCCTCTTCTTTCACCCTTAGGAGTCTCAGAGCTGGTACTCCCTCAGCAGGCACCGTTGGATGGGCATCGGCTTCCCACTCGGTTCCAGGCTCACTTATAGCCATCAGCACCTGATAGATATCCTAAAGTAGAATGTGCCTCCATACCCTGACCTTGGTGCTTGGCTGTGTGTAGCAAGGGATGGGTGGGTGGGTGGGTGGGTGGGTGGAGCCAGCTCAACTTTCTACTCTGCCTGATTGATGTGCTTTCCTTCTGAATATCAAAGAGTTCACACAGGAGCCGAAGGTTCCAGAAGTTGGTCTGCGCAGGAAGAGCTTCTTACAGTTAGAGGGCACCAATGCCCCCTCCACACTTTGGAGCCACAGCTGGGGGAACGTCGCAGCTAGAGCACAGTCACTGCTCACTCCATTCAATGTTGCAAAAACCACCAAAAGCTGACCAAGACCCAGGGTGCCCTAGGTCCTTCTGAAGGAAGAAGGCAGGCCTGGTGCTGAGTCGGCTCCCAATGGAGACACTAGATGGCGCTTTTGCATAAGCTGTCTGGGGTTTCTTCTTCTAGCCAGGTTGCCAGGAGCTGGTGCAGGGCACTGCCTTCTCCGTAGAATTCCCCTTCCAAGCTCTGCAGAGCTCTGGCCCTCCTCATCCCGCTTGATGCATTGTTGCTGTCTTGTAGAGACAAGGGTCTTCTCACAATCTTTTCAGAATCAGTGTCTCCAGGGTCCTATCTTCTGTCTTCGACCTGACAGTGTGGTCCAGGGCCTGTGACTGTGGGAGGGTTTTTGCCACAGGACTCCTTCCTCATTAAGTCACTGGGTTTCAGAAGTGTGCATGCATTCAGAGGTCCCGGGCGTTTGGAGGGACCCAGCAGAGGATGTTTGGTGTGTACGCTGGCCAGAGATTTGGGCAGGGAGCGGGTCTCCTTCTGGCCTGAAGGCAAATGAAGCAAAACATCTCTGCAAGGGGATGCCCATTCCCTTTTGAAAGGTGGAGCTTTGGCCCACCTGGTGCCCATTCCTATCGCCCTGCTGTGTTTTAGAGAATGTATTTTTTTCTCCGTTAGGCGCCATGGAGGCATCCCTCAGTCACTTGGCACCCCTGGGCAGGCCACAAATTCTCACTCTGCTCCTGTGTTCAGTGAGAGCGATCAGGCTCTGCTCTACCAAAGGAAAACGGGCCTTGAGTGGCTGGGTGCTTGGTGCTTGGCCTGCGGTGCTATGGAGGGTGAAGGGGAGCCGGCTTGCCTCACGGTCCTGGATGACCGCGGTGTCTTCATTCTGAGAAGCCGACATTTGCACGTGGGCACTAAGAACCGAGAGGGGAACAGCATTGGGGCAGCCCTTGCCAGGAATGAGGGAACCAAGTCCTTGCTGCAGATTCCTGAGCAAGAGCCCTCAGAACCCTATAGAACCCTCTGCTCAAGCACTACTACCTCCCTCAACTAAAGGGATAGGTGGCGGGGATGGACCAAGCCAGAAATCCCTGGCTCCTGAAGAAAGAAGGCAGGCTTCTTTGCTGACAGGGCTCCCAAGTGTAGTCCTGCAGAGGACGCTTTTTTTTTTTTTTTTATTTTTATTTATTTTTTTTTTTTAAATTTTTTTTTTTTCAACGTTTATTTTTATTTATTTTTGGGACAGAGAGAGACAGAGCATGAACGGGGGAGGGGCAGAGAGAGAGGGAGACACAGAATCGGAAACAGGCTCCAGGCTCTGAGCCATCAGCCCAGAGCCCGACGCGGGGCTCGAACTCACGGACCGCGAGATCGTGACCTGGCTGAAGTCGGACGCTTAACCGACTGCGCCACCCAGGCGCCCCTGCAGAGGACGCTTTTTGTCAAAGCCCACAGGCCTTTCTTATTCTGTGTACAACCTGATCGAAAAGAGACTGTGCTGGGTCCTTTGTTCTCTGGTTTCTCCAAATCATGTGTGATGAAGAACTCTAGCAGTGTGTGTCTTCTTTGCCACCCCTGAGCCCTTTGGATGAAAGCCTGTTTGTGGGGAAAGTATTCTGACACAGTATCTCAGAGTACTATCGTCTTCTTTCGGCTTGGAGGTTTGGTTGGTGTTTTAGTGGTGGTGATAGAGATGGTGTTTAGTTGATGGTTTCATTGGGCAATTTTCAATATGGTTTCAGATGACGAGGCCCTTCCCAAAAACAGGGTGTGTGCAGGTGTCCAGAGACACTGCCTTGTGGGTAGGCTGTGGCAGAGGTTGGGGGTGGATCCCGCCTCCTTTATGGGACAAGGGGAAGGTCGTGGTCTCTTTTCTCGTTGTCCTCCATGCCAATTAGAAGGCACAGCTTTGACTCACCTATCGTCGTTGCTGTCCCATTGCTGCTTTCCTAACTTGGTCTCGGTTCACACACGGAGACCCTGTGTCTGTCCCCTACAACAACCAAGGTCCCTGCAGGGAGATGCGTTTCCAAGCCTTTCCTGAACCAATGCAGGGCTCGCAGAGTCTGATATCCCAGAGGACACCAAGGCCCCCTGTCCCTGAGCCCTTGGTGCTGGCAGGCCACGGTATCGTGAGAATGGGTAGCCATGTGGACCTGCCCCAAATGGATGGAGCTACCGTCATTCGGAAGAATAGTCTGTGCGTGTGCAGCATGCTCCATGACCTGATCAACACACGAAAAGCCTTTGGAATATACACTGCACCAGGCCCTCATTCCCACCTCTTGGTCCATATGATTATGGAAGCGCCTTCTTCATATCTCAGAAGCTCTGCTGCCGCTCTCGATGGATACAAAGCACCCCAGAAGACATACTTCCTGTGTATGCCTTAAGGAAGAATGTGGGCCTCTTCCTCTCTGGGCTCCAACGAGCATCCTCGGCAGCACTCCTGAAGCGAAAGCACACAAAAGGTCCCTGTGATTCCTCAGCACGCCAGCTTGTGAATACATTGTGCTAGGCAGGTTCTTCTAAACATGATGAACTCTGGCCCACGTTGTATCCAGTTTCAGGACATCTGTTACAGTTCATCTTCTCCGTACAAAGTGAGGCTTTGAAGACTACTATCTCTGGCCTGCAGGTGCCTGATGGGGAAAGCCCTTATGAGTGCGGGAGAGGTGGAGACAAAGGAGCCCAGTCCTTTTGGTTTCAGAACTGCAAGGACATCCAGAGCCCTAGGGCATCAGAAGGGGTCCAGCGGAGAGCTGTTTTGGGGGAGGCTGGGCCAGATGGATTAGCTGGGAGCTGGCTCCCTTGCTGGGCCTCAGGGACACGAACATAAACATCTCCATTCCACACTGATGGCATTCCCATGGGATGGATTAGTGAATACCCTTTGGTCCTGGCTGCGGCCATTCCCCTGTTTCTGACTGCCTCTTCATTCCTCCTTAGCAGCCATGGAGCTGACACTCACTTGGCAGCCATCCAGGGAGGGTTGTCGCGTTCCAACTGGGTCCCCTGGTCAGTAACAGCCATGAGCATCGGATATCCCAAAGGAGAGTAGTCCTCCTATTCCTGACCTTGTTCCTTGGTGTTTGTAGCAAGCCGTGGGGGGCCGGGGGGGGGGTTCTTCTCAGGATCGGTTCAAATTCAGGGTCTCAAGAGTCCTATGCTCTGCCTTCCACCGGGAAGGCGGGTTCAATCCTGTGACTGGGCGTTCGGTATTGTCACAGTGCTGCATCTTCGCTAATTCACTGAGGTTCAAAAGTTTGTGGTCATTCAGAAGCCCAGGGCATTTGAAGCGGAGCAGCAGGGAGTGTCTGGTGTGTAGTTGGGCCTGAGATTTGGGCAGGGAGCTGGCTTCCTTCTGGGATGAGGGCAAATGAAGCAAAGCATCCTCCGAATGTCGAGTTTTGGCCTATCTGGAGCCCAGTTCCTTCCTCTTGCTGTATTTGTGACAATTTATTTTGTCTCTCCTGTAGTGGCCATGGAGCCATCACTGAGTCAGCTGGCACCCCTGGGTTGCCTGCAAACTCTCACTCTGCTCCTGTGCTCAGTGAGAGCTCTCAGGCTCTGCTCTACCAAAGAATAGAAGGTCCTTAGTCCCTAGAGCTTGGTGCTTGGCCTGGTGGGCTATGGAGGGTGAAGTGGAGCCAGCTTGCCCCACTGACCTGCTGAGAGAGTTGCCTTCATTCTGAGAAGCAGACAGTTTGCACATGGGCAGTATGAACCGGCATGGGTCAGCACTGGAAGAGCCCTTGCCAGGAACTAGGGAACAAAGACCTCGTTGCAGATTCTTGAGCAAGAGCCCTCAGAACCCCATAGCTACAGCTCCAACACTGCTACCTCCCTCAACTGATGGGAAATGTGACAGCGATAGAACAATCCAGAAATCCCTGGCTCCCAAAGAAAGAATGCAGGCTTTCTTGCTGACAGGGCTCTCAGGTGTAGTTGATCAGGGGACTCCCGTGCCTAAACTCACAGGACTTTCTTATTCCAGATACAACCTAGTTGATAGGAGATGGCCCTGGGTACTTCACTCTCAACATTCTCCAAGGCTGATGTGTGACGAACAACTCTGGCAGTGTGTGTCTCCACTGCCTCCCATTAGCCCTTTTGGTGAAAGTGGGTTTGCATGGAGACAATTCCAAACAGAGTCTTCGAGTAGTGTCCTCTTTTTCCAGTGTGAGGGTTTCATGGTGTCCTTGTGATGGTAACAGAGATATTGCATTGGGTCCTTCTCAATTTGGGTTCAGAATGATGTGGCCTTCCCCAAACCTGAGGTGTGTGAAGGTGCCCAGGGAGAATGCTTGTGGGTAGGCTAAGCCAGAGGTTAGTGGTGCATCCCGCCTCCTTTGTGGGACAAAAGGAAGGGAAAGTAGAGGTCTCCTTCCTCAATTTCCCCCATGCCCATTTGAATGCATAGCTTTGACTCACCTTGTAGTCATTCCTCTCCCATTGCTGATTTTCTAAGTGGGTCTCACTTCACACCCTGAGACCATGTGACTCTCCCATACACAACTGAGTTAGAAGGATTGGAAGTGAGTTTCCAGTCAGTTCCTGAGCCACTGGAGGGTTCTGAGGGTCTGATGTCCCAGAGACAATTGGTTGTCATGTCCCTGAGCTCTTGTTGCTTACTAGTCTTTTATACTTTCCTGCTTCCAAGACCTGCTTCCAAACACTGCCATCATCGGGGAACACAGCCCTCCTACAGCTGTATCACTGCTACCCCCATGTACCGATGGCAAGGGCAGGGCGCATACCCAGAGCCAGGTCTTTCCCTCTGGTTCTGAAGGAAGAATCTGGGCAGGCTTCTTGTTGATGAGGCCTACAGGGGGAACTTATGGATGCCACCATTTACCAAAGCCCACAGGTACTTCTCCTACCTGAGTCAGTCAGCGAGCTGCGGAAGACTGTGCCGGTCACCTCACTTCCTTATCTCTGATACAGGACTCTGGCCCTCCCTCTCTCCATTCTCACCCCTTTGCTCTATTTTAACTCTTACTGTCATACCCTGAGCCCTGACCTGCGATTCCGGTCTAGTCATGGTGACTGTGGCAGATGTTTGGCCTAAGGGACCCTGGCTCTTTAGCAGGATAGTTTTCCCTGTATGATGGTTCATCTCTGCATGGGTCTCACAGAACTCTGATTGCTGGCCAAGTAGGCCTGCGTTGTTGTTGTTGTTGTTTTTGTTTTTGTTTTGCCACGGAAGATCCTCAGAGCTTCTTGGCTTTCAAGCATCTTTGGAAGACAAGAATCACTATAAAATAGGAATTTGTTACAGTATCTGAATGATGCTCAGGGCAAGAAGTACATATTTTAAACCCGTGCAACCCTAATGATAGTTGAATAGACAAGGCCACTCAGCTCTAGTACCAACCTCTGCATTCCTTCCAGGCCTAGTGTACACTGGCCAGGATCTTGACTCAGAACATCCTCCTTTTAGGTTATCCTTGGCTTTCTTCCCTCCACCATATCATGCTTATCCATTTCATCTGAGGGTACACATGTGAGAGCACGTTCATCTTGCAAACGAGGGCTGGGAGAAGTCAACTGGTAAGGAGACAAACACCAGGATCTGCTCTAATGGGTTCCACCCTATGTGCCAGGCCCTGCCTTCTGCCACGATCCTTTGAGCTGTTGAGAGCCTAGTCCTGCGAGCCAGGACGCTCAGTGTTGCTACTATGGAGAATGCTGAAGGAGGACAGCACGGCACAGGCCAATGCCATGCTTGCCACACCATGAACACAGGTGGTTTTTCGGGGCCAGTGAAGCTGTTTTGCCACTGCCTGATGCACAGGGCTGTTCGTGCCCTCACACCTGACCGAGGAATCTCTATTGGTGGTGACAGGCACCCACTAATGATACCTGTGGTCCTGCGGCCCACCTGTGCCCCAGATGGAAGATCAATCCAAGACTGGGTAAGTGCAAGTGTGTCATTACTAGTGGGTGGGCTGCCTTGCTTGGGCCCCACCTACAACATGCACAGGCTGGTGTGATAATCTGTCCCTGGGCACGGGTTGAGTGAGTGACAGCTCTATGGCTCCTATGCCCAAACAGGGAAAGATATAGATAAAGAACCATGAGAGGGCCATAAGCAGGGCCCCAGTTCCACATATCCAATGGCCATGGGAACAATTTGGAAAGGGGCTCTGTGATTCCTGTCCCGTCAGCCAAAAAATGTGCCTAGCTCCCTTCCCAGTCGTCTGGCCCAGCCTACGTGCAAATGGTTTAATCTGGGTGCTCCCAATGCCTTTGGCCTCTGAATGCCTGCCTGGTTTTGCCACCAACTTGCCAGGGTCCTGTGGCCAAACCAATCAATCACGCAGTCACAAGGATGACACGGGAGTGTCCAGCTGAACTCCATGGATATTCCTCTGAGTGACTACAAAGAATGGACCTGAGAGAGGACCTATTGTGAAAATAGAGCAAGGGGGTGAAAATGGATCCACGGAGGGCCAGAGTTCTTCAATAGGAATGGCAATGGGATCATGTGGAGAATGAAGTGACTAGGGCCATCTCCTCGCATGCTTGCTCTCACAGGAATCAGCAGGACATGTGGACTTTGGTGAAGGGAGCCCCTAAAGGCTAACCCACCCCCTCACCTCCCCACCCCCCCCCACCCCCGCAGGGAGCCCTGTCAGCAATGGGTTTGCATTCTTCCTTCAGAAAAAGAGGGAAAGCACTGGCTTGGGTCTGTTTCTCACCCTTTCCCAATAGAGGACAGGGGCGGCAGTGATTCACTTGTGGCTGTTTGGGGCTCCTGACTGATGGTCAAATGGTCAGCACCTGGTCTGCGTCCAATCCAATACTCACTTCAAAACCCTTTGGGCATTAACCACAGCCTGAATCGGAGGGCACATGCATGAACCATCTACACTGCAGGATGAAGGCACCTCATCAGCTAGGGGAGGGAGGCCAGCTGGCTACCCATCCCTGCCATGACTCTAGCTGACTAAGCACCAAGTCCTCAGAGAAAGAGGGCCCTGCTTACCTCTGGGATACCAGACACTGAGTGCTGTCAATAGGCTCCGGAACTGGCTGGGAACTCCACACCAATATTTGCACCTGGGCTGTGTAGCTGACACAGACCTGTGGATCCTGCAATTCTCTAGTTCAAACAGAGGACATTCTTCGGAGGCTCGTGCTCTCAATGGTTCCCAGGTCGAAAGTACCTTGAAAACAAGAGCAATACAAAGCCAATAGGCAACCTGAGCACCAAAGGTCTTCATTACAGAAGAGAATGGGCTAAAGTTAGAATGAAGTGCCTACTCCTATCTCCTGGCAGGAATGCTGTCTGGGGAGTGAAAAAGACCCGAGGGCTAGTGTACAAGGAAGTCTCCATTGGCGACACCCACGAGTGAAATTCTGCAGGAGGTCTGCATTGTTCATTCAGAAACAGGAAATGCTGGATTCGGTGGTTTTTCCTATCCTTCCTCTCAGGAAAGAGAAGCACCATTGATTTGGAGGTAAGGGGTCCCTACACCTAGCTGGTGATCAAGTGTTTGGAAAGGTCCCTTTTGATTCCGACCAGATCCTAAAGCATATTGTGCACATGGGAATCATGTTTGACTCAGGATGAAGGCATGCCTAGCCTTCACTGCACTTACCAGGGCTGGCCAAGCACCAAGCACTCAGGGACAAGAAGGCCATCCTTCCTTTGACTTGAAGTTACTGTTTACTCTCACAAAGCAAAGGACCAGGGTGGGAATTTAGCACCAATCCTTGGGCTCTGCTTGTGTGAAGTGAGTGGAAGCCCATCTGTCCATGAATGTGACCAAGGACTTAGAAAAGAGCAGGTGGGTGGGAATGGCTACAAGGGAGGCCAGGATCTACGTGACAGATGGGAAGGGGGTAATGCTGGTCATGTATATGTACCTTAATTTCTCATTGCTTCATGTGTAAGGCCTGTCCCTCCCCAAACTTCAGGGATGTGCTACACACATCCACCCATAGCCAACTAGGCACCTTCATATGCCCTAGCCCTGTCATTGTGAACACGGTTCTAATAGGAAGTTTCAAGAGGTCATGTTGCCAATCTATGCCAGAGTCACCAGGACTCAGAGTCCCCAGTTGGAAGTGGGGAATATTGCTCTGAGGCAGTGATTCTCAATGGGCTCCAGCAAGATCCCCATTTGAATTTTTTTTTTACGTTTATTTATTTTTGAGAGACAGAGTGAGACAAAGTGAGCGCGGGGGAGGGGCAGAGAGAGGGAGACACAGGATCGGAGGCAGGCTCCAGGCTCTACGCTGTCAGCACAGAGCCCGACGCGGGGCTCGACCCACGCACCGTGAGATCATGACCTGAGACGAAGTCGGACGCTCAACCGACTGAGCCACCCAGGCGGCCCGCAAGATCCTCATTTGAACAAAAAAGCAGAACGAGGGAAATAAATAGACAGAGGGCCCAAATGCTTCATTACAAAGCAGAGCAGAATGAAGCTGACAAGGACGAGCCTAACACAATCTCCGGAGAAGGTGTAGTCTCTATAAGAAACACCTGTGGGCAGGGGAAAAAGGAAACATCCATTGCCTACACCGGGGTGCCCATTTGGCAAAAGCTCGCACTTTTCTTTCAGAAAGAGAAGGAAGGTTCCTGACCTTGGCTCCTTTCCAGGCCCTAAACTTCACGGAAGCAATTCACTGTTAGCAGTCAGTGCTCCCGAGGGTGCTGTAGGTTTTTTAACCGAGTCCTGGTGCAGTATTCCCTGTAAGGCTTTCTTGGGTTGAATTGTATTGCAGTCTACTATGCATGCCACATCCTTCTGCCTTAGACAATGAAGGCCATTCAATCAGCCGAACAAGTGAGGCAAGTGGCTACCATCCAAAAGATTACCTGGACCGGTAAATAACAAGAGGTCATGGACAGAAGGGTCATTCTTAGGTTAGACAGTAGCTACAGAAGAAACGGCTTCAGCGTTCTCCTGTAGAGTGCTGGGTTTCTGCAGAGTTCCATCTGATCATAATGGGTCAACTGGCCTGGGCTCTCCCTCAACGACTTATACCTCCATCACCCCTCCAGAGCCTCTCGGGTTTTCAAGCATCTGGAAGAGACAAGAACCAGTGTAAAATGGGAAGTTGTTACACTCTCTGAATGATGCTCAGGGCAAGATCTATTCATTTTAAACCAGAGCACCCTTAATGATATGTGAACAGACGAGACAACGCTGCTCTGCACTTCTCGCAGGCATAATGCACGCTGGCCAACAACGCGACTCAGTGCATCCTTCTTACAGGTTAATCGTGGCTTTGTTCAACACATCGCACCAAGCCTATCCACTTCCTGTTAAGAGACACATGTGAGAGGCCTTTGGTGCTCCAAACAGGGGCTGGGAGAAGTGAACTGGTAAGGAGGCAAACACCAGGTGCTGCCCCAATGGGTTCCACCCTAGGTGCCAGTCCCTGCCTTCTACCACAGTCCTTGCAAGGGCAGCTGTGGACCTAGCTAGGCCTGCCAGCCAGAACTCTCAAGGTGGCTATTGTGGAGTATGCTGAAGGAGGACAGCAGTGCACAGCCCAATGCCATGGTCGCCATACCGTGAGCATCGAATGGCTTTGCTGGGCCATTGAGGTTTCTAGGGCACTGCCGTGATGCACAGGGCTGTTCGTGCCTTGGCACCTGAGCCAGGAACTTCCTTGTGCTGGTGAACCTGCACCCACCACCAATGCCTGGGGTCCCACTGGCCCCTCTGTGCCCCAGATGGAAGGTCAACCCATGTCTGAGTCAGTGCAAGTGCTGCCAATAGCAGAGGCTGGGCTGCCTTGCTTGGGGCCCATGTCCGACATGCACAGGCTGGTGTGAAAATCAATCCCTCATCGTGGGTTCAGTGAGCCACAGCTCCATGGCTCCTAAGTCTACACGCGGACATAGTTAGACATAGAGTCATCGGAGGGGAGTGGCCGTAAGGAGGGCCAAAGTTCAATATTTCGATGAAAATGAGACCAACCTGGAAAAGGGCTGTGTAAGTTCATGTGCCCTCCGACAAGAAAGGAGGCCAGCCCCCTTCCCAGTCCTCTGGCCCTGGCTAAGTGCAAGGGTTCTAACCTGGGCTTTTACAAGGCCCTAGGCCCCTGAATGCCTGCTTGGTTTTGACACCAACTTGCCAGGTGCTGGAAGCTGAGCTATCCCAGCCTGAGTGGCAAGGCCCGGGCTGTGGACGGATTGGTGACTGCAAGGAGGCCCACCGACAGTGAAGCTTCTTGTACTCCCGCTTTTAGGTACTTTGGCCTTAAAACTACCTGGGGCATTGTCTGTTGGGGAATTGCCCTCGACAGGCCCCCTGGGAAAAGAACCATGAGGAAAGAAAATAAGGTTCCGCAAGAAATTGTGCAGCCTTACATTTAGCACTTGCCACCCCCTATGGAGACTCCTCTACTTACAGGAAGGAGAGCCTCATACATTTGCCAGCAAAGAGGGCCTGTAGAGGCGAGACATATGGATTTGAAAGTCTCACTCTGGCAACTAAGGAGTGTATCTCTGGGCACAGGTGACTTCAACCTCTAGGCCCACCTGGCCCCCCGGAGGCATTCCAGATGATGACTGAACCTAGTCGGTTAAGGTACACAATGGTCCATTCGTTCCTAGGTGCATTGTCTCTCTGAGAATGTATGAGGCATGGGTTTCTAAGATCTTTTCGGCCCCTTCCTGGCACCTTGGACCAAGGCAAACACATTGTTCTTCTGGCCTCAGGTGGTTAGGTGGTCATGTCCCTGTAAGTGTTCCACTTGAGGTGTTGAGAAATGGAGGGCCTTTCATGCGAACAGCAAGGCGAATGCTTCATAGACTGTAGACACTTACAGAAAAACGCAGATGCATAATGGAATGACGTAAGAAATGAATCAAATAATCAAAGGGTACGCGGGAACATTAAGAACATGTTATTTCTTAAAGGTTGATTACACATAGGAACATTTTTAAAATTAGGTAATGTTAGAAAAACACAGATGACGTATGCTACAAGGAAATCACTAGCAAATATAATGCCACGTTGGCTACAATAAGTCGGCCAGATCAACTCACAGCTGTTGCCTGTGTCCATTTTTATTTTTGTTTTTTATTGCACTTTTGTTTTATTTTCACTTTTCCACCGATGCCGTTCATCCTTCGACAACCCCTGGACCTGCTGGAGCTGGACTCTGGCAGCCAGGGGCCCTGTGACCAAACCTATGGCACAGTCACAAGGATGGGACTACGATCCCCAGCTGAACACTGAGGCCGATCGGCCTCTGAAAACATGGAAGATGGAATGCACCGTGCTGGAAGCCGAGCTATCCAACCAGCTTGATGGCACAGCCCGGGCGGTGGGCAGATCAGGACTGCAGGGCGGCCGACCGACAGGGAAGCTTCTTGGACTCCCGCTTTTATGTAATTTGGCCTTAATAAAAGTACCTGGGGCATTGTCTTTGGGGGAATTGCCCTCGACAGGCGCCCTGGGAAAAATAAACCATTGGGGAAAGAAAATAAGGTTCCGCAACGAAATTGTGCGGCCCAACATTTAGGCCTTGCCACCCCTTATAAAGACTCCTCTACCTAAAGGGGGGGATAGCCTCATACATTTGCCAGCAAAGGAGGAATAAATGGATTTAAAAGCCCCACTCCGGCAACAAAGGAGTGTATCTATGGGCACAAATTACTCCTACCCCTAGGCCCACTTGGCCCCCGGGAGGCATTCCAGATGATGACTGAACCTAGGTGGTTAAAGTACAGAATGGTTCATCAGTTCCTGGGTGCATTGTCTCTCCGAGAAGATATATGGTGTGGGTTCCTAAGGCCCTCTTGGCCCCCTCCTGGCACCTCGCACCCAGGCGAATACTTTTGTTCCTCAAGCCACAAGTGGTTCAGGGAAACAACTAAGAGGTCATGTCCCTGTAACGGCTCCACTTGAGGTGTTGACAGATAGATGACCTTTCATGAAAACAGCAAAGCAAATGCTTTCTAGATTATAGATAAACGTGGATACATAGTGAACATAATATAAGAAATTAATCAATAAGCAAAGGGCAGGAGGAAACGTTATGAGAAAATAACCATGTCATTCCTACAAGGGTGATTACACATAAGAACCTTTATAGAATTAGGTAATGCCAGAAAACATAGATGATGCACGATATAAGGAAATTGCCCACAAATATAATGCCACGTTTGCCACAACAAAGCGGCCAGTTCAACACACTGCTGTTGTCTGTGTCCCTTTCATTTTCAATTTTTATGTTTTTCACGTTTTCGCTGGTGTCATTCATCCTACGGGAACCCCTGGACCCGCTGGAGCTGAACCCCGGCAGCACGCCAAAGAGGAACTACTTTGAAAATAGAGCAAAGGGGTGGGAATAGATTCACGGAGGGCCAGAGGTCTTCACTAGGAATGGGAATGGGCTGATGTGGATAATGCAGTGACTAGGGCCAAATGCTAGCAAGCTGGCTGTCTCAGGAATAAGCGACACCTGTGGGCTTCGGTGAAGGGAGCCCTTTACAGCCTACACCTGGAAGCACTGTGAGCAAGGGGCCCGAATTCTTCCTTCAGAAACAGTGGGAACGCCCTGGAGCTGGGTCTGTTTCTTGCCCTTTCCCGTCAGAGGACAGGGGTGGCAGTGATTCAGCTGTGGCTGTTGGGGGCTCCTGGCTGATGGTCAAGTGGCTAGCACCTGGCCTGGTTCCAAGATTCACTTCCAGGTCCCTTTGGGCGCTATCCAAAGACCGGGGCAGAATGCACATGCACGAACCATCCAATCTGCAGGAGGAAGGCACCTCTGGCAGCCAGGGGAGGGAGGCCAGCTGGCTACCCATCCCTGCCATGACTCTAGCTGACTAAGCACCACGCCTCCAGGGACAGACAGGCCTGCTCTTCTCTGGGACAACAGACACCGCGTGCTGTCAATTGGTTCAGAAAATCACTGGCAACTCCACACCAATGTTTGGACCTGGACTGTGTACCCGACACAGACTCATGGATCCTGCAATATTCTACTTCAAACAGAGTACGCTCTCCTGAGGCGCTGGCTCTCCCAGTTAGAACCTAGTATAAAAACAAGAGCAATAACAGGCAAGTAGGCACCCTGAGGACCAAAGTTCTACATGACAGAAGATAATGGGCTAGAGTTAAAATTCAGGGCCTCCTGCTATCTCCTGGCAGGCTGACTGTGTGGGGAGGAAGAAACTCGTGAGCGCTGTGGTAAAAGGAAACCTCCATTGGCTACACCTGAGCGTGTAATTCTGCAGAAGGTGTGTTTTTTTTTTTTGTTTTTGTTTTTTGTTTTCCTTCAGAAACGGAGGCAATACGGGATTTGGAGGTTTCTCCTGTCGTTCCCATCAGGAATTAGACGCACCGTTGATGCAGAGGCAAGGGGTGCTGCTCCCAGCTGTTTGTCACGTGTTTGGAACCTGGACTTGAGGCGGTAGTCCTTGAAAGAGGCCTTTCTGTGCTGCCCAGGTCCAGAAGCATAGTGTGCCGATGGGAAGCATCTGTGTGACAGAATGAAGGGAGGTCTACCCTTCACTCCACTTACCCAGAGCTGGCCAAGCACCAAGCACTCAGGGAGGGACAAGTAGCCCAGCCTTGCTTAGACAGGAAGTTACTGTTTGCTCTCACATAGCACAGGACCAGAGCGAGAGCTTAGCGCCAATCTTTGGGCTCGGCCTGTGTGAAGGGAGTGAAAGCCCAGTCATCCCTCAATGTGTCCCAAGACGTAGAAAACAGCAAATTGGTGGGAATGGCTGCAAGGGAGACCAAGGCTCTACATTACAGATGGGAATGGGATACCGCTGGGCATGGTCATCTACCTCATTTATCCTTGCTGCATGTGTAAGGCCAGTCTGTCCCCCAAACTCTGGCACGGCGTGAAGACATGCATACGTGTCCTGCTTGGCAACGTCATATGAGCTAGGCCTCTCGTTTGGACAAGAGTTCTAATGGGGAGTTACAAGCGGTCCTGCTGCCAATCTCTGCCTGCATCACCCAGACTCACCCAAGGGTCCCAGGTTAAAGTGGAGGATATTGCTCTGAGACACTCAATGTGAATGGGGGCCAGCGATTTCCTGGTTTCAAAAAAAGAGGCCAAAAGAATGGAAAGAAATCGACACAGGGCCAAATGCTTCATGACAAAGGAGAGCAGAATGAGACTGAGACGCACACACCTAGCACAATCTCCCGAGGAGCTAACTGTTGTCCATCGTAAGAAACACCTATGGGCAGAGGCAAAGGGAAACATCCGTGGCCTACACCTGGGTACTCAGTTAGCATGAGGCCTCTACCTTTCTTTTAGAAGGAGAAGGAAGGCTCCTTACCTTGGCTCCTTTGTATGCCCTATCCCTCAGGACACAGAAAGAGCAGTGATTCGGTGGCAGCATGGTATGGGTCCCGCTGGTGCTTTAGGTGTGGTAACCAAGTCATGGTGCAGGATTCCTTGTAAGGGCTGTTTGGGTTGAATTGCCCTGCAGTCTACTGTGCATGCATGATCCATCTGCCTTAGAGGGTGAAGACACTTCAATCAGCCAGGGGAGAAAGGCAAGCTGGCTTCCCTTCACAGAGATAACTGGGCCAGTCAAGGAACAGGCACTCGTGGACAGGAGGGTCCTACTTCTTGGGATTAAGAAACTGGTATTTCTGACCTAGCACGGGGCCATCACTAATCCTGGACGTTGGTTATGTGGCTGACAGACCAAGTCCACCTGGTTGTGAGCCATGACCTAGTTATGAAAACAGAAAATGGATGGGAAGGGCTATAAGGAAGGCCAAGTTTCTACACGACACAGGACATGAGGGTAAAGGGGAAATGAAAAGCCCCTTCAACTTCATAGCTTCTCCTCCAACCAGAAGGAAGGCCAGCTCCCCCTCAAACCCTGGCATTGCCTACCAATGGGCACTCTGCTGGGCACCTTCCAGGGCCATATGCCTCCCATTGTCCACACGCGTCTGAAAGGCACATGAGGAGGGACCCTGTGTCCCAACTAGGCCAGAGACATCAGACTTGGCCAGATTCCCCCGCTTAAGGAAAGGATATTTCTCTGGGACACTGGCTCTGAGTGGCACCCAGGGAGAAACCACTTTGCAAACAGACCAAAAGAGATTCACTGAAAGGGAAATGCCGAAGGCCAAAGTGGTTCATTATTATTGACCCTGGTAGGTCAGAATGAAGGCAGAATGAAGTGTCCAGAATGACAATTTCCCCCCAATGTCCTGCCTAAGGAGGAAGCAACACCTGAGGCCAAAGAAAAACTAAACCTCTAAGGGAAAACCTCCTGAAAGCCTAGTCTGCAAGGGGTCTGCCAATATTGTTCTGCAAGCGAGGGACAGCTTCCGGCCTTGGGTGTTTTCCCTGCCATTCTCATCAGGAGATAGAGGCAGCAGGGATTCAGGGGTAGTGGGTCCATGCTCCAGGCTGTCGCTCAAGTGTTTGCAACCGTTCCTGTGGCACATTAGGCTGTAAAGGGCCACTGTCTCCACTGACTAGGTCTTGGAACGTAGCTCGTATGCGTGGATTCTGTGCTCCTCAGAATCTGAGGCCGAGAAGTACGTGCTCTCTGAGAGCAGGGCTATCTTTCCTGTGGGTTGTCAGAAAATAATTACTCTTGGTGGGCTCAGAAGCAGCGTGAGAACTCACCATCCATGCCTGGGAGCTCACGGAGTGATTGACAGCCTCACTGGCCTACACAGCCTACAAGCCAAGTGCTAGTTAGCAACTAGCATGGGCATGGAATGGCTCTGAGGACAGCCAAAATTTTCATTCAGATGAGAATGGGAGAAAGCTGAGAGGGAAATGTGTTGTGCCATTGCCCTTGTGCCAGAAGTGAGGTCAGCTGCCTCCCCACACCTTTTGGCCCTAACTATACACAAATCTTCTCTGCTGGGTACTTTCCCCTGACCTACATCTAATGTTGTCAATACAGATCTGGAAGGCATGTTGCAAGGCTCCTAGGGCCCAACCGATTCTGCTATCACAAGAACTCAGTCAGAATCCCCAATTACATACAGTCAGAGGGAATTGCTCTGAACCATGAGCCCTGATGTGTCCATGACAGATTCTAGTTTTCAAAAGAGTAAAATGGGGCACCTGGGTAACTCACTCGCCTAAACCTCAACTCTTGGTTTCTGCTTAGGTCATGGTCTCACAGTCCTTGAGTTTGGGTCCCATGTCGGGCTTTGTGCTGAGAGCTCGAAGCCTGGAGCCTGCTTCACTTCTGTGTCTCCATCTCTCTCAACCCTTCCTCTGTTGTCTCTCTCTCTCTCTCTCTCTCTCTCTCTCTCTCTCTCTCACACACACACACACATGCACACACACACACACACACACACACACACACAGACCCACACACAATTAAATAAATATTTTAAAAAATTAAAAGAGAAAAAGGATGGGGCTAATGGGGCTCTTGGTGGCTCAATCGGTTAAGTATCGTTTCATCGCCAAGGTCATCATCTAATGGTTTGCAAGTTCAACCCCCACATCAGGTTCTCTCCTGTGAGCAAGGAGCCTACTTGGGATCATCTGTCCCTCTCTACTACTCACCACAGGCTCGTCCCTCTCTCTCTCTCTTTCTCTTTCGTTGTCTTCTCTCCCTCTGTCTCTTGTCCCTCTCTACCTCCTTCTTAATCTGAAGTAAAAATAAACACAAAAAGAGGAACACAGTGGAAATAGATACGCAGAGGGACAGAGTTCCTAGCAGACATGTGAGTGGGATAAGTCGGAGGATGTTATGACGACTGCAATCCCCTGGCAAGCTGACTGTCTCAGGAATAAGAAACACATATGGGCTAGGGCAAAGGGAAACCTCCAGTGTTTATACTGGGATCCCTCATGGCAAGATGCCTGTATTCTTACTTGAGAAAGAGAAGGAAAGTTTCGGGTGTTCACTGTTTTCCCTTCCCATCCAATGAGTGGATAGTGGCAGCAGCGTTTCCAGGGCAGTGAGTTTGTGCTCAAGTGTTTTGAACTGGACTGTGGTTCAGTAGTTCTTGAATGGTCTCTTTCAATTCCAACTTTCAGTCTCACCAAGGTCTTGTCACTCTGGGATACCTTGCGTCCTCAGATTTGCCTTCAAGTACTCTGTTGGCAAAGATAAGGCCAGGGCAATTCACGCTGCCCCGAGGATTGCTTGTGTGTAGTCAGGGTCAAAGGTATCAGGAGGGAGCTATATTGACTTCTGGGACAAAAGGAACTTGGAGCTGGGCAATTCCTTCTCAGCTTTATCCCATTCTCAGCTGAAATGAAAACTTTTGGCCCTGTGTGTAGCCATTCCAATTCCCTGGCTGCAATGATAACTATATTTGGGTCCCAGGCAAGGCTAATGAGGTTGTTTCCCACATAGTGCGTTCCCAACCATTCCTAAGGAGTTCTCACTCTGGTCTGTGCTAACCAAGAACAACTAGTTTTTAAATTCTGAAAGGACAGATTGCCTTGCTGAGAGTACTTGCCATCTGGCTGGCTGATAAAACAAACGATGGTGAGCCAAGTTGTCTCCCTCCGTGGCCGAGAGAAATGTCATCATCCTCTACGGCGGGTGGATCAGGCATACACAAGACACTGCAGGAGACTTCAGCCCAAAAAAGCGATTAGAAGGAATGCGGCAGCATGACTTGGTTACAACACCTAAGGCCTCAACTGAACCCCTAAACTTCTACCACTGAAACACTGCTCTCTGTGATCTGAGGGGTATGGCATAAAAGGAACCAAGGTCGGGAGCCTTGCTTCTCCTTTAAAAGAAAGGTGGAGGCCTCATGCTGAGTACCCAGGTGGAGGCCATGGATATCTCCCTTTGTCTCTGCCCATGGGTGTTTCTTCTCCGGAGTTAACTTCTCCGGAGATTGTGGTAGGTGTGTCCTTCTCAGTCTCATTCTCCTCTCCTTTGTCATGAAGCTCTTTGTCCCTGTGGTGATTTCTCTCCACTCTTTGGCCTTCTGTTTTTGAAGCCAGGATCTCGCTGGCCCCCATTCACATTGAGTGTCTCAGAGCAATATCCTCCACATTAACCTGGGGGATCTGGGTGCGTCCTGGTGACTCAGGTACAGATTGCCAACAGGACCTCTTGTTACTCCCCATTAGAACTCTTGTCCCAAAGACAGGCCTAGCGCATGTGGAGTTGCCAAGCAGGACATGTATGCATGTTTGAGGCAGTGCCAGAGGTTGGGGGACAGACGGGCCTTACACATGCAGCAAGGATAAATGAGGTAGATGTCCATGCCCAGCAGTATCCCATTCCCGTCTGTAATGTAGAGCCTTGGTCTCCCTTGGAGCCATTCCCACCAATTTGTTATTTTCCAAGTCTTGGGACACATTGAGGGAGGCCTGGGCTTTCACTCCCTTCACCCAAGCCGAGCCCAAAGATTGGCGCTAAGCTCTCGCTCTGGTCCTGTGCTATGTGAGAGCAAACAGTAACTTCCAGTGTAAGGAAGGATGTCCTTCTTGTCTCTCCCTGAGTGCTTGGTGCTTGGCCAGCTCTGCTGGGTAAGGGCAGTGAAGGGTGGACCTCCCTTCATTTCGACTCACAGTTGGTTCCCATAGGCACACTATGCTTCTGGACCTGGGCAGCACAGAAGGGGCTCCTTCGAGGACCACTGCATCAGGTCCAGGTTCCAAACACGTGCCAAACATCTGGCAGCAGAACCCCTTGCCTCCGCATCAATGGTGCATCTCTTTCCTGATGGGAAGGACAGGACAAACCACCAAATCCCTTTTTGCCTCTCTTTCTGAAGGAAGAAAACACATCTCCTGCAGAATTGCACGCTCAGGTGTAGCCAATGGAGGTTTCCTGTCACCCCCCCCCCCTCACGGGTTTCTTCCTGCCCACACAGTCAGCCTGCCAGGAGAGAGCAGGAGGCCCTGAATTCTAACTCTACCCATTAACTTCTGTAATGAAAAGCTTTGGTCCTCGGGGTGTCAACTTGCATGTTATTGCTCTTGTGTTCAAAGTACGATCTGTCTGGGGGCCATTCTGAGCCAGAGCCTCAGAAATGTACTCTGAACTACATTTTTGCAGGATCCATGGCTCTGTGTCAGGCACACAGTCCAGGTCCACAAATTGGTGTGGGCTTGCCAGTGAGTTCCCGAGCCAATTGACCACGATCAGTGTCTGGTATCCCAGACGGTAGCCCGTCTGTCCCTGGGGGCTTGGTGCTTAGTCAGCTAGAGTCATGGCAGGGACGGGTAGCCAGCTGGTCACCCTCCCCTGGCTACCAGAGGTGCCTTCCTCCTGCTGAGTAGATGGTTCATGCATGTGCACTCTGCCTAAGCCACTGGAGGGTGCCCAAAGGGACGTTGTAGTAAATCTTGGAGCCAGGCCAGGTTCTAACCAGTTGATCATCAGCCTGGGGCCCCAAACAGCCACAGCTGAATCACTGCTGCCACTGTCCTCTGAAGGAAAGGGCAAGAAAGAGACCCAGGTCCAGGGAATTCCCTCTCTTTCTAAAGGAGGGAGGCAGGCCCCTTGTTCACAGAGCTCCCGGGAATAGCCAGTAAAGCGCCCCTTCACCAAAGCCCACAGGTGTTGCTTATTCCTGAGACAGCCAGCTTGCTAGCCTTTTGCTGTAGTCACTGCATTACCACCACAGCCCTTTCTGATTCCTACTTAAGACGTGTGGCCCTCTGTGAATCTATTTTCACCACTTTGCTCTATTTTCAAAGTAGTTCCTCGCTGGGTGCATTCCATCTTCCATGTTTTCAGAGGCTGGTCCCTGGTGTTCAGCTGGGTATCCTAGTCCCAGTTTTGTGACTGTGTCTAGGTTAGGTCACAGGGTCCCTGGCAAGTTGGTGTCAAAACCATGCAGTCATTCAGGGGCCTAGGCCATCGGAAAGGCCCAGATGAGAACATTGGCAATTTTTCTGGTCCAGAGGATGGAAAGGGGGCTGGCCACCTACTGTGTGGAGGGAACACGAAGCTACACAGCCCCTTTCCAGATTGACCCCATTCCTACTGAAATATTGAAAAATGAGGCCCTCGTTATGGCGACTCCCTTCCCAAGGCTCTATGTCCATCTATGTCCCCGTGTAGATTTAGGAGCCATTGGAGCTGTGACTCACTAAACCCACACCCAGGGATTGATTTCCACACCACCCTATGCGTGTTGGACATGGTCCCCACGCAAGGCAAGCCAGCCCCTGCTAATGGCTGTACTTGCACTGACTCAGACTTGGGTTTACCTTCCTTCTGGGGCACAGAGGGGCCAGTGGGACCCCAGTGGGCATCGGTGGTGGGTGCAGGTCCCCAGCACAAGGAGGTTCCTGGGACAGGTGCCAAGGCATGAACATCCCTGTGCATCAAGGCAGTGCCCTAGCAACCTCAGTGGTCCAGCAAAGCCATTCTGTGCTCATGGTGTGGCAACCTTGGCATTGGCCTGTGCATTGCTGTCCTCCTTCAGCATACTCCACGATAGCCACAGTGAGAGTTCTGGCTGGAAGGACTAGGTCCGCAGCCGCCCTTGCAAGGACTGTGGTAGAAGGCAGGGACTGGCACCTAGGGTGGAACCCATTGGGGCAGCACCTGGTGTTTGCCTCCTTACCAGTTCACTTCTCCCAGCCCCTGTTTGGAGCACCAAAGGCCTCTCACATGTGTACCCTCACAGGAAATGGATAGTTATGGTGGGTTGTGTTGATGAAAGCCAGGATTAACCTATAAGAAGGATGTACTGAGTCGTGGTGTTGGCCAGTGTGCAATATGCCTGCAAGAAATGCAGAGGTTGGTAACAGCACAGCGTTGCCTCGTCTGTTCACATATCATTAAGGTTGCCCTGTTTTAAAACGAATAGATCTTGCCCTGAGCATCATTCAGAGAGTGGAACAACTTCCCATTTTACGTTAGTTCTTGTCTTTTCCAGAGGCTTGAAAACGCGAGAGGCTCTGGTGGGGTGATGGAGATAGAAGTCGTGGAGGGAGAGCCAAGGCCAGTTGACCCATTATGATCAGATGGAACTCTGGAGAGTCCCAACACTCTACAGGAGAACGCTGAAAGCATTTGTTCTGTAGCTGTTGTCTAACTAAGGGGAGTTAGCTCATCCTAATTCGAGGTGCCCCCAGAGCACCCTCGTCCTTTCTTCTGGAGTCTGCGCCAAGGATGGCCCTGGGTCCAGCAGACACCTACTAATTTCAGGCATTCCTTGTCCATGTTTGGGCCATTGAGCATGCAGCCAAGCAAATGGATGCGGCTGCCCCATGGCAGAGCTCTCTCTACCCCTTTTCTTCTTTCTCCCTTGTCACTTCCCTAGGGTCTACTTTTTCTTGAAAACATCATCAGTATGTATGTGCCAAGGCACATGTGGGGATAGTAAACTGGATAGGAAAATGACCGCACATGGACAGCAAGTGAGCATGATTCCTCTCAGAATATTAGACTTTCTCATTTCTAATCTCTATTGGTCGTGACCTGCACCCAGTAATGATACCCGTGGTCCTGCGGCCCATCTGTGCCCCAGATGGAAGGTAAATCCAAGACGGGTAAGTGCAAGTGCTGTCTCTGGTAGTGGTTGAGCTGCTTTGCTGGGCCCCACCTGCAACGTGCACAGGCTGGCGTGAAAACGTATCCCTGGGCACGGGTCGAGTGAGTGACAGCTCTATGGCTCCTAAGTCAAAACAGGGAAATTGGTAGATAAAGAAACCTGGGAGGGCCATAGGAGGACCCAAGTTCCACATATCCGGATATTTCTCTGGGACACAGGCTCTGAATGGCACCCAGAGAGAAGGGTCTTTGTATACCGAAGAAAAGGTTTTCATTGAAACGGAAACGCGGATGGCCAAAGTGATTCATTACTGAAGAGCCGGGGACACAGGCTAGAATGAAGTGTCTAGAATGACAATTTCCTGGCAAGGTCCTGCGTAAGGAGGAAGAACACCTGAGGCCAGAGAAAAACTAAAACTCTAAAGGGAAAACCTCCGGAAAGTCCAGTCTGCAATGGGTCTGCCTATGTCCTTCTGCCACAGAGGGATAGCTTCTGGCCTTGGCTGTTTTTCCTGCCGTTCCCATCAGGAGATAGAGGCAGCAGGGATTCAGGGGTAGTGGGTCCATGCTCCAGGCTGTCGCTCAAGTGTTTGCAACCGTTTCTGTTATGCATTAGATGGTGAAGGGCCACTGTCTGCACTGACCAGGTCCTGGAACATAGCTCGTATGCGTGGATTCTGTGCTCCTCAGAATCTGAGGCCAAGCAGTAAGTGCTCTCTGAGAGCAGGGCTATCTTTCCTGTGGGTTGTCAGAAAATAATTTCCCTTGGTGGGCACAGAAGCAGCGTGAGAACTCACCATCCATGCCTGGGAGCTCACTGTGCGATTGACAGCCTCACTGGCTCACGCAGCCTGCAAACCAAGTCCTCGTTAGCACATAGCATTGGCATGGGAATGGCTCTAAGGACAACGAAAGGTTCCTTTCAGATGAGAATGGGAGAAGGCTGAGAGGGAAATGTGTTGCGCCATTTGCCCTTGTCCCAGACGTGAGGTCAACTGCCTTCCCACACCCTTTGGCCCTAACTACGCACACATATTCTCTGTTGGGTACCTTCCCCTGACCTACATCTCATGTTGTCAATTTAGGTCTGGAAGGCATGTTGCAAGGCTCCTAGGGCCCAAGTGATTGTGCTATCACAAGAACTCATCCAGAATCCCCAATTAAAATCAGAGGGAATTGCTCTGAACCATGGGCCCTGATGTGCCCATGGAAGATTCTCATTTTAGAGAGGGTAAAAGGGGGCACCTGGATGACTCATTCCCCTAAACCTCAACTCTCGGTTTCTGCTCAGGTCATGGTCTCCCAGGTCTTGAGTTCGGGTCCCTAGTCGGGCTTTGTGCTGAGAGCTCGAAGCCTGGAGCCTGCTTCAGAGTCTTTGTCTCTCTCTCGGCCCTTTTCTGCTTGCAATGTCCCCCTGTCTCTTTCTCTCACTCACTCTCTCAAAAGTGAAATACATGTTTTAAACTGTTAAAAGACATGGGGCTACGGGGGCTCTTGGGTGACTCACTGGTTAAACATTGCTTCATTGCTCAAGTCATGATCTTATGGTTTGCAAGCCCTCCCCCACATCAGTTCTCTCCTGTGAGCAGGGAGACGCCTTGGGATCATCTGTCCCACTCTACCCCTCACTGCCTGCTCTCTCTGTCTCTGTCTCCCTCTCCTCTCTCTTTCTCTCTGTCTCTCCCTCTCTCTGAAAAGTAATAAAAACACACAAAAGAGAGGAAAATGGTGGAATAGGTACATAGAGACACAGTGTTCCTACGAGAGATGCCAATGGGATAATTCTGTGGATGAAATGACTCCTACAATCTCCTGGCAAGCTGACTGTGTCAGGAATAAGAAACACCTATGGGCAAAGGCAAAGGGAAACCTCCACTGTTTGCAGTAGGAGTCTTCATGGCATGATACCTTATGCTTACTCGGGAAAGAGAAGAAAAGCTTCGGGAGTTCGCTCTTTTCCTTTTGTCACCTGATCAAAGGAGAGAGGCAGCAGTGTTACCAGGGGCGTGGTTTTGTGTTCAAGTGTTTTGAACTGGCCTGTGGTGCAGTAGTTCTTGAATGGTGTCTTTCAGTGCTAACAAGGTCCTCGCGAATGGTGCCCACGGGGGAGCCAACTGGTCTCCAGAGCGAAAGCATCCTTAACATGCAGGGAGGGAGACACGTTGGCTAACCATCATTTCTTTTCTCAGCCAGCCAGACACCAAGTACTCCCAGGAAGGCAATCTTTCCTTGGGGATATCAGAAACTGATTGCTCTTGGTTTAGCACAGACAAGAGTCAGAGCTCATTAGGAATGTCTGGGCACTCCCTATGTGGGGGATGGCCTCCTTGGCCTTGCCTGGGACCCAAGACGTAATTATCAATACAGTCAGGGAATTGGAACGGCTACACACACGGCCAAAGGCTTTCATTTCAGCTGAGAATGAGATACAGTTGAGAAGCAACGGTCCAGCTCCATGTTCCTCTTGTCCCAGAAGTAAGGATAGCTCCCTCCTGATCCCTCTGACCCTGTGTACACACATGCATTCCTGCTGGGCACCTTGAAATGCCCTGGGCTCATCTTTGCCAACAGGGTACTGAAAGGCAATTTATTTTATTTTATTTTTTGAGTTCCATCCAAATTAGTTAGCCTCTAGTGCAACAATGATTTCAAGAGTAGATTCCTTAACACTTCTTACCCAGTTAGCCCACACCCCCTCCCACAACACGTCCAGGGACCCTCTGTGTGTTCTCCATATTTAAGAGTCTCTTATGTTTTGGCCCCCTCCCTGTTTGGAGATTATTTTTGCCTCCCTTCCTTTATGTTCATCTGTTCTGTGTCTTAAAGGCCTCCGATGAGTGAAGTCGTAGGATATTTGTGTTTCTCTGACTGACTACTTTCGCGTACCATAAAACCCTCTAGTTCTATCAATGTAGTTGCAAAAGGCAAGATGACGTTCTTTGTGACTGCTGAGCAACACTCCATTGTATATATCGACCACACCTTCTGTATCCATTCATCCACCGATGGACATTTGGGCTCTTTCCATACTTTGGCTATTGTTGATAGTGCTGTTATAAAAGTTGGGGCGCATGTGCCCTTTCGAAACAGCCTTCCTGTATCCCTTGGATAAATACCTAGTAGTGCAATTGCTGGGTCGTAGGGAGGTTCCATTTTTAAGTTCTTGAGTAATGTCCAGAGCGGCTGCACCGCTTGCATTCCCACCAGCAATGCAAAGAGATCCTGTTTCTCCACAGCCTCGCCAACCTCAGATGTTGCCTCCATTGTCAATGTCGGTCTTTCTGGCAGGGATAAGGTGGTATCCCATTGTGGTTTTGATGTGTAATTCCCTGATGGTGAGTGATGTTGAGCATTTTTTCATGTGTCGGGTGGCCATCTGGAAGTCGTCTTTGGAGCAGTGTCTCTTCATGCCTTTTGCTCATTTCTTCACTGGAGTGTTTGTTTTTTGGGTGTCGACTTTGATACGTTCTTTCTAGATTTTGGATACGAACCCTTTATCTGATATGTCGTTGGCACATAGCTTCTCCCATTCTTTCGGTTGCCCTTTAGTTTCGAGGACTGTTTCCTTCGCTGTGCAGGAGCTTTTTATTTTGATGAGGCCCCAATAGTGCATTTTCCCTTTTGCCTCCTGAAAGGCAATTTTTCAGGGACCCTGTGGCCCAGCATATCCCAGAGTGACAAGAACGGGGCCAGAATCCCCAGATAAACGTAGAGGAAATGGCTCTGTGACAGTGTGCCTGAATGGACAACAGGGAGAACTGAGCTTGGAAAAGAGCAACGGGGTGGAGGAGAATACACAGAAGGCCAAAGGTCTTTATGAACCGAAGAGAATGGCATATAGCAAAAACAATGAAGCGGCTAGCAGAATCTCCGGGCAAGATGGTTGTCTCAGCAGTAAGAACACTGTGGGGGCTACAACAAAGGAGACCTCCTGCGTTGTTCCTTCAAAAGGAGATGGAAAGTTTCTGGCCTTGGATTTTTGTTTTGTTTTTGTTTTTGTTTTTGTTTTTGTTTTTTGCCCTCTCCTCTGAGACAGTCATGCTATACAGTCAGCAGCTTGTAGGTTGTGGTGTGGCTGACCCTCAAGTGTTTGGAAAGTGCCTCTGTTGTACTGGTGCTTGCATGGGTTCTTCCTGCACATTCTGCAGGGCCTGAAGGATTCTGCAAATGGGTGAACTGTCTGCTCTTCAGAATGCGGGCATCTGTAGAAGATAGTGGTTGCAATTCTGCTAAGTATTCCCATGCCAACTTGTCTTCAATAAGTGTCTGTGCGGGGGGGAGGGGGAGGTAGGGGGCACGGGGGAGGTCAGTGGATCCTTCTGTGTAGCAGATACTGAATGCTTTCAGACAGCATGGGAGCCACATGGGAACTTTCCACCAATCCCTGGTTTTTCACTGAGTTACTGACAGGCCCATTGTGCCTAGTGGAAACCAGGATATAAATAGATGAACCACAAGGGATGGGCACATGGAAGGCTCAGTCGGTTAAGTGGCTGACTCGTGATTTCAGCTCAGGTCATGATTTCATCGTTGTGAGGCCATGCCCCACATCAGGCTTTGTGCTCACGGCACGTAGCCTGCTTCGGATCGGGTGTCTCCCTCTTTCTGTCCCTACCCCACACCTGCTAGCTCTCTCTCTCTCTCTCTCTCTCTCCCACTCAAAAATGAAAAATGTTTGAAATCAGGATTCACAAAGGAAAGCAAACCAGTGACAGAATGGGAATGGACACATGGAAGGTCAAAGTTCTTCCTTAAGTACGAGAACGAGAACAAGCAAAGAATAGAGTGACTAGTAGAATCTATGTGAAGCTGGCTGTCCTCAGAATAGGAAGCACCTCTGCAGTGGGGAAGGTGGAACAAAACCACTGGTTTTACCTGGAAGCCCAGTCCAGAGGAAATCTTCTTCTGGAATTCAAATGAGAACGGGATACAACTGAAAAAGTACCGCATGGCTCACAGTTTCCTTGTTGCAGAAGCAAGACTGGTTTTCTAACTCCTCTGGGCCCGCATACAGGCCAACATTCTGTGCTGGGCCCCTCCAATGCGCTAGGTTTCCTGATGTTCGCGTGGTTCTCAAACACACACGATGAGAGGCCCCGGAGCCCAAAGTATCCCAGAGTCCAGAGAACTTGACCCAAACCCTCACTTAAAATGAGAAAGAATTGGTCATAAAATCTGGCCCCAAATGCCTACCAGCGGAAACGTACTTTGAAAAAAGACCAGAAATGGACATGGGTACACAGAGGCCCAACGATCTTTCTTACAGAGTAGACAAGGAAAAAGCAAAGGATAAAGCGACGAGCATAACCTCAAATGTAAGACGCTCCAACGTGTTGCACCCAGAGAAATGTCCCCTGACTAAAGCTGATGCCCCCACTGCAAGCGGTGTATATCTAGAAGGTTGGTAAGCCCGGAATTCTTCTGGCCATTGCCTTTCCTCCTGCCCTGTCCATCAAGTATAGATGCAGTATTCCTTCAGTGATCGAAGGTCTCCTTGTGGGACTTCAAGTGTTTGCAACCTGGCTCTGGTGCAGGTAGAGCGTCTGTAATGTAGAGCCTTGGCCTGCCTTGGAGCCATTCCCACCAATCTGTTATTTTCCAAGTCTTGGGACACATTGAGGGAGGCCTGGGCTTTCACTCCCTTCACCCAAGCCGAGCCCAAAGATTGGCGCTAAGCTCTGGCTCTGGACCTGTGCTATGTGAGAGCACACAGTAACTTCCAGCGTAAGGAAGGATGTCCTTCTTGTCTCTCCCTGAGTGCTTGGTGCTTGGCCAGCTCTGCTGGGTAAGGGCAGTGAAGGGTGGACCTCCCTTCATTTCGACTCACAGTTGGTTCCTATAGGCACACTATGCTTCTGGACCTGGGCAGCACAGAAGGGGCTCCTTCAAGGACCACTGCATCAGGTCCAGGTTCCAAACACGTGCCAAACATCTGGCACCAGAACCCCCTTGCCTCCGCATCAATGGTGCACCTCTTTCCTGATGGGAAGGACAGGACAAACCACCAAATCCCTTTTTGCCTCTCTTTCTGAAGGAAGAAAACACACCTCCTGCAGAATTGCACGCTCAGGTGTAGCCAAGGAGGTTTCCTTTTACCACAGCTCTCACGGGTTTCTTCCTGCCCACACAGTCAGCCTGCCAGGAGATAGCAGGAAGCCTGAATTCTAACTTTACCATTGACTTCTGTAATGAAAATCTTTGGGCCTCAAGGTGCTACTTGCATGTTATTGCTCTTGTTTTCAGAGTAGGTTCTACCTGGGGGGCATTCTGAGCCAGAGCCTCAGAAATGTACTCTGAACTAGAATATTGCAGGATCCATGGGTCTGTGTCAGCTTCCCAGCCCAGGTCCAAACATTGGTGTGGAGTTGCCAGTGAGTTCCTGGGCCAATTAACAGCACTCACTGTGTGGTATCCCAGAGGAGAGCAGGCCCGTCTGTCCCTGGGGTCTTAGTGCTTAGTCACCTAGAGTCATCGCAGGGATGGGTAGCCAGCTGGCCTCCCTCCCCTGGCTACCAGAGGTGCCTTCCTCCTGCAGATTAGATGGTTCCTGCTTGGGCACTTTGCCCCAGGCCCTGGATAGTGCCCAAAGGGACGTTGAAGTGAATCTTGGAGCCAGGCCAGGTTCTCACCACTTGACCGTCAGCCATGAGCCCCAAAGAGCCATAGCTGAATCACTGCCACCCCTGTTTTCTGATGGGAAAGGGGAAGAAACACACCCAGGTCCAGGGCTTTTCCTCTCTTTCTGTAGGAAGAATGCAGGCCCCTTTCACACAGGGCTCCCGGGTGTAGCTTGTAAAGGTCTCCCTTCACCCAAGCCCACAGGTGTCGCCTATTCCTGAGACAGCCAGCTTGCTAGCATTTGGCCCTAGTCACTGCATTATCCACATCAACCAATTCTTATTCCTAGTGAAGACCTCTGGCCCTCTGTGAATCTATTTTCACCCCTTTGCTCTCTTTTCAAAGTAGTTCTTCTCCGGGTGCATTCCATCTTCCATGTTTTCCGTGGCTGATGCTAGGTGTTCAGCTGGAGATCCTAGTCCCATCTTTGTGACTGTGCCATAGGTTTGGTCACAGGGTCCCTGGCACATTGGTGTCAAAACCGTGCAGGCATTCAGAGGCCTAGGGCATTGGGATGGAGATATCAATGGCCCACGTTCTTCACTGCAGATGAGGACAGCATTGCCGGAGTCCAACTCCAGCAGGTCCATGGGTTCCCGAAGGATGGAATAGCGTCGGTGAAAATAAAACAAAACTAAATAAAACACTAAAGAAGAAAAACTAAAAGTAATCTAAAAATGAACACAGACAACACCAGTGTGTTCAACTGGCCGATTTATTGCAGACTACGTGGCATTATATTGGCTAGTGATTTCCTTGTAACATATGTCATCTACGTTTTTCTAACATTCCCTAATTTTAAAAATGTTCTTATGTGTATTCAACCTTTCAGAAATAACATGGCGATTTTTTGCTAATATTCCCGCATACCCTTTGATCATCGATTAATTTCTTACAATATTCCATTATGCATCTGCGTTTATCTATAATCTACAAAGCATTTGCTTTGCTGTTCTCATGAAAGGCCCTCCTTTTCTCAACACCTCAAGTGGAACACTTACAGGGACATGACTTCTGAACCACATGAGGCCAGAGGAACAATGTGTTTGCCTCGGTCTGAGGTGCCAGGAGGGGGCCGAAAAAAACTTAGAAACCCATGCCTGATACATTCTCAGAGAGACCATGCACCTAGGAACGAATGAACCATTCTGTACCTTAACTGACTAGGTTCAGTCATCATCTGGAATGCCTCCGTGGGGCCAGGTGGGCCTAGGGGTTGAAGTCACCTGTGCCCAGAGATACACTCCTTAGTTGCCAGAGTGAGACTTTCAAATCCATATGTCTCTCCTTAGTCGACTGTCTTTGCTGGAAAATACATGAGGCTATCCTTCCTGCAAGTAGAGGAGTCTCCATAGGGGATGGCAAGGGCTAGATGTAAGGCCACTGAATTTCTTGTGGAACCTTATTTTCTTCCCTAATGGTTCTCTTCCCAGGGGGCCTGTCGAGGGCAATTCCCCAAGAGACAATACCCCAGGTACTTTATTAAGGCCAAATTACCTAAAAGCGGGAGTACAAGAAACTTCACTGTCAGTGGGTCGCCTTGCAGTCAGCAATCTGGCCACAGCCCGGGCCTTGCCACTCAGCTGGGATAGCTTGGCTTCCAGCACAGCATAATGCTGAGAGTGAAATGAGTAGCTAAGCTCCTTCTGGCCCCACAAGTGAGGCCTTCCCTCCCAGCTCCTCTGGACTTGGCCCGTGGGCAGACATACTGTCCTGGGCACCTTGCAATGCCTTAGGCCTCCCTTTGTCAGTAGACTTACGATAGGCACATCTCAAGGGGCCCCGTTGCTCAACCTATCCCTAAGGAAGTTGAGCTCAATGCCACTGTCCACTTAAAAGTGGAGGAGATCTTTCTTGGACACTGGCCCTGAACGTCTCACAGGGAAGACCCAGTATGTAAAAGGGCCAAATGATAGAAACGGATGCATGGAGTGCCAAAGTTCTCCTTATCAAATGAGAATGGAAGAAATGTGAGAATGAAGTGACCAGCAGACTGTTGTGGCAAGCTGGCTGTCTTAGTCATGAGAAACACCTCTTGGCTGTGGCAAAGGAATCCTCCATTGGCTCCCCTGGCCACCAGTTTTGCGAGAATTCTTCCCTTGGAACTTCTGAAAGGGAGGAGAAGCTTCTGGCACTGAGTGGGTTTCTCACCCTAAGCTACAGTGGATAGTCACCAGTGGTTTGCGTGTAAATGGGTATTGACACTTATGTGTTTGGAATCAGGCTCTGTGCAAGTATTCCTTGAACAGGCAATGCCCTGGCCAGTTCTGGAAGCTAAATGCCCACCTGGAAACCATTTACTTTTCCCTATGAAGGCATCTCAAGCAGCCAGGGGAGGGAGGCAAGCTGGGTAAGCATCAAGGCCAAGCTCTGCATGGTCAGTCACAGGTAGTGAACCGTTATTTGGGAATATCAGAAACTGATTGCTCTAGGCTAGCATAGGGATGGAGTGGGAGCTCGCCCCCAATTCCCCGGGCATTCGCTGTGAGAGTGAAAACCCTACCACATTTCAGTGTGACTCAAGACCTCCTTAGAAAAACAACTAGGGGATCCAAATGGATCAATGATGGGTCAAAGGTCTTCATTTCAGCAGAGACTAGGATACATCTGAGAAGAAACTGACGAGCTCTGTTGCTCTTCTCCCCACAATTGACGGTGCTTCCTCCCAATTCTCTGGCTTGGCCTAGGCACCAACAGTTTGTGTGGCACCTTCAAGGGCCCTATGTCTCTTTCTTGTCAAAACATCTCTAAAAGGCAAGTCCCAAGGGGCTTTTCGCCCAGCCTATGCCAGAGTCAGGATGACATGGCCAAGCTCCCCACTTACAATGAGGGGACATTGCTCTTAGGTCTGGCCTTGAATTCCCCACAGTGCGGACTTACAACAAGGGCAAGGGGATGGGAATGGATACCCAGAAAGCCAAAGATCTTCATTTCACATGAGAATGGGATAATTCTGGGAGGAAAGAGAACAGCACAATCTCCGGTCAAGCTCGCTGTTTTCTGAAGGAACAAACACACGTGCGCTGGGTAAATGGGAATCATCCATCTGCTTCATGAGGGAGCAGCAGAAGGAATGCTGAGGGCCAAACACAAGCTAGCATTACCTGACCACCCCCAGGTGGGATAGGTGTGACATTCCCCTGGCACTCCTGGCTGCCCAAGGCCAAAGGAAATGACAGAAAACAAGTGGTTAAAGTGACAGAGCCTCCACCACTTGACAAGTATCTTAGGAAGTTGCAAGAAAAAGGCAGGGGCTTCTTCTCCAGAACCCTACAGATTCATTTTCCCAGAGTCCCAACATCACCCTGTCCTCCCTAGTAATGTGAGGAACAAAGGCAAGAAGAAAATGGCATCTAAAACTGAATTTCCTCGGGTGCCTGGGAGGCTGAGTCCCTTAAGCCTCAGACTTTAACTCAGATCGAGTTCTCACAGTTTCTGTCTTCCAGGCTCATAGGGGCTCTGGGCTGACAGCTCATTGTCTGGAGACTCCTTCAGATTAAGATTCTGCATCTCCCTCTCTCTCTTCCCCCCTCTCCAGGTGCAAATTCTCTCTCTCTCTCTCTGGCTGGCTCGCACGTGCTCGCTCGCTCGCTCGCTCTCTCACGCGCTGGCTCTCGCTGTCGCTCTCCCTCTTGCTCGATCTTTCCCTCCATCTCCTCCCTCTCAAAAAATAAAGAAACTTTAAGAAAAAATTGAAACTTCATTTCCTTGTCCCCTGAAGCCCATTGCAAATACTTGAGACTGGCAGAGTCACACCTTTCTCCAGGAAGTCTCCTCTGTCTTCATGTAAATGTTCTGCTAAAGGGAAACACGACTTTAGCTTGACAATAGCTAGGCCTCCAGTCCTTAGCATATGAAATGCTCCTTGTAAACTTGACATTTGCCTTTTACCTTGCCCAAGCCCAAAGTTTATAAGCAGGCTTTGTTCACATGAAGAAGAGGAAGAAGAATAACAACAAGAGTAAATCAGAAGAAACACACTGAGGGCCCAAATTGCTCACCTCAGGTGAAAATGGAATAAAGCTGTGACTGCTGACCTGAGCACCATTTCCTAGGCAAGCTTGCAGTCCTGGGAATAAGAGGGAAACACCTGGGGGGTTGGGATGAAAGGAAGGAAGCAGCAGTCACAAGAAAACTGCATCCTGACCTAGATAGGGCAGGAAGGCTTCTGGCTCTTGCCTTCCTCATCCATTCAGTGGATACAGGCACTCGTGATCTATCTGAATGTTGCTTCTTTGTGCTGGCGGGCAGCCATATCTGTGGAATCGCGTTCTGGTCCCAGAGTCCTTGAAAGGACTCTCGGCCCTGACCATCTGGGGAACAACAGTGCTCATGCTCCAACTTTGGCCTTCTCACGATGCAGGAATGTCACAGAGGCAAGCAGGATCAGGGTAACCAACCCTCCTCAGGCCAACAGAAGGCTACCAAGCACACAAGGTCTCAGTAAAGGAGGGCAATGTGTCCTTAGTAATCGCCATGTGTTAGCTGGCTGTGAATGCTGGCCACTCTCTGAGTCAGAGTCATGGTTCCTGACTCTGACCTCTGATCCCCATCTCCCCTTGCCCACGCAAGTGAGGAAGGCTCCCTCCCAATAACACTTGCCCCTTTCCAAGGCTGTGTGCCTTGGGTTGCCAACATAGGTCTCACAGGTGAGCCCATGGACAACCGACCCATTGTTCCAGTTACCCTGGATTTAAGGGAAACTTCGCAGGACTCCACGATTACTATCGGAGAGAAATACATCCAATTTCGGACTCTCATTCCCTCACAGGAAAGCCTGGTTAGAAAAAGATCAAGGGAATTAGAAGGGATGAACTTTGGTCCAAATTCTTTGTCTCAGGTGATCATGGAAGAAAGCTGTGAATGAAGTCACTGGCACAATTCCCAGGGAAGCTTGATGTCCTAGGACTATGGAAAACCTGTGCACTATAGAGAAGTGGAACATATTTTACCTCCCCCTGGGAGTTCTAAAGTAGCACAAAACCCCACATTTGAACTCAAACAGTGTAGGAGGGCTAAGGCACTTGCCAACTTTGCAGCTTTTCCTGCCAGGGGGTAAAAGCACTCTCATTGTGGCGGTGGGGGTGGGGGTGGGGGTGGGCAGACTCTCAATATGGGCTGACACCCAAGTCTGGGACTGGGCTCTGAGTTTTAGGGTTTTGAGTAGTTTCTTTCATGGTCCCCTGCTGTGGAAATGGAGTGGCATGTGGGAAACCTTACAGGCTCACAAAGCAGGATGTCGAGGCAGTCTATGGCAGGGGCACAGAGCCCAGGAATAGTCACGGCACAAACATAAGATTTCCACGCCCCAAGTTTTACGAGGGAAACGTCCCCTCGATAGCAGAAATTAGTTCTTCTTGGGGTAGAAAACAGTCTTCATGGATGCTCACTGGGAGTTAATCAGCTCAATCTCTGTGACTTTTTTTTTCCCCCCTTTTCTTCTGACTATGGGCCTGAAAGGCCACATCTCTATCAGCTTTTACCACAAGGGTGGGGCCAACTGTCTCCGAATATCACCTGCCTCTACCCACAAGCAATCCTCCTGTGCTTAACACATTCCAGTCCCCAATACCTCCTGCTCCCAAGGTAGATTGGGCAGACCCCCCAGGGACACCTGTTCCTAAAGCTATTCCAAAGTGATGGGAACTTGGCACGACTCCACAGTGAAAATGGGAGAGAACTGTTGCCAGACTCTGGCACTGAATGTCTCCCAGTGAACACACGCTTAGGAGAAGTGTAAGGGAATTGAAAAGGATACAGCGAGGGCCAAAGTTCTTCCTCTCGGATGAGAAGAGAATGAAGTTCTAGATAATGTTCCGAGCACAACTGCCTGGGCAAGTTTGGTGTCCGAGGAGTAAGAAAGTCCTGTGGCCTGAAGAGAAAGGGAACATCCACTAGCTATACCAGGATGTTGCGTAGGCAAAAGTCATGCACTCCAACTTCAGTAAGGTCTGGCATGTGTCAAACTGTCACCAGTGCCTAAGTTGCGCTGCCTCTCTGGGGAAAGACTCAGTTGGGACTCAAAAGGGAGGATCCTGTTCCTGGCAAGTCTGCAGATTCAGGCTCTGGTACTGAGTCTCTGAGTACTTTTGTGCCCCAACCTGCTCGGTGAATGGACTTGACGTGTGTGAACCCTGAGTGACTCAGGATGTTGGCAGCTCAGGCTTTCCTGAAAGGGATGGACAGAGAGCAGGGCAATGGCTGCGGGCCAAGAGAATCCTGCGAAACACAGAGTTCTTCCTGGCAGGAGGTCAACCTTTACTTTTCGACATCAGAAACTAACTGCTATGTGATGACAGCCGGTGTGAGTGCAGGCTCCCCGGGAAGGACTGGGAGCTGTCTGTACGGGACAGCCCTGTAGCTCCTGAATTTGACCCTAGGCCCTTGCTCCAGAAATGAGATCCGATGCTTGCCAACGTCATCCGCCTCTGTGTACCTGCAAACCTCTTCTGCTGAACACTGTCAAAGGCCCTGTGCTTCCTTTGGCTAAGGTTCGTCCTGCAGCAGTGTTCCATGGACTCCTGTTGCCCAGCCTATTCCAGGTGACTGGGAACTAGTCACAACTCCACAATTACAATCAGAAAATGCTGTCAGATGATGTCTGTGAATGTCCCCTAATGAAATCCTCATTAGTGAAAGAGCAAGGCAATCTGAAGGGATGCAACGAGCGCCAAATGTCTGCATCTCAGATGAAAATGGCATAAAGCTTCACATGAGGGCATGAGTACTTTTCCCGAGGCAAGGTTGGTGTCATCACCAATGTAAGTGGGCCAGATCTGAGGGGGAACATCCTTCATCTACACTTAGGAGCCCTGTGTGCAAAAGCCCTGTGTCCTTCAGTGATGGAACAGTGGTGGTTTGGGGGCTCCTGTCTGGCTCCTGGCTCACACCCAAGTCTGAGGACATGGGCTCTGTTCTTCTCGCTATTGGGTTTACTTGTTTCTCTCCTTACCGCTCCAAGGTATGGACTTTGCACGGGCAAACCGTTAGTATCTCAGAAGGAAGGAAGTTCTGGCATTCCAGGAGGTGGGTAGAGAGCAGGGAGTGACCATCTGGGCCAGCACACTCCTGCCAAGCACTGAGTTCTCAGTAACAGAAGAACACCCTTTCTTTGCCAACATCAAAACCTAATTGCTGTGTGGCAGCACACCACCAGAGTGGGAGCTTGCCTAGAGTTTGTTGTCACTGTCTGAGGGCAGACCAGTCGCTCCTGGCTCTGACCCCTGATCTCAGTCTCTTCTTGCCCCTGAAGTGAGGTGGGCTCTTTCCAGCACCACTTGCACTCAAGTGCAGCTGGGTTTTCTATTCTCTCCTCTATTTCGCATCTTACCTGATCGCTTTGCAGCGGGATACCTCTCTTTGGATTGCATTAAACACACAGGGACGCATCACCCTTTGTTTTATGTCTGCGGCTGTATAGACATTAATATAACATTTTGGACTAAAGGGGGAAGCCTTCCAGAGGCGGAGCTTTGAGTAATTCTGTGTGATCTCCAAACAGGTAACTGATATCTGACCCAAGTATAGAAATATCTACGTTCACATCAAAGGCAGTCTGTCGTTTGTGGATGCTGGATTTTGTCAAATTCTACTAACGAGCACCTGGGAATGGTGACTTTGAATATTTTGAAACCCTTCTGATGGGAAAATGTCATAAAGAAACATTGGAGATATTCAGGATTGCACATTCTGCTCTCATTTTTGTCTTAATTTATTCTCAAGATTTGAATGGCAAACAGTTGATTGTATGAAATCACTGATGAGCTAGAAGCAAAAAGACAAAATAAAAACAAGCCTTCTTGGAATCATGAGTTGGTCACACTAAATCATTAGGGTTGTGGGGCTTTTTGTTTTTGTTTTTGTTTTTGCTTTTTTGCCTTTTTGCTTTTGAGTGCTGTTGGGAATATGTTCCACAATGAAACCTCCAGCTTTGCTTTTCTTTCTCAGGATTACTGTGGCTCCGATGTCGGGTCTTTTGTGATTCCAGACATATTTGAGGGCTCTTTGTTGTACCTGTGTGAATGCTGCGGGTGGTATTTTGATAGGGATTGCATTAAGTGTGTAGATTGCTTTGGGTACTCTAGACATTCTAACCATGTTGTACTTCCAAACCATGAGCATGGGATGTTTTCTCATTTCTTTGTATCACCTTCCGTTGCCTTCCTACGTTTTCAGAGTATATATCGTATACCGCTTTGGTCAGGTGGATTTCTAAGTACCTTTCAAAATAGCTTCGGTGCAATTGTCAACGGGAGCGATTCATTGATTTATTTTTCTGGGTGGGGGATGGGATAGATGGGTGATGGTATTGAGGTGGGCACCTGTCATGATGAGCACTGGGTGTTGTCTGTAAGCGACTCATCAATGAATTCTACTCCTGAAACCAATGCTGCACGGTATGTTAACTAACGAGAATTACATAACAAGTTGGCAGAAACTGGGGGGGGGGGGGGGGAGGGTGGGGGCGGGGGGGGAATGAGCAGATGATTTGGTCTTGCTATGTTTACACCTCCATTTTGACCCTGCTGTCCTGACTCAGACATTCTATCTTGGAGAATTTAGCTCCTGCACACAAATAATTTGGTTTCGGTGCTGTGCTTGCCCAACGTTGCAATCAGACATCTATGACCACGGCATGTCTTGGGATAAGGTGTTTCCAGGGAAAAACCATAAAACACTTCAATTCCTTGATGAATTTCAAAAAGTATAACTCAACATACCAGTTCTAGTGTATCTGAACTTATGTTAGAATGCAGGAATGGTTTTCAGGACCAATGAATTGTTACGTCCACGAATGGGTGTTGTAGCCACACCATAATGCATTTGGTGTACAGATTCTGCTGTTTTAAATTTTGACACAGGAAATCCTGGCTGGCATGTTAGAGCAGGGAGATGAGTGATATGTGATCTCCCATGGTGGGCAAGCCATAATCAGTTATAGACTAGCCACATCCACGGTTCATTCATATGAAGAAGAAACACATGTGCATTGTGTTTGTGCCACTGTTACTTTGACATCCACTACAGGCGCCCCAATCTCACCCTACACCAAAGCAAGAACTTGACCGCTGGAGCACTGTGTGACTTTGGAAAGGATCTATGTCCTTCTGAAGGACACATCTCTTATAGGCCTAGCAGCAGAGGCAGGTGTGGAAGTAGATTCTCTGATTCTGAGACATAGTGCTTCTGCCTGGTTGATATCTACGCCTTGTCTTCTGGGAATCGTAGGTGGTGGTGGGGTGGGGTGGGGTGGGGTGGTTGCTCAGGACCCACTGTTTGAGCAGGGCCTTGGCTGCATTACATGCCTCTTAAGGCAGGGAGCACACTCATGCGCTGTGGGGTTAGTGATGTCCTGCGTACCTGGTGGTGGACACGGACTTGAGTTTTCCTCACTGGCTCCAAACATTTGCCTGTTTTATGTGGGATTTTAGGTCTGTCTACAGCAAACAGGTACACTTAGTGTATATACAGGGGTGGCTGAACACCCCCCACCTGACGCCCTATCCAGTGTTGATGGAGCCTGACATCACAACCTCTGGAGAACTGGCTTTTGTAGCTGTGTATCCAAGCTCTCATTGGACTGTGGGGTGACTGATCTGATCAAGAGCCTAGGACTGGCCCAGATCACACGAGCTGGGAAGAGTCCAGAGGATAAGGCTGGGCTCTGCCTTTTCAGGCCATGGCTCAAATTCCTTCCATCGTGTTTGGTATTAGAAAGGAGAAAGTCTAATATTCTGGGAGGAATCATGCCTGCATGCTCTCCATGTGCGGTCATTGCACTTTCCAGTCCCCACTTGTGCACTGGCACACACATACTGATGATGTGTGGAAGAAAATGCAGACCAGGGGGAAGTGACGAGGGAGAAAGAAGAAAGGGGGTAAAGAGACCTCTGCCATGGGACAGCACCATCCATTTGCTTGGCTGCATGCTCAATGTCTCAAACATGGGCAAGGAATGCCTGAAATTAGTAGGTGTCTGCTGGACCCAGGGCCATCCGTGGCCCAGACTCCAGGAGAATGGAGTAGGGTGCTCTGGGGGCACCTGGAATTATGATGAGCACACTCCCCTTAGATTAGACAACAGCCACAGAAGAAAAGGCTTCAGCATTCTCCTGTAGCATGTTGGGCTTCTCCAGAGTTCCATCTGATCATAATGGGTCAACTGGCCTGGGCTCTCCCTCAACAACTTACACTTCAATCACCCCACCGGAGCCTCTCGCGTTTTTGAGCATCTGGAGAAGACAAGAACCACTGTAAATTGGGAAGCTGTTACACTCTCTGAATGATGCTCAGGGCAAGGTCTATTCATTTTACAGCAGTGCACCCTTTGTGATATGTGAACAGATGAGGCAAGGCTGCTCTAGTACCAACCTCTGCATTTCTTGCAGGCATATTGCACACTGGCCAACACCACGACTCAGTACATCCTTCTTACAGGTTAATCCTGGCTTTGCTCAACAACATCTCACCATGCCTATCCATTTCCTGTGAGGGGACACATTCGACAGCACTTTAATGCTCCAAACGGGGACTGGGAGACGTGAACTGGTAAGGAGGCAAACACCAGGTGCTGCCCACTTGGGTTCTACCCTTGGTGCCAGTCCCTGCCTTCTACCAGAGTCCTTGTGAGGGCTGTTGTGGAACTAGTCGTGCCAGCAAGAAAACTCACTGTGGCAATTGTGGAGTATGCTGAAGGAGGATAGTACCGCACAGGCCAATGCCATGGTTGCCACACCACAAGCAGCGAATGGCTTTGCTGGGCCACTGAGGTTGCTAGGGCACTGCCTTGATGCACAGGGCTGTTCATGCCTTGGCACCTGACCCAGGAACTTCCTTGTACTGGAGACCTCACCCACCACCGATGCATGGGGTCCCCCTGGCCCCTCTGTGCCCCAGATGGAAGGTAAACCCTAGTCTGAGTCAGTGCAAGTGATGCCCTTAGCAGGGAATGGCTTGCCTTGCTTGGGGACGATGTCCAACACACATAGTCTGGTGTGAAAATCAAACACTGGGCATGGCTTTAGTGAATCACAGCTCCATGCCCCCTGAGCCTCAATGGGGACATAATTAGACATAGAGCCATGGAAAGGGAGTGGCCATAAGGAGGGACAAATTTCAATATTTCAATGAAATTGGGAACAGTCTGGAAAGGGGCTATGTAAGTTCATGTGCCCTCTGACAAGGAAGGAGGCCTGACCCCTTCCCAGTCCTCTGGCCCAGGCTAAGTGCAAAGGTTCTAACCTGGGCCTTTCCCAATGCCCTAGGCCTCTGAATGCCTGCACGGTTTTGACACCAATGTGCCAGGGACCCTGTGACCAAACCTATGGCACAGTCACAAAGATGGGACTAGGATCTCCAGCTGAACACCTAGCATCAGCCACGGAAAACATGGAAGATGGAATGCACCCGGAGAAGAACTACTTTGAAAAGAGAGCAAAGGGGTGAAAATAGATTCACAGAGGGCCAGAGGTCTTCACTAGGAATAAGAATTGGTTGATGTGGATAATGCAGTGACTAGGGCCAAATGCTAGCAAGCTGGCTGTCTCAGGAATAGGCGACACCTGTGGGCTTGGGTGAAGGGAGACCTTTACAAGCTACACCCGGGAGCCCTGTGTGAAAGGGGCCTGCATTCTTCCTACAGAAAGAGAGGAAAAGCCCTGGACCTGGGTGTGTTTCTTCCCCTTTCCCATCAGAAAACAGGGGTGGCAGTGATTCAGCTATGGCTCTTTGGGGCTCATGGCTGACGGTCAAGTGGTGAGAACCTGGCCTGGCTCCAAGATTCACTTCAACGTCCCTTTGGGCACTATCCAGGGCCTGGGGCAAAGTGCCCAAGCAGGAACCATCTAATCTGCAGGAGGAAGGCACCTCTGGTAGCCAGGGGAGGGAGGCCAGCTGGCTACCCATCCCTGCGATGACTCTAGGTGACTAAGCACTAAGACCCCAGGGACAGACGGGCCTGCTCTCCTCTGGGATACCACACAGTGAGTGCTGTTAATTGGCCCAGGAACTCACTGGCAACTCCACACCAATGTTTGGACCTGGGCTGGGAAGCTGACACAGACCCATGGATCCTGCAATATTCTAGTTCAGAGTACATTTCTGAGGCTCTGGCTCAGAATGCCCCCCAGGTAGAACCTACTCTGAAAACAAGAGCAATAACATGCAAGTAGCACCTTGAGGCCCAAAGATTTTCATTACAGAAGTCAATGGTAAAGTTAGAATTCAGGCTTCCTGCTATCTCCTGGCAGGCTGACTGTGTGGGCAGGAAGAAACCCGTGAGAGCTGTGGTAAAAGGAAACCTCCTTGGCTACACCTGAGCGTGCAATTCTGCAGGAGGTGTGTTTTCTTCCTTCAGAAAGAGAGGCAAAAAGGGATTTGGTGGTTTGTCCTGTCCTTCCCATCAGGAAAGAGGTGCACCATTGATGCGGAGGCAAGGGGGTTCTGGTGCCAGATGTTTGGCACGTGTTTGGAACCTGGACCTGATGCAGTGGTCCTTGAAGGAGCCCCTTCTGTGCTGCCCAGGTCCAGAAGCATAGTGTGCCTATAGGAACCAACTGTGAGTCGAAATGAAGGGAGGTCCACCCTTCACTGCCCTTACCCAGCAGAGCTGGCCAAGCACCAAGCACTCAGGGAGAGACAAGAAGGACATCCTTCCTTACGCTGGAAGTTACTGTGTGCTCTCACATAGCACAGGTCCAGAGCCAGAGCTTAGCGCCAATCTTTGGGCTCGGCTTGGGTGAAGGGAGTGAAAGCCCAGGCCTCCCTCAATGTGTCCCAAGACTTGGAAAATAACAGATTGGTGGGAATGGCTCCAAGGCAGGCCAAGGCTCTACATTACAGACGCTCTACCTGCACCAGAGCCAGGTTGCAAACACTTGAAGTCCCACAAGGAGACCTTCGATCACTGAAGGAATACTGCATCTATACTTGATGGACAGGGCAGGAGGAAAGGCAATGGCCAGAAGAATTCCGGGCTTACCAACCTTCTAGATATACACCGCTTGCAGTGGGGGCATCAGCTTTAGTCAGGGGACATTTCTCTGGGTGCAACACGTTGGAGCGTCTTACATTTGAGGTTATGCTCGTCGCTTTATCCTTTGCTTTTTCCTTGTCTACTCTGTAAGAAAGATCGTTGGGCCTCTGTGTACCCATGTCCATTTCTGGTCTTTTTTCAAAGTACGTTTCCGCTGGTAGGCATTTGGGGCCAGATTTTATGACCAATTCTTTCTCATTTTAAGTGAGGGTTTGGGTCAAGTTCTCTGGACTCTGGGATACTTTGGGCTCCGGGGCCTCTCATCGTGTGTGTTTGAGAACCACGCGAACATCAGGAAACCTAGCGCATTGGAGGGGCCCAGCACAGAATGTTGGCCTGTATGCGGGCCCAGAGGAGTTAGAAAACCAGTCTTGCTTCTGCAACAAGGAAACTGTGAGCCATGCGGTACTTTTTCAGTTGTATCCCGTTCTCATTTGAATTCCAGAAGAAGATTTCCTCTGGACTGGGCTTCCAGGTAAAACCAGTGGTTTTGTTCCACCTTCCCCACTGCAGAGGTGCTTCCTATTCTGAGGACAGCCAGCTTCACATAGATTCTACTAGTCACTCTATTCTTTGCTTGTTCTCGTTCTCGTACTTAAGGAAGAACTTTGACCTTCCATGTGTCCATTCCCATTCTGTCACTGGTTTGCTTTCCTTTGTGAATCCTGATTTCAAACATTTTTCATTTTTGAGTGGGAGAGAGAGAGAGAGAGAGAGAGAGCTAGCAGGTGTGGGGTAGGGACAGAAAGAGGGAGACACCCGATCCGAAGCAGGCTACGTGCCGTGAGCACAAAGCCTGATGTGGGGCATGGCCTCACAACGATGAAATCATGACCTGAGCTGAAATCACGAGTCAGCCACTTAACCGACTGAGCCTTCCATGTGCCCATCCCTTGTGGTTCATCTATTTATATCCTGGTTTCCACTAGGCACAATGGGCCTGTCAGTAACTCAGTGAAAAACCAGGGATTGGTGGAAAGTTCCCATGTGGCTCCCATGCTGTCTGAAAGCATTCAGTATCTGCTACACAGAAGGATCCACTGACCTCCCCCGTGCCCCCTACCTCCCCCTCCCCCCCGCACAGACACTTATTGAAGACAAGTTGGCATGGGAATACTTAGCAGAATTGCAACCACTATCTTCTACAGATGCCCGCATTCTGAAGAGCAGACAGTTCACCCATTTGCAGAATCCTTCAGGCCCTGCAGAATGTGCAGGAAGAACCCATGCAAGCACCAGTACAACAGAGGCACTTTCCAAACACTTGAGGGTCAGCCACACCACAACCTACAAGCTGCTGACTGTATAGCATGACTGTCTCAGAGGAGAGGGCAAAAAACAAAAACAAAAACAAAAACAAAAACAAAACAAAAATCCAAGGCCAGAAACTTTCCATCTCCTTTTGAAGGAACAACGCAGGAGGTCTCCTTTGTTGTAGCCCCCACAGTGTTCTTACTGCTGAGACAACCATCTTGCCCGGAGATTCTGCTAGCCGCTTCATTGTTTTTGCTATATGCCATTCTCTTCGGTTCATAAAGACCTTTGGCCTTCTGTGTATTCTCCTCCACCCCGTTGCTCTTTTCCAAGCTCAGTTCTCCCTGTTGTCCATTCAGGCACACTGTCACAGAGCCATTTCCTCTACGTTTATCTGGGGATTCTGGCCCCGTTCTTGTCACTCTGGGATATGCTGGGCCACAGGGTCCCTGAAAAATTGCCTTTCAGGAGGCAAAAGGGAAAATGCACTATTGGGGCCTCATCAAAATAAAAAGCTCCTGCACAGCGAAGGAAACAGTCCTCGAAACTAAAGGGCAACCGAAAGAATGGGAGAAGCTATGTGCCAACGACATATCAGATAAAGGGTTCGTATCCAAAATCTAGAAAGAACGTATCAAAGTCGACACCCAAAAAACAAACACTCCAGTGAAGAAATGAGCAAAAGGCATGAAGAGACACTGCTCCAAAGACGACTTCCAGATGGCCACCCGACACATGAAAAAATGCTCAACATCACTCACCATCAGGGAATTACACATCAAAACCACAATGGGATACCACCTTATCCCTGCCAGAAAGACCGACATTGACAATGGAGGCAACATCTGAGGTTGGCGAGGCTGTGGAGAAACAGGATCTCTTTGCATTGCTGGTGGGAATGCAAGCGGTGCAGCCGCTCTGGACATTACTCAAGAACTTAAAAATGGAACCTCCCTACGACCCAGCAATTGCACTACTAGGTATTTATCCAAGGGATACAGGAAGGCTGTTTCGAAAGGGCACATGCGCCCCAACTTTTATAACAGCACTATCAACAATAGCCAAAGTATGGAAAGAGCCCAAATGTCCATCGGTGGATGAATGGATACAGAAGGTGTGGTCGATATATACAATGGAGTGTTGCTCAGCAGTCACAAAGAACGTCATCTTGCCTTTTGCAACTACATTGATAGAACTAGAGGGTTTTATGGTACGCGAAAGTAGTCAGTCAGAGAAACACAAATATCCTACGACTTCACTCATCGGAGGCCTTTAAGACACAGAACAGATGAACATAAAGGAAGGGAGGCAAAAATAATCTCCAAACAGGGAGGGGGCCAAAACATAAGAGACTCTTAAATATGGAGAACACACAGAGGGTCCCTGGACGTGTTGTGGGAGGGGGTGTGGGCTAACTGGGTAAGAAGTGTTAAGGAATCTACTCTTGAAATCATTGTTGCACTAGAGGCTAACTAATTTGGATGGAACTCAAAAAATAAAATAAAATAAATTGCCTTTCAGTACCCTGTTGGCAAAGATGAGCCCAGGGCATTTCAAGGTGCCCAGCAGGAATGCATGTGTGTACACAGGGTCAGAGGGATCAGGAGGGAGCTATCCTTACTTCTGGGACAAGAGGAACATGGAGCTGGACCGTTGCTTCTCAACTGTATCTCATTCTCAGCTGAAATGAAAGCCTTTGGCCGTGTGTGTAGCCGTTCCAATTCCCTGACTGTATTGATAATTACGTCTTGGGTCCCAGGCAAGGCCAAGGAGGCCATCCCCCACATAGGGAGTGCCCAGACATTCCTAATGAGCTCTGACTCTTGTCTGTGCTAAACCAAGAGCAATCAGTTTCTGATATCCCCAAGGAAAGATTGCCTTCCTGGGAGTACTTGGTGTCTGGCTGGCTGAGAAAAGAAATGATGGTTAGCCAACGTGTCTCCCTCCCTGCATGTTAAGGATGCTTTCGCTCTGGAGACCAGTTGGCTCCCCCGTGGGCACCATTCGCGAGGACCTTGTTAGCACTGAAAGACACCATTCAAGAACTACTGCACCACAGGCCAGTTCAAAACACTTGAACACAAAACCACGCCCCTGGTAACACTGCTGCCTCTCTCCTTTGATCAGGTGACAAAAGGAAAAGAGCGAACTCCCGAAGCTTTTCTTCTCTTTCCCGAGTAAGCATAAGGTATCATGCCATGAAGACTCCTACTGCAAACAGTGGAGGTTTCCCTTTGCCTTTGCCCATAGGTGTTTCTTATTCCTGACACAGTCAGCTTGCCAGGAGATTGTAGGAGTCATTTCATCCACAGAATTATCCCATTGGCATCTCTCGTAGGAACACTGTGTCTCTATGTACCTATTCCACCATTTTCCTCTCTTTTGTGTGTTTTTATTACTTTTCAGAGAGAGGGAGAGACAGAGAGAAAGAGAGAGGAGAGGGAGACAGAGACAGAGAGAGCAGGCAGTGAGGGGTAGAGTGGGACAGATGATCCCAAGGCGTCTCCCTGCTCACAGGAGAGAACTGATGTGGGGGAGGGCTTGCAAACCATAAGATCATGACTTGAGCAATGAAGCAATGTTTAACCAGTGAGTCACCCAAGAGCCCCCGTAGCCCCATGTCTTTTAACAGTTTAAAACATGTATTTCACTTTTGAGAGAGTGAGTGAGAGAAAGAGACAGGGGGACATTGCAAGCAGAAAAGGGCCGAGAGAGAGACAAAGACTCTGAAGCAGGCTCCAGGCTTCGAGCTCTCAGCACAAAGCCCGACTAGGGACCCGAACTCAAGACCTGGGAGACCATGACCTGAGCAGAAACCGAGAGTTGAGGTTTAGGGGAATGAGTCATCCAGGTGCCCCCTTTTACCCTCTCTAAAATGAGAATCTTCCATGGGCACATCAGGGCCCATGGTTCAGAGCAATTCCCTCTGATTTTAATTGGGGATTCTGGATGAGTTCTTGTGATAGCACAATCACTTGGGCCCTAGGAGCCTTGCAACATGCCTTCCAGACCTAAATTGACAACATGAGATGTAGGTCAGGGGAAGGTACCCAACAGAGAATATGTGTGCGTAGTTAGGGCCAAAGGGTGTGGGAAGGCAGTTGACCTCACGTCTGGGACAAGGGCAAATGGCGCAACACATTTCCCTCTCAGCCTTCTCCCATTCTCATCTGAAAGGAACCTTTCGTTGTCCTTAGAGCCATTCCCATGCCAATGCTATGTGCTAACGAGGACTTGGTTTGCAGGCTGCGTGAGCCAGTGAGGCTGTCAATCGCACAGTGAGCTCCCAGGCATGGATGGTGAGTTCTCACGCTGCTTCTGTGCCCACCAAGGGAAATTATTTTCTGACAACCCACAGGAAAGATAGCCCTGCTCTCAGAGAGCACTTACTGCTTGGCCTCAGATTCTGAGGAGCACAGAATCCACGCATACGAGCTATGTTCCAGGACCTGGTCAGTGCAGACAGTGGCCCTTCACCATCTAATGCATAACAGAAACGGTTGCAAACACTTGAGCGACAGCCTGGAGCATGGACCCACTACCCCTGAATCCCTGCTGCCTCTATCTCCTGATGGGAACGGCAGGAAAAACAGCCAAGGCCAGAAGCTATCCCTCTGTGGCAGAAGGACATAGGCAGACCCATTGCAGACTGGACTTTCCGGAGGTTTTCCCTTTAGAGTTTTAGTTTTTCTCTGGCCTCAGGTGTTCTTCCTCCTTACGCAGGACCTTGCCAGGAAATTGTCATTCTAGACACTTCATTCTAGCCTGTGTCCCCGGCTCTTCAGTAATGAATCACTTTGGCCATCCGCGTTTCCGTTTCAATGAAAACCTTTTCTTCGGTATACAAAGACCCTTCTCTCTGGGTGCCATTCAGAGCCTGTGTCCCAGAGAAATATCCGGATATGTGGAACTTGGGTCCTCCTATGGCCCTCCCAGGTTTCTTTATCTACCAATTTCCCTGTTTTGACTTAGGAGCCATAGAGCTGTCACTCACTCGACCCGTGCCCAGGGATACGTTTTCACGCCAGCCTGTGCACGTTGCAGGTGGGGCCCAGCAAAGCAGCTCAACCACTACCAGAGACAGCACTTGCACTTACCCGTCTTGGATTTACCTTCCATCTGGGGCACAGATGGGCCGCAGGACCACGGGTATCATTACTGGGTGCAGGTCACGACCAATAGAGATTAGAAATGAGAAAGTCTAATATTCTGAGAGGAATCATGCTCACTTGCTGTCCATGTGCGGTCATTTTCCTATCCAGTTTACTATCCCCACATGTGCCTTGGCACATACATACTGATGATGTTTTCAAGAAAAAGTAGACCCTAGGGAAGTGACAAGGGAGAAAGAAGAAAAGGGGTAGAGAGAGCTCTGCCATGGGGCAGCCGCATCCATTTGCTTGGCTGCATGCTCAATGGCCCAAACATGGACAAGGAATGCCTGAAATTAGTAGGTGTCTGCTGGACCCAGGGCCATCCTTGGCGCAGACTCCAGAAGAAAGGACGAGGGTGCTCTGGGGGCACCTCGAATTAGGATGAGCTAACTCCCCTTAGTTAGACAACAGCTACAGAACAAATGCTTTCAGCGTTCTCCTGTAGAGTGTTGGGACTCTCCAGAGTTCCATCTGATCATAATGGGTCAACTGGCCTTGGCTCTCCCTCCACGACTTCTATCTCCATCACCCCACCAGAGCCTCTCGCGTTTTCAAGCCTCTGGAAAAGACAAGAACTAACGTAAAATGGGAAGTTGTTCCACTCTCTGAATGATGCTCAGGGCAAGATCTATTCGTTTTAAAACAGGGCAACCTTAATGATATGTGAACAGACGAGGCAACGCTGTGCTGTTACCAACCTCTGCATTTCTTGCAGGCATATTGCACACTGGCCAACACCACGACTCAGTACATCCTTCTTATAGGTTAATCCTGGCTTTCATCAACACAACCCACCATAACTATCCATTTCCTGTGAGGGTACACATGTGAGAGGCCTTTGGTGCTCCAAACAGGGGCTGGGAGAAGTGAACTGGTAAGGAGGCAAACACCAGGTGCTGCCCCAATGGGTTCCACCCTAGGTGCCAGTCCCTGCCTTCTACCACAGTCCTTGCAAGGGCGGCTGCGGACCTAGTCCTTCCAGCCAGAACTCTCACTGTGGCTATCGTGGAGTATGCTGAAGGAGGACAGCAATGCACAGGCCAATGCCAAGGTTGCCACACCATGAGCACAGAATGGCTTTGCTGGACCACTGAGGTTGCTAGGGCACTGCCTTGATGCACAGGGATGTTCATGCCTTGGCACCTGTCCCAGGAACCTCCTTGTGCTGGGGACCTGCACCCACCACCGATGCCCACTGGGGTCCCACTGGCCCCTCTGTGCCCCAGAAGGAAGGTAAACCCAAGTCTGAGTCAGTGCAAGTACAGCCATTAGCAGGGGCTGGCTTGCCTTGCGTGGGGACCATGTCCAACACGCATAGGGTGGTGTGGAAATCAATCCCTGGGTGTGGGTTTAGTGAGTCACAGCTCCAATGGCTCCTAAATCTACACGGGGACATAGATGGACATAGAGCCTTGGGAAGGGAGTCGCCATAACGAGGGCCTCATTTTTCAATATTTCAGTAGGAATGGGGTCAATCTGGAAAGGGGCTGTGTAGCTTCGTGTTCCCTCCACACAGTAGGTGGCCAGCCCCCTTTCCATCCTCTGGACCAGAAAAATTGCCAATGTTCTCATCTGGGCCTTTCCGATGGCCTAGGCCCCTGAATGACTGCATGGTTTTGACACCAACTTGCCAGGGACCCTGTGACCTAACCTAGACACAGTCACAAAACTGGGACTAGGATACCCAGCTGAACACCAGGGACCAGCCTCTGAAAACATGGAAGATGGAATGCACCCAGCGAGGAACTACTTTGAAAATAGAGCAAAGTGGTGAAAATAGATTCACAGAGGGCCACACGTCTTAAGTAGGAATCAGAAAGGGCTGTGGTGGTAATGCAGTGACTACAGCAAAAGGCTAGCAAGCTGGCTGTCTCAGGAATAAGCAACACCTGTGGGCTTTGGTGAAGGGGCGCTTTACTGGCTATTCCCGGGAGCTCTGTGAACAAGGGGCCTGCCTCCCTCCTTTAGAAAGAGAGGGAATTCCCTGGACCTGGGTCTCTTTCTTGCCCTTTCCTTCAGAGGACAGTGGCAGCAGTGATTCAGCTGTGGCTGTTTGGGGCCCCAGGCTGATGATCAACTGGTTAGAACCTGGCCTGGCTCCAAGATTTACTACAACGTCCCTTTGGGCACCCTCCAGTGGCTTAGGCAGAGTGCACATGCATGAACCATCTACTCAGCAGGAGGAAGGCACCTCTGGTAGCCAGGGGAGGGTGACCAGCTGGCTACCCGTCCCTGCCATGACTCTAGCTGACTAAGCACCAAGCCCCCAGGGACAGACGGGCTACCGTCTGGGATACCAGACACTGATCGTGGTCAATTGGCTCGGGAACTCACTGGCAAGCCCACACCAATTTGTGGACCTGGACTGTGTGCCTGACACAGAGCCATGGATCCTGCAAAAATGTAGTTCAGAGTACATTTCTGAGGCTCTGGCTCAGAATGGCCCCCAGACAGATCGTACTTTGAACACAAGAGCAATAACATGCAAGTTGACACCCCGAGGACCAAAGCTTTTCATTACAGAAGTTAATGGGTAGAGTTAGAATTCAGGGCCTCCTGCTCTCTCCTGGCAGGCTGACTGTGTGGGCAGGAAGAAACCCGTGAGGGGGGGGGGGTGACAGGAAACCTCCATTGGCTACACCTGAGCGTGCAATTCTGCAGGAGATGTGTTTTCTTCCTTCAGAAAGAGAGGCAAAAAGGGATTTGGTGGTTTGTCCTGTCCTTCCCATCAGGAAAGAGATGCACCATTGATGCGGAGGCAAGGGGTTCTGCTGCCAGATGTTTGGCACGTGTTTGGAACCTGGACCTGATGCAGTGGTCCTCGAAGGAGCCCCTTCTGTGCTGCCCAGGTCCAGAAGCATAGTGTGCCTATGGGAACCAACTGTGAGTCGAAATGAAGGGAGGTCCACCCTTCACTGCCCTTACCCAGCAGAGCTGGCCAAGCACCAAGCACTCAGGGAGAGACAAGAAGGACATCCTTCCTTACACTGGAAGTTACTGTTTGCTCTCACATAGCACAGGACCAGAGCGAGAGCTTAGCGCCAATCTTTGGGCTCGGCTTGGGTGAAGGGAGTGAAAGCCCAGGCCTCCCTCAATGTGTCCCAAGACTTGGAAAATAACAAATTGGTGGGAATGGCTCCAAGGGAGACCAAGGCTCTACATTACAGACGGGAATGGGATACTGCTGGGCATGGACATCTACCTCATTTATCCTTGCTGCATGTGTAAGGCCCGTCTGTCCCCCAACCTCTGGCACTGCCTCAAACATGCATACATGTCCTGCTTGGCAACTCCACATGCGCTAGGCCTGTCTTTGGGACAAGAGTTCTAATGGGGAGTAACAAGAGGTCCTGTTGGCAATCTGTACCTGAGTCACCAGGACGCACCCAGATCCCCCAGGTTAATGTGGAGGATATTGCTCTGAGACACTCAATGTGAATGGGGGCCAGCGAGATCCTGGCTTCAAAAACAGAAGGCCAAAGAGTGGAGAGAAATCACCACAGGGACAAAGAGCTTCATGACAAAGGAGAGGAGAATGAGACTGAGAAGGACACACCTACCACAATCTCCGGAGAAGTTAACTCCGGAGAAGAAACACCCATGGGCAGAGACAAAGGGAGATATCCATGGCCTCCACCTGGGTACTCAGCATGAGGCCTCCACCTTTCTTTTAAAGGAGAAGCAAGGCTCCCGACCTTGGTTCCTTTTATGCCATACCCCTCAGATCACAGAGAGCAGTGTTTCAGTGGTAGAAGTTTAGGGGTTCAGTTGAGGCCTTAGGTGTTGTAACCAAGTCATGCTGCCGCATTCCTTCTAATCGCTTTTTTGGGCTGAAGTCTCCTGCAGTGTCTTGTGTATGCCTGATCCACCCGCCGTAGAGGATGATGACATTTCTCTCGGCCACGGAGGGAGACAACTTGGCTCACCATCGTTTGTTTTATCAGCCAGCCAGATGGCAAGTACTCTCAGCAAGGCAATCTGTCCTTTCAGAATTTAAAAACTAGTTGTTCTTGGTTAGCACAGACCAGAGTGAGAACTCCTTAGGAATGGTTGGGAACGCACTATGTGGGAAACAACCTCATTAGCCTTGCCTGGGACCCAAATATAGTTATCATTGCAGCCAGGGAATTGGAATGGCTACACACAGGGCCAAAAGTTTTCATTTCAGCTGAGAATGGGATAAAGCTGAGAAGGAATTGCCCAGCTCCAAGTTCCTTTTGTCCCAGAAGTCAATATAGCTCCCTCCTGATACCTTTGACCCTGACTACACACAAGCAATCCTCGGGGCAGCGTGAATTGCCCTGGCCTTATCTTTGCCAACAGAGTACTTGAAGGCAAATCTGAGGACGCAAGGTATCCCAGAGTGACAAGACCTTGGTGAGACTGAAAGTTGGAATTGAAAGAGACCATTCAAGAACTACTGAACCACAGTCCAGTTCAAAACACTTGAGCACAAACTCACTGCCCTGGAAACGCTGCTGCCACTATCCACTCATTGGATGGGAAGGGAAAACAGTGAACACCCGAAACTTTCCTTCTCTTTCTCAAGTAAGAATACAGGCATCTTGCCATGAGGGATCCCAGTATAAACACTGGAGGTTTCCCTTTGCCCTAGCCCATATGTGTTTCTTATTCCTGAGACAGTCAGCTTGCCAGGGGATTGCAGTCGTCATAACATCCTCCGACTTATCCCACTCACATGTCTGCTAGGAACTCTGTCCCTCTGCGTATCTATTTCCACTGTGTTCCTCTTTTTGTGTTTATTTTTACTTCAGATTAAGAAGGAGGTAGAGAGGGACAAGAGACAGAGGGAGAGAAGACAACGAAAGAGAAAGAGAGAGAGAGAGGGACGAGCCTGTGGTGAGTAGTAGAGAGGGACAGATGATCCCAAGTAGGCTCCTTGCTCACAGGAGAGAACCTGATGTGGGGGTTGAACTTGCAAACCATTAGATGATGACCTTGGCGATGAAACGATACTTAACCGATTGAGCCACCAAGAGCCCCATTAGCCCCATCCTTTTTCTCTTTTAATTTTTTAAAATATTTATTTAATTGTGTGTGGGTCTGTGTGTGTGTGTGTGTGTGTGTGTGTGTGTGCATGTGTGTGTGTGTGTGAGAGAGAGAGAGAGAGAGAGAGAGAGAGAGAGAGAGAGACAACAGAGGAAGGGTTGAGAGAGATGGAGACACAGAAGTGAAGCAGGCTCCAGGCTTCGAGCTCTCAGCACAAAGCCCGACATGGGACCCAAACTCAAGGACTGTGAGACCATGACCTAAGCAGAAACCAAGAGTTGAGGTTTAGGCGAGTGAGTTACCCAGGTGCCCCATTTTACTCTTTTGAAAACTAGAATCTGTCATGGACACATCAGGGCTCATGGTTCAGAGCAATTCCCTCTGACTGTATGTAATTGGGGATTCTGACTGAGTTCTTGTGATAGCAGAATCGGTTGGGCCCTAGGAGCCTTGCAACATGCCTTCCAGATCTGTATTGACAACATTAGATGTAGGTCAGGGGAAAGTACCCAGCAGAGAAGATTTGTGTATAGTTAGGGCCAAAAGGTGTGGGGAGGCAGCTGACCTCACTTCTGGCACAAGGGCAATGGCACAACACATTTCCCTCTCAGCTTTCTCCCATTCTCATCTGAATGAAAATTTTGGCTGTCCTCAGAGCCATTCCATGCCCATGCTAGTTGCTAACTAGCACTTGGCTTGTAGGCTGTGTAGGCCAGTGAGGCTGTCAATCACTCCGTGAGCTCCCAGGCATGGATGGTGAGTTCTCACGCTGCTTCTGAGCCCACCAAGAGTAATTATTTTCTGACAACCCACAGGAAAGATAGCCCTGCTCTCAGAGAGCACGTACTTCTCGGCCTCAGATTCTGAGGAGCACAGAATCCACGCATACGAGCTACGTTCCAAGACCTAGTCAGTGGAGACAGTGGCCCTTTACAGCCTAATGTGCCACAGGAACGGTTGCAAACACTTGAGCGACAGCCTGGAGCATGGACCCACTACCCCTGAATCCCTGCTGCCTCTATCTCCTGATGAGAATGGCAGGGAAAACACCCAAGGCCGGAAGCTGTCCCTCGCTTGCAGAACAATATTGGCAGACCCCTTGCAGACTAGGCTTTCAGGAGGTTTTCCCTTAGAGGTTTAGTTTTTCTTTGGCCTCAGGTGTTGCTTCCTCCTTAGGCAGGACATTGGGGGGAAATTGTCATTCTGGACACTTCATTCTGCCTTCATTCTGACCTACCAGGGTCAATAATAATGAACCACTTTGGCCTTCGGCATTTCCCTTTCAGTGAATCTCTTTTGGTCTGTTTGCAAAGTGGTTTCTCCCTGGGTGCCACTCAGAGCCAGTGTCCCAGAGAAATATCCTTTCCTTAAGCGGGGGAATCTGGCCAAGTCTGATGTCTCTGGCCTAGTTGGGACACAGGGTCCCTCCTCATGTGCCTTTCAGACGCGTGTGGACAATGGGAGGCATATGGCCCTGGAAGGTGCCCAGCAGAGTGCCCATTGGTAGGCAATGCCAGGGTTTGAGGGGGAGCTGGCCTTCCTTCTGGTTGGAGGAGAAGCTATGAAGTTGAAGGGGCTTTTCATTTCCCCTTTACCCTCATGTCCTGTGTCGTGTAGAAACTTGGCCTTCCTTATAGCCCTTCCCATCCATTTTCTGTTTTCATAACTAGGTCATGGCTCACAACCAGGTGGACTTGGTCTGTCAGCCACATAACCAACGTCCAGGATTAGTGATGGCCCCGTGCTAGGTCAGAAATACCAGTTTCTTAATCCCAAGAAGTAGGACCCTCCTGTCCACGAGTGCCTGTTCCTTGACTGGCCCAGTTATCTCTGTGAAGGGAAGCCAGCTTGCCTTTCTCCCCTGGCTGATTGAAGTGTCTTCACCCTCTAAGGCAGATGGATCATGCATGCACAGTAGACTGCAGGGCAATTCAACCCAAACAGCCCTTACAAGGAATCCTGCACCATGACTTGGTTACCACACCTAAAGCACCAGCGGGACCCATACCATGCTGCCACCGAATCACTGCTCTTTCTGTGTCCTGAGGGATAGGGCATACAAAGGAGCCAAGGTAAGGAGCCTTCCTTCTCCTTCTAAAAGAAAGGTAGAGGCCTCATGCTAACTGAGTACCCAGGTGTAGGCCACGGATGTTTCCCTTTGCCTCTGCCCATAGGTGTTTCTTACGATGGACAACAGTTAGCTCCTCGGGAGATTGTGCTAGGTGTGTGCGTCTCAGTCTCATTCTGCTCTCCTTTGTCATGAAGCATTTGGCCCTGTGTCGATTTCTTTCCATTCTTTTGGCCTCTTTTTTTGAAACCAGGAAATCGCTGGCCCCCATTCACATTGAGTGTCTCAGAGCAATATCCTCCACTTTAACCTGGGACCCTTGGGTGAGTCTGGGTGATGCAGGCAGAGATTGGCAGCAGGACCGCTTGTAACTCCCCATTAGAACTCTTGTCCAAACGAGAGGCCTAGCTCATATGACGTTGCCAAGCAGGACACGTATGCATGTCTTCACGCCGTGCCAGAGTTTGGGGGACAGACTGGCCTTACACATGCAGCAAGGATAAATGAGGTAGATGACCATGCCCAGCGGTATCCCATTCCCATCTGTAATGTAGAGCCTTGGTCTCCCTTGCAGCCATTCCCACCAATTTGCTGTTTTCTACGTCTTGGGACACATTGAGGGATGACTGGGCTTTCACTCCCTTCACACAGGCCGAGCCCAAAGATTGGCGCTAAGCTCTCGCTCTGGTCCTGTGCTATGTGAGAGCAAACAGTAACTTCCTGTCTAAGCAAGGCTGGGCTACTTGTCCCTCCCTGAGTGCTTGGTGCTTGGCCAGCTCTGGGTAAGTGGAGTGAAGGGTAGACCTCCCTTCATTCTGTCACACAGATGCTTCCCATCGGCACACTATGCTTCTGGACCTGGGCAGCACAGAAAGGCCTCTTTCAAGGACTACCGCCTCAAGTCCAGGTTCCAAACACGTGACAAACAGCTGGGAGCAGCACCCCTTGCCTCTGCATCAACGGTGCGTCTAATTCCTGATGGGAACGACAGGAGAAACCTCCAAATCCCGTATTGCCTCCGTTTCTGAAGGAAAACAAAAAACAAAAACAAAAAAAAAAAACACACCTTCTGCAGAATTACACGCTCAGGTGTAGCCAATGGAGGTTTCCTTTTACCACAGCGCTCACGAGTTTCTTCCTCCCCACACAGTCAGCCTGCCAGGAGATAGCAGGAGGCCCTGAATTTTAACTCTAGCCCATTATCTTCTGTCATGTAGAACTTTGGTCCTCAGGGTGCCTACTTGCCTGTTATTGCTCTTGTTTTTATACTAGGTTCTAACTGGGAGAGCCAGCGCCTCAGGAGAGCGTACTCTGTTTGAAGTAGAATATTGCAGGATCCATGAGTCTGTGTCGGGTACACAGTCCAGGTCCAAACATTGGTGTGGAGTTGCCAGTGATTTTCTGAACCAATTGACAGCACGCGGTGTCTGTTGTCCCAGAGAAGAGCAGGCCTGTCTGTCCCTGGAGGCGTGGTGCTTAGTCAGCTAGAGTCATGGCAGGGATGGGTAGCCAGCTGGCCTCCCTCCCCTGGCTGCCAGAGGTGCCTTCCTCCTGCAGATTGGATGGTTCGTGCATGTGCATTCTGCCCCGGTCTTTGGATAGCGCCCAAAGGGACCTGGAAGTGAATCTTGGAACCAGGCCAGGTGCTAGCCACTTGACCATCAGCCAGGAGCCCCCAACAGCCACAGCTGAATCACTGCCACCCCTGTCCTCTGACGGGAAAGGGCAAGAAACAGACCCAGCTCCAGGGCGTTCCCACTGTTTCTGAAGGAAGAATTCGGGCCCCTTGCTCACAGTGCTTCCAGGTGTAGGCTGTAAAGGGCTCCCTTCACCGAAGCCCACAGGTGTCGCTTATTCCTGAGACAGCCAGCTTGCTAGCATTTGGCCCTAGTCACTGCATTATCCACATCAGCCCATTCCCATTCCTAGTGAAGACCTCTGGCCCTCCGTGAATCTATTCCCACCCCTTTGCTCTATTTTCAAAGTAGTTCCTCTTTGGCGTGCTGCCGGGGTTCAGCTCCAGCGGGTCCAGGGGTTCCCGTAGGATGAATGACACCAGCGAAAACGTGAAAAACATAAAAATTGAAAATGAAAGGGACACAGACAACAGCAGTGTGTTGAACTGGCCGCTTTGTTGTGGCAAACGTGGCATTATATTTGTGGGCAATTTCCTTATATCGTGCATCATCTATGTTTTCTGGCATTACCTAATTCTATAAAGGTTCTTATGTGTAATCACCCTTGTAGGAATGACATGGTTATTTTCTCATAACGTTTCCTCCTGCCCTTTGCTTATTGATTAATTTCTTATATTATGTTCACTATGTATCCACGTTTATCTATAATCTAGAAAGCATTTGCTTTGCTGTTTTCATGAAAGGTCATCTATCTGTCAACACCTCAAGTGGAGCCGTTACAGGGACATGACCTCTTAGTTGTTTCCCTGAACCACTTGTGGCTTGAGGAACAAAAGTATTCGCCTGGGTGCGAGGTGCCAGGAGGGGGCCAAGAGGGCCTTAGGAACCCACACCATATATCTTCTCGGAGAGACAATGCACCCAGGAACTGATGAACCATTCTGTACTTTAACCACCTAGGTTCAGTCATCATCTGGAATGCCTCCCGGGGGCCAAGTGGGCCTAGGGGTAGGAGTAATTTGTGCCCATAGATACACTCCTTTGTTGCCGGAGTGGGGCTTTTAAATCCATTTATTCCTCCTTTGCTGGCAAATGTATGAGGCTATCCCCCCCTTTAGGTAGAGGAGTCTTTATAAGGGGTGGCAAGGCCTAAATGTTGGGCCGCACAATTTCGTTGCGGAACCTTATTTTCTTTCCCCAATGGTTTATTTTTCCCAGGGCGCCTGTCGAGGGCAATTCCCCCAAAGACAATGCCCCAGGTACTTTTATTAAGGCCAAATTACATAAAAGCGGGAGTCCAAGAAGCTTCCCTGTCGGTCGGCCGCCCTGCAGTCCTGATCTGCCCACCGCCCGGGCTGTGCCATCAAGCTGGTTGGATAGCTCGGCTTCCAGCACGGTGCATTCCATCTTCCATGTTTTCAGAGGCCGATCGGCCTCAGTGTTCAGCTGGGGATCGTAGTCCCATCCTTGTGACTGTGCCATAGGTTTGGTCACAGGGCCCCTGGCTGCCAGAGTCCAGCTCCAGCAGGTCCAGGGGTTGTCGAAGGATGAACGGCATCGGTGGAAAAGTGAAAATAAAACAAAAGTGCAATAAAAAACAAAAATAAAAATGGACACAGGCAACAGCTGTGAGTTGATCTGGCCGACTTATTGTAGCCAACGTGGCATTATATTTGCTAGTGATTTCCTTGTAGCATACGTCATCTGTGTTTTTCTAACATTACCTAATTTTAAAAATGTTCCTATGTGTAATCAACCTTTAAGAAATAACATGTTCTTAATGTTCCCGCGTACCCTTTGATTATTTGATTCATTTCTTACGTCATTCCATTATGCATCTGCGTTTTTCTGTAAGTGTCTACAGTCTATGAAGCATTCGCCTTGCTGTTCGCATGAAAGGCCCTCCATTTCTCAACACCTCAAGTGGAACACTTACAGGGACATGACCACCTAACCACCTGAGGCCAGAAGAACAATGTGTTTGCCTTGGTCCAAGGTGCCAGGAAGGGGCCGAAAAGATCTTAGAAACCCATGCCTCATACATTCTCAGAGAGACAATGCACCTAGGAACGAATGGACCATTGTGTACCTTAACCGACTAGGTTCAGTCATCATCTGGAATGCCTCCGGGGGGCCAGGTGGGCCTAGAGGTTGAAGTCACCTGTGCCCAGAGATACACTCCTTAGTTGCCAGAGTGAGACTTTCAAATCCATATGTCTCGCCTCTACAGGCCCTCTTTGCTGGCAAATGTATGAGGCTCTCCTTCCTGTAAGTAGAGGAGTCTCCATAGGGGGTGGCAAGTGCTAAATGTAAGGCTGCACAATTTCTTGCGGAACCTTATTTTCTTTCCTCATGGTTCTTTTCCCAGGGGGCCTGTCGAGGGCAATTCCCCAACAGACAATGCCCCAGGTAGTTTTAAGGCCAAAGTACCTAAAAGCGGGAGTACAAGAAGCTTCACTGTCGGTGGGCCTCCTTGCAGTCACCAATCCGTCCACAGCCCGGGCCTTGCCACTCAGGCTGGGATAGCTCAGCTTCCAGCACCTGGCAAGTTGGTGTCAAAACCAAGCAGGCATTCAGGGGCCTAGGGCCTTGTAAAAGCCCAGGTTAGAACCCTTGCACTTAGCCAGGGCCAGAGGACTGGGAAGGGGGCTGGCCTCCTTTCTTGTCGGAGGGCACATGAACTTACACAGCCCTTTTCCAGGTTGGTCTCATTTTCATCGAAATATTGAACTTTGGCCCTCCTTACGGCCACTCCCCTCCGATGACTCTATGTCTAACTATGTCCGCGTGTAGACTTAGGAGCCATGGAGCTGTGGCTCACTGAACCCACGATGAGGGATTGATTTTCACACCAGCCTGTGCATGTCGGACATGGGCCCCAAGCAAGGCAGCCCAGCCTCTGCTATTGGCAGCACTTGCACTGACTCAGACATGGGTTGACCTTCCATCTGGGGCACAGAGGGGCCAGTGGGACCCCAGGCATTGGTGGTGGGTGCAGGTTCACCAGCACAAGGAAGTTCCTGGCTCAGGTGCCAAGGCACGAACAGCCCTGTGCATCACGGCAGTGCCCTAGAAACCTCAATGGCCCAGCAAAGCCATTCGATGCTCACGGTATGGCGACCATGGCATTGGGCTGTGCACTGCTGTCCTCCTTCAGCATACTCCACAATAGCCACCTTGAGAGTTCTGGCTGGCAGGCCTAGCTAGGTCCACAGCTGCCCTTGCAAGGACTGTGGTAGAAGGCAGGGACTGGCACCTAGGGTGGAACCCATTGGGGCAGCACCTGGTGTTTGCCTCCTTACCAGTTCACTTCTCCCAGCCCCTGTTTGGAGCACCAAAGGCCTCTCACATGTGTCTCTTAACAGGAAGTGGATAGGCTTGGTGCGATGTGTTGAACAAAGCCACGATTAACCTGTAAGAAGGATGCACTGAGTCGCGTTGTTGGCCAGCGTGCATTATGCCTGCGAGAAGTGCAGAGCAGCGTTGTCTCGTCTGTTCACATATCATTAAGGGTGCTCTGGTTTAAAATGAATAGATCTTGCCCTGAGCATCATTCAGAGAGTGTAACAACTTCCCATTTTACACTGGTTCTTGTCTCTTCCAGATGCTTGAAAACCCGAGAGGCTCTGGAGGGGTGATGGAGGTATAAGTCGTTGAGGGAGAGCCCAGGCCAGTTGACCCATTATGATCAGATGGAACTCTGCAGAAACCCAGCACTCTACAGGAGAACGCTGAAGCCGTTTCTTCTGTAGCTACTGTCTAACCTAAGAATGACCCTTCTGTCCATGACCTCTTGTTATTTACCGGTCCAGGTAATCTTTTGGATGGTAGCCACTTGCCTCACTTGTTCGGCTGATTGAATGGCCTTCATTGTCTAAGGCAGAAGGATGTGGCATGCATAGTAGACTGCAATACAATTCAACCCAAGAAAGCCTTACAGGGAATACTGCACCAGGACTCGGTTAAAAAACCTACAGCACCCTCGGGAGCACTGACTGCTAACAGTGAATTGCTTCCGTGAAGTTTAGGGCCTGGAAAGGAGCCAAGGTCAGGAACCTTCCTTCTCTTTCTGAAAGAAAAGTGCGAGCTTTTGCCAAATGGGCACCCCGGTGTAGGCAATGGATGTTTCCTTTTTCCCCTGCCCACAGGTGTTTCTTATAGAGACTACACCTTCTCCGGAGATTGTGTTAGGCTCGTCCTTGTCAGCTTCATTCTGCTCTGCTTTGTAATGAAGCATTTGGGCCCTCTGTCTATTTATTTCCCTCGTTCTGCTTTTTTGTTCAAATGAGGATCTTGCGGGCCGCCTGGGTGGCTCAGTCGGTTGAGCGTCCGACTTCGTCTCAGGTCATGATCTCACGGTGCGTGGGTCGAGCCCCGCGTCGGGCTCTGTGCTGACAGCGTAGAGCCTGGAGCCTGCCTCCGATCCTGTGTCTCCCTCTCTCTGCCCCTCCCCCGCGCTCACTTTGTCTCACTCTGTCTCTCAAAAATAAATAAACGTAAAAAAAAAAATTCAAATGGGGATCTTGCTGGAGCCCATTGAGAATCACTGCCTCAGAGCAATATTCCCCACTTCCAACTGGGGACTCTGAGTCCTGGTGACTCTGGCATAGATTGGCAACATGACCTCTTGAAACTTCCTATTAGAACCGTGTTCACAATGACAGGGCTAGGGCATATGAAGGTGCCTAGTTGGCTATGGGTGGATGTGTGTAGCACATCCCTGAAGTTTGGGGAGGGACAGGCCTTACACATGAAGCAATGAGAAATTAAGGTACATATACATGACCAGCATTACCCCCTTCCCATCTGTCACGTAGATCCTGGCCTCCCTTGTAGCCATTCCCACCCACCTGCTCTTTTCTAAGTCCTTGGTCACATTCATGGACAGATGGGCTTCCACTCACTTCACACAAGCAGAGCCCAAGGATTGGTGCTAAATTCCCACCCTGGTCCTTTGCTTTGTGAGAGTAAACAGTAACTTCAAGTCAAAGGAAGGATGGCCTTCTTGTCCCTGAGTGCTTGGTGCTTGGCCAGCCCTGGTAAGTGCAGTGAAGGCTAGGCATGCCTTCATCCTGAGTCAAACATGATTCCCATGTGCACAATATGCTTTAGGATCTGGTCGGAATCAAAAGGGACCTTTCCAAACACTTGATCACCAGCTAGGTGTAGGGACCCCTTACCTCCAAATCAATGGTGCTTCTCTTTCCTGAGAGGAAGGATAGGAAAAACCACCGAATCCAGCATTTCCTGTTTCTGAATGAACAATGCAGACCTCCTGCAGAATTTCACTCGTGGGTGTCGCCAATGGAGACTTCCTTGTACACTAGCCCTCGGGTCTTTTTCACTCCCCAGACAGCATTCCTGCCAGGAGATAGGAGTAGGCACTTCATTCTAACTTTAGCCCATTCTCTTCTGTAATGAAGACCTTTGGTGCTCAGGTTGCCTATTGGCTTTGTATTGCTCTTGTTTTCAAGGTACTTTCGACCTGGGAACCATTGAGAGCACGAGCCTCCGAAGAATGTCCTCTGTTTGAACTAGAGAATTGCAGGATCCACAGGTCTGTGTCAGCTACACAGCCCAGGTGCAAATATTGGTGTGGAGTTCCCAGCCAGTTCCGGAGCCTATTGACAGCACTCAGTGTCTGGTATCCCAGAGGTAAGCAGGGCCCTCTTTCTCTGAGGACTTGGTGCTTAGTCAGCTAGAGTCATGGCAGGGATGGGTAGCCAGCTGGCCTCCCTCCCCTAGCTGATGAGGTGCCTTCATCCTGCAGTGTAGATGGTTCATGCATGTGCCCTCCGATTCAGGCTGTGGTTAATGCCCAAAGGGTTTTGAAGTGAGTATTGGATTGGACGCAGACCAGGTGCTGACCATTTGACCATCAGTCAGGAGCCCCAAACAGCCACAAGTGAATCACTGCCGCCCCTGTCCTCTATTGGGAAAGGGTGAGAAACAGACCCAAGCCAGTGCTTTCCCTCTTTTTCTGAAGGAAGAATGCAAACCCATTGCTGACAGGGCTCCCTGCGGGGGTGGGGGTGGGGTGGGGAGGTGAGGGGGTGGGTTAGCCTTTAGGGGCTCCCTTCACCAAAGTCCACATGTCCTGCTGATTCCTGTGAGAGCAAGCATGCGAGGAGATGGCCCTAGTCACTTCATTCTCCACATGATCCCATTGCCATTCCTATTGAAGAACTCTGGCCCTCCGTGGATCCATTTTCACCCCCTTGCTCTATTTTCACAATAGGTCCTCTCTCAGGTCCATTCTTTGTAGTCACTCAGAGGAATATCCATGGAGTTCAGCTGGACACTCCCGTGTCATCCTTGTGACTGCGTGATTGATTGGTTTGGCCACAGGACCCTGGCAAGTTGGTGGCAAAACCAGGCAGGCATTCAGAGGCCAAAGGCATTGGGAGCACCCAGATTAAACCATTTGCACGTAGGCTGGGCCAGACGACTGGGAAGGGAGCTAGGCACATTTTTTGGCTGACGGGACAGGAATCACAGAGCCCCTTTCCAAATTGTTCCCATGGCCATTGGATATGTGGAACTGGGGCCCTGCTTATGGCCCTCTCATGGTTCTTTATCTATATCTTTCCCTGTTTGGGCATAGGAGCCATAGAGCTGTCACTCACTCAACCCGTGCCCAGGGACAGATTATCACACCAGCCTGTGCATGTTGTAGGTGGGGCCCAAGCAAGGCAGCCCACCCACTAGTAATGACACACTTGCACTTACCCAGTCTTGGATTGATCTTCCATCTGGGGCACAGGTGGGCCGCAGGACCACAGGTATCATTAGTGGGTGCCTGTCACCACCAATAGAGATTCCTCGGTCAGGTGTGAGGGCACGAACAGCCCTGTGCATCAGGCAGTGGCAAAACAGCTTCACTGGCCCCGAAAAACCACCTGTGTTCATGGTGTGGCAAGCATGGCATTGGCCTGTGCCGTGCTGTCCTCCTTCAGCATTCTCCATAGTAGCAACACTGAGCGTCCTGGCTCGCAGGACTAGGCTCTCAACAGCTCAAAGGATCGTGGCAGAAGGCAGGGCCTGGCACATAGGGTGGAACCCATTAGAGCAGATCCTGGTGTTTGTCTCCTTACCAGTTGACTTCTCCCAGCCCTCGTTTGCAAGATGAACGTGCTCTCACATGTGTACCCTCAGATGAAATGGATAAGCATGATATGGTGGAGGGAAGAAAGCCAAGGATAACCTAAAAGGAGGATGTTCTGAGTCAAGATCCTGGCCAGTGTACACTAGGCCTGGAAGGAATGCAGAGGTTGGTACTAGAGCTGAGTGGCCTTGTCTATTCAACTATCATTAGGGTTGCACGGGTTTAAAATATGTACTTCTTGCCCTGAGCATCATTCAGATACTGTAACAAATTCCTATTTTATAGTGATTCTTGTCTTCCAAAGACGCTTGAAAGCCAAGAAGCTCTGAGGATCTTCCGTGGCAAAACAAAAACAAAAACAACAACAACAACAACGCAGGCCTACTTGGCCAGCAATCAGAGTTCTGTGAGACCCATGCAGAGATGAACCATCATACAGGGAAAACTATCCTGCTAAAGAGCCAGGGTCCCTTAGGCCAAACATCTGCCACAGTCACCATGACTAGACCGGAATCGCAGGTCAGGGCTCAGGGTATGACAGTAAGAGTTAAAATAGAGCAAAGGGGTGAGAATGGAGAGAGGGAGGGCCAGAGTCCTGTATCAGAGATAAGGAAGTGAGGTGACCGGCACAGTCTTCCGCAGCTCGCTGACTGACTCAGGTAGGAGAAGTACCTGTGGGCTTTGGTAAATGGTGGCATCCATAAGTTCCCCCTGTAGGCCTCATCAACAAGAAGCCTGCCCAGATTCTTCCTTCAGAACCAGAGGGAAAGACCTGGCTCTGGGTATGCGCCCTGCCCTTGCCATCGGTACATGGGGGTAGCAGTGATACAGCTGTAGGAGGGCTGTGTTCCCCGATGATGGCAGTGTTTGGAAGCAGGTCTTGGAAGCAGGAAAGTATAAAAGACTAGTAAGCAACAAGAGCTCAGGGACATGACAACCAATTGTCTCTGGGACATCAGACCCTCAGAACCCTCCAGTGGCTCAGGAACTGACTGGAAACTCACTTCCAATCCTTCTAACTCAGTTGTGTATGGGAGAGTCACATGGTCTCAGGGTGTGAAGTGAGACCCACTTAGAAAATCAGCAATGGGAGAGGAATGACTACAAGGTGAGTCAAAGCTATGCATTCAAATGGGCATGGGGGAAATTGAGGAAGGAGACCTCTACTTTCCCTTCCTTTTGTCCCACAAAGGAGGCGGGATGCACCACTAACCTCTGGCTTAGCCTACCCACAAGCATTCTCCCTGGGCACCTTCACACACCTCAGGTTTGGGGAAGGCCACATCATTCTGAACCCAAATTGAGAAGGACCCAATGCAATATCTCTGTTACCATCACAAGGACACCATGAAACCCTCACACTGGAAAAAGAGGACACTACTCGAAGACTCTGTTTGGAATTGTCTCCATGCAAACCCACTTTCACCAAAAGGGCTAATGGGAGGCAGTGGAGACACACACTGCCAGAGTTGTTCGTCACACATCAGCCTTGGAGAATGTTGAGAGTGAAGTACCCAGGGCCATCTCCTATCAACTAGGTTGTATCTGGAATAAGAAAGTCCTGTGAGTTTAGGCACGGGAGTCCCCTGATCAACTACACCTGAGAGCCCTGTCAGCAAGAAAGCCTGCATTCTTTCTTTGGGAGCCAGGGATTTCTGGATTGTTCTATCGCTGTCACATTTCCCATCAGTTGAGGGAGGTAGCAGTGTTGGAGCTGTAGCTATGGGGTTCTGAGGGCTCTTGCTCAAGAATCTGCAACGAGGTCTTTGTTCCCTAGTTCCTGGCAAGGGCTCTTCCAGTGCTGACCCATGCCGGTTCATACTGCCCATGTGCAAACTGTCTGCTTCTCAGAATGAAGGCAACTCTCTCAGCAGGTCAGTGGGGCAAGCTGGCTCCACTTCACCCTCCATAGCCCACCAGGCCAAGCACCAAGCTCTAGGGACTAAGGACCTTCTATTCTTTGGTAGAGCAGAGCCTGAGAGCTCTCACTGAGCACAGGAGCAGAGTGAGAGTTTGCAGGCAACCCAGGGGTGCCAGCTGACTCAGTGATGGCTCCATGGCCACTACAGGAGAGACAAAATAAATTGTCACAAATACAGCAAGAGGAAGGAACTGGGCTCCAGATAGGCCAAAACTCGACATTCGGAGGATGCTTTGCTTCATTTGCCCTCATCCCAGAAGGAAGCCAGCTCCCTGCCCAAATCTCAGGCCCAACTACACACCAGACACTCCCTGCTGCTCCGCTTCAAATGCCCTGGGCTTCTGAATGACCACAAACTTTTGAACCTCAGTGAATTAGCGAAGATGCAGCACTGTGACAATACCGAACGCCCAGTCACAGGATTGAACCCGCCTTCCCGGTGGAAGGCAGAGCATAGGACTCTTGAGACCCTGAATTTGAACCGATCCTGAGAAGAACCCCCCCCCCGGCCCCCCACGGCTTGCTACAAACACCAAGGAACAAGGTCAGGAATAGGAGGACTACTCTCCTTTGGGATATCCGATGCTCATGGCTGTTACTGACCAGGGGACCCAGTTGGAACGCGACAACCCTCCCTGGATGGCTGCCAAGTGAGTGTCAGCTCCATGGCTGCTAAGGAGGAATGAAGAGGCAGTCAGAAACAGGGGAATGGCCGCAGCCAGGACCAAAGGGTATTCACTAATCCATCCCATGGGAATGCCATCAGTGTGGAATGGAGATGTTTATGTTCGTGTCCCTGAGGCCCAGCAAGGGAGCCAGCTCCCAGCTAATCCATCTGGCCCAGCCTCCCCCAAAACAGCTCTCCGCTGGACCCCTTCTGATGCCCTAGGGCTCTGGATGTCCTTGCAGTTCTGAAACCAAAAGGACTGGGCTCCTTTGTCTCCACCTCTCCCGCACTCATAAGGGCTTTCCCCATCAGGCACCTGCAGGCCAGAGATAGTAGTCTTCAAAGCCTCACTTTGTACGGAGAAGATGAACTGTAACAGATGTCCTGAAACTGGATACAACGTGGGCCAGAGTTCATCATGTTTAGAAGAACCTGCCTAGCACAATGTATTCACAAGCTGGCGTGCTGAGGAATCACAGGGACCTTTTGTGTGCTTTCGCTTCAGGAGTGCTGCCGAGGATGCTCGTTGGAGCCCAGAGAGGAAGAGGCCCACATTCTTCCTTAAGGCATACACAGGAAGTATGTCTTCTGGGGTGCTTTGTATCCATCGAGAGCGGCAGCAGAGCTTCTGAGATATGAAGAAGGCGCTTCCATAATCATATGGACCAAGAGGTGGGAATGAGGGCCTGGTGCAGTGTATATTCCAAAGGCTTTTCGTGTGTTGATCAGGTCATGGAGCATGCTGCACACGCACAGACTATTCTTCCGAATGACGGTAGCTCCATCCATTTGGGGCAGGTCCACATGGCTACCCATTCTCACGATACCGTGGCCTGCCAGCACCAAGGGCTCAGGGACAGGGGGCCTTGGTGTCCTCTGGGATATCAGACTCTGCGAGCCCTGCATTGGTTCAGGAAAGGCTTGGAAACGCATCTCCCTGCAGGGACCTTGGTTGTTGTAGGGGACAGACACAGGGTCTCCGTGTGTGAACCGAGACCAAGTTAGGAAAGCAGCAATGGGACAGCAACGACGATAGGTGAGTCAAAGCTGTGCCTTCTAATTGGCATGGAGGACAACGAGAAAAGAGACCACGACCTTCCCCTTGTCCCATAAAGGAGGCGGGATCCACCCCCAACCTCTGCCACAGCCTACCCACAAGGCAGTGTCTCTGGACACCTGCACACACCCTGTTTTTGGGAAGGGCCTCGTCATCTGAAACCATATTGAAAATTGCCCAATGAAACCATCAACTAAACACCATCTCTATCACCACCACTAAAACACCAACCAAACCTCCAAGCCGAAAGAAGACGATAGTACTCTGAGATACTGTGTCAGAATACTTTCCCCACAAACAGGCTTTCATCCAAAGGGCTCAGGGGTGGCAAAGAAGACACACACTGCTAGAGTTCTTCATCACACATGATTTGGAGAAACCAGAGAACAAAGGACCCAGCACAGTCTCTTTTCGATCAGGTTGTACACAGAATAAGAAAGGCCTGTGGGCTTTGACAAAAAGCGTCCTCTGCAGGGGCGCCTGGGTGGCGCAGTCGGTTAAGCGTCCGACTTCAGCCAGGTCACGATCTCGCGGTCCGTGAGTTCGAGCCCCGCGTCGGGCTCTGGGCTGATGGCTCAGAGCCTGGAGCCTGTTTCCGATTCTGTGTCTCCCTCTCTCTCTGCCCCTCCCCCGTTCATGCTCTGTCTCTCTCTGTCCCAAAAATAAATAAAAATAAACGTTGAAAAAAAAAAAATTTAAAAAAAAAAAATAAATAAAAATAAAAAAAAAAAAAAAAGCGTCCTCTGCAGGACTACACTTGGGAGCCCTGTCAGCAAAGAAGCCTGCCTTCTTTCTTCAGGAGCCAGGGATTTCTGGCTTGGTCCATCCCCGCCACCTATCCCTTTAGTTGAGGGAGGTAGTAGTGCTTGAGCAGAGGGTTCTATAGGGTTCTGAGGGCTCTTGCTCAGGAATCTGCAGCAAGGACTTGGTTCCCTCATTCCTGGCAAGGGCTGCCCCAATGCTGTTCCCCTCTCGGTTCTTAGTGCCCACGTGCAAATGTCGGCTTCTCAGAATGAAGACACCGCGGTCATCCAGGACCGTGAGGCAAGCCGGCTCCCCTTCACCCTCCATAGCACCGCAGGCCAAGCACCAAGCACCCAGCCACTCAAGGCCCGTTTTCCTTTGGTAGAGCAGAGCCTGATCGCTCTCACTGAACACAGGAGCAGAGTGAGAATTTGTGGCCTGCCCAGGGGTGCCAAGTGACTGAGGGATGCCTCCATGGCGCCTAACGGAGAAAAAAATACATTCTCTAAAACACAGCAGGGCGATAGGAATGGGCACCAGGTGGGCCAAAGCTCCACCTTTCAAAAGGGAATGGGCATCCCCTTGCAGAGATGTTTTGCTTCATTTGCCTTCAGGCCAGAAGGAGACCCGCTCCCTGCCCAAATCTCTGGCCAGCGTACACACCAAACATCCTCTGCTGGGTCCCTCCAAACGCCCGGGACCTCTGAATGCATGCACACTTCTGAAACCCAGTGACTTAATGAGGAAGGAGTCCTGTGGCAAAAACCCTCCCACAGTCACAGGCCCTGGACCACACTGTCAGGTCGAAGACAGAAGATAGGACCCTGGAGACACTGATTCTGAAAAGATTGTGAGAAGACCCTTGTCTCTACAAGACAGCAACAATGCATCAAGCGGGATGAGGAGGGCCAGAGCTCTGCAGAGCTTGGAAGGGGAATTCTACGGAGAAGGCAGTGCCCTGCACCAGCTCCTGGCAACCTGGCTAGAAGAAGAAACCCCAGACAGCTTATGCAAAAGCGCCATCTAGTGTCTCCATTGGGAGCCGACTCAGCACCAGGCCTGCCTTCTTCCTTCAGAAGGACCTAGGGCACCCTGGGTCTTGGTCAGCTTTTGGTGGTTTTTGCAACATTGAATGGAGTGAGCAGTGACTGTGCTCTAGCTGCGACGTTCCCCCAGCTGTGGCTCCAAAGTGTGGAGGGGGCATTGGTGCCCTCTAACTGTAAGAAGCTCTTCCTGCGCAGACCAACTTCTGGAACCTTCGGCTCCTGTGTGAACTCTTTGATATTCAGAAGGAAAGCACATCAATCAGGCAGAGTAGAAAGTTGAGCTGGCTCCACCCACCCACCCACCCACCCACCCATCCCTTGCTACACACAGCCAAGCACCAAGGTCAGGGTATGGAGGCACATTCTACTTTAGGATATCTATCAGGTGCTGATGGCTATAAGTGAGCCTGGAACCGAGTGGGAAGCCGATGCCCATCCAACGGTGCCTGCTGAGGGAGTACCAGCTCTGAGACTCCTAAGGGTGAAAGAAGAGGCAGTCAGAAACACAGGAAGGGAGAGGATATGGCTACAGCCAGGACCACAGGGCATTCAATATTTCCATCCAGTGGGGATGCAATCAATGTGGAATGGAGATGTTTCTCTTCATTTCCACTCGGCCCGGCAAGGGGGACAGTTCCCTGCTAATACACCTGGCAGAGCCATTCCCGCACATACCTCTCGGCTGGACACCTTCCGATGCCCTTCCGATGTCCGTATAGACCTGAAACCAAAAGGCCAAAGCCACTTTAGCTCCACTTATCCCACAGTCACAAGGACTGTTCCCGTGGGACCTTTGCAAGCCGGAGAGAGTACTCTGAAAGACTGAATTTGTATGGACCCCAAGACGAACCTGGATGGATGATAAAGCAACGTCATGAAACTGGACACAACGGGGGCTAGAGTTCTTCCTGTTTGGAAGAACGTGACTAGCACCATGTGTTTGCAAGCCGGCTTGCTCAGGAATCACGAGCAACTTTGGTGTGCTTGGCTCCAGGAGTTCTGCCAAGGATACCCGTTGGAGCCCTGTGAGCAGGAGGCCCACATTCTCCCTTAAGAAACAGAGGGGAACTTTGGCTTCTAGTGCGTTTCTGCCCACCATATCCATCGAGAGGGTCAGCACTGGGTCTGAGAAATGAAGAATGTGCCTCCATGCAACGATCCAGAGGTGGGAACGAGGTCTTGGTCCACTGTTTATTCAAAGGGCTTTTTGTGCACTGATCAGGTTGTGGAGCATACTGCACTTGCCAGACGCTCTGCTCTTTTGATTGAGGGTAATTCTACCCATTAGGGAAGGGGTCCCGGCTGGTACCCATTCCCATGATCCTATAACCTGCCCGCCACCTAACGTTCAGGGACAGGGGGGATAGATGTCCTCTGGGACATCAGACTCTGAGAGCCACACGTCAGGTCAGGGAAGCCTTGGAAACTCACCCGCAAATCGGGGACCTGGGTTGCTGTAGGGGACAGACACAGGGTCTCCATGTGATAACTGGCAACAAGTGAAGAAAACAGCAATTAGAGACGACTGATTCCAGGGTGAGTCAAGGCTGTGCATTCAAGTGGGCACGGGGAGAACCGAGGAAAGAGACCATGACTTTCCCTTCCCCTTGACCCACACAGCCAGCAGGTGGGATCCACCCCTAACTTCAGGCTTAGCCTACCCACGAGCATTCTCCCTGGGCATCCTCACACACACATGATATAGGCATGCCCATATCATTCTGAAACCAAACCGAGAAGGGCCCAATTGAATACCGTTATCAGCATCACAAGCACACCACCAAACAAGGATGTTACCCTGGAACGCTGTCCCGGAACAGTGTTCGCCGAAGCCCTCTTTCATCTGCAAGGTTCAGGAGTGGCAATGGAGACACACACTGCCAAGGTTCTTCACCACACAGATGTGGAGAAAGTGGACAGTGAAGAAGCCAACGCACTCTCCTATCAACCAGGTTGTATCCCGAGTAAGAAAAGCCTGTGGGATTAGGCCAAAGGGCCCTCTGAAGGACTACACCTGGGAGCCCTTTCAGCAAGAAGCCTGCCTTCTTTCTTCAGGAGCCAGGGATTTCTGGCTTGGTCGATCGCTGCCACGTTTCCCATCCCTTGAGGGAGGCAGCAGCGTTTGAGCTGTAGCTATGAGGCTCTGAGGGCTCTTGCTCAGGAATCTGCAACAAGGACTTGGTTCCCTCGTTCCTGGCAAAGCCTCTTCCAATGCTGACCCCCTCCTCATTGCTACTGCCCATGTGCAAACTGCTTCTCAGAATAAAGGCAACTGAGTCGTCCGGGTCAGTGAGGTAAGCTGGCCCTCCTCACCCTCCATAGCACAGCCGACCAAGCACCAAGCAACCAGGCACTCCAAGGCCTGCTTTCCTCTGGTAGAGCAGAACCTGATACTTCTGACTGAACACAAGAGCAGAGTGGGAGATTGCAGCCTAGCCAGGTTTGCCGGCTGTGTTAGTGATGGCTCCTTGGCGCCTAAGGGAGAAAAAAATAATACATTGTCAGACACACAGCAAGGGAAAGGAAATGGGTGCCACGTGGGCCAAAGCTCCACACTGATGGTGGGGACGTGGATCCACTTGGAGAAATGGCTTCCTTCATTTGTCTCTGGCCAGAAGGAGTCCTGCTCTCTGACCAAATCTCCAGCTTAGCCTAAACACGAGACATCCTCCGCTGGTCCCCTTCACATCCCTGAGCTCTGAATGGCCGCATACTGCTGAAACCCAGTGAATTAATGAAGAAGCAGCCCTGTGGCAATGTCTCTCCCGTAGTCCGAAGGACTGGATCCGACTCCCAGGCGGCAGACGGAGGACAGACTCTTGGGACACTGATTCTGAAGGGATTGCGGGAAGAGCCTTGTCTCCACAAGAGAGCAAAGATTTGTTAAGGTCGATAAGGTGGGCCACAGGTCTTCAGAGCTTGGAAGGGGAATTCTATGGAGAAGGCAGTGCCCAGCACCAACTCCTGGCAACCTGGCTGGCTGTGAGAAGACACTACAGTGGGCTTAAACGAAAGCACTCTGGAGAGTGTCCATCTGGGAGCCCTGTCAGCACCAGATCTGCCTTCTTCCTTCAGAAGGACCTAGAGAGCCCTGGGACTTGGTCGGCGGCGTTTGTTGCTTTTTGCATCACTGAATGGACTGAGCAGTGACAGTGCTGTAGCTGGGAGGTGCCGCCAGCGGTGGCTCCAGTGGGTAGAGAGGGGCATTGGTGCCCTCTTCCTGTAAAGGGCTCTTTCTCTGCTGACCAACTTCGGGAGCCTACTTCTGGAGTCCTGTGTGAACTGTCTGCCTTTCAGGAGGAAGGCACCTCAATCAGACAGAGCAAGGAGGCGAGCTGGCTCCAATCCCCCCACCCCTTGCTGCAAACAGCCAAACAGCAAGCTCACGGCTAGGAGGAGTGTTCTCCTTTGAGATATGCGATGCTGGTGCCTCTAACAGAGCTCAGGATGGAGTGGGAACCCGATGTCCGTCCTTGGGTGCCGGCTGAGTGAGTGTCAGCTCCATGGCTCCTAAGGGTGAATCAAGAGGCAGTCGGAAACACAGGGAGGCAGAGGAGATGGCTGCAGCTAGGACCAAAGGCCACTCAATATTTCCATCCAATGGGAAGGCGATCAACGTGGAATGGAGATGTTTATCTTCGTTTCCCCAAGGCCCAGCAAGGGAGCCAGCTCCCGGCCTATATGGCTGCTGGATCCTCCCCGTGCACAGTTCTCGGCTGGACCCGTTCTGATGCCCTAGGGCTCTGGATGTTCAGGTAGTCCCTGAAACCACAAGGCCAGGGACTCTAGCTCCGCCTGTCACGCAGTCACAACGGCCGGTCCCCATGGGATATCTGCAGCCGGATAGAGAACTTTTCAGAGTCTTTTAGGACTCACTTTTTATGGACTCCAAGACGGACCTTGACAGATGATCAAGCAACTTGCTGAAAGTGGATACACCCAGGGCCTGTGTTCTTCATGTGTAGAAGAGCCTGACCAGCACAATATATTCACGATCTGGCTAGTCGGGGTATCAAAAGAACTTTTGGGGTCTCTGGCTACAGGAGGGTTCCACAGGATGCCCTTTGGAGCCCTGTGAGCAAGAGGCCCACGTTCTCCCCTTAAGACATTGAGCAGAACTTTGAATTCTGGTGTGTTCCAGCCCGTCGTATTGGTAGAGAGGGTCAGCAGTGGCTCTGCCATATGAAGAATGTGCTTCCATATGATGATCAAGATGTTGGAGTGAAGCTCGGTGCGCTATTTATGCAAAAGCCTTTTAGTTCCCTGATCACGTCATGGAGCATGGCACATTTTTGCAGACTGTCTGTTCTTCCGAATGAGGGTAGCCCCATCCATAAAGGCAGGGGTTCACATGGCTCCCATTCCTACAATACTGTTGCCTGCCCAGTACCAGGGGAGCAGGGACATGGGGGCTAGCCGTCCTCTGGGACATCAGACCCTGAGAGCCCTGCATTGGGTCAGGAATGGCTTGGAAACTCACCTACACACCAGGGATCTCGGTGGTGTTGGGGAAGATACAGTGTGTCACACTGTACTTTTAGGCACCTGGCGCTAGGCCATTTCCTGGTGCTTCTACACCAGGGTTTAAGAATACTTCTGACTACATAGCCCCAAGAAGCTTTCTAAAACCCTCTGGGAGCAAAGGGTACTTCTCAGCAGTAAAGCACAAGGGTCTACACAGAGAGGTGGTGAGGAAAGTCTTACTCTATTTCTCTATGAGTCACGAAGAATGTTGAAGCACATTACTAATGCTCTGAGCACTTCAGCACGGGGCCTTTCCCAATGCTAATACAGAATGTTTTTTAAAGTGTTTTATGGAAGTTCCACGTAGTTAACACACAGTGCAATAGTAGTTTCAAGTGTAGATTTCAGTTGTTGCACCCTTCCCCACAGCACCCGGTGCACATCGCAAAGTGTACTCTTCCATGCCCATCTCCTATAGAACCCAATCCCCGCACCCATCTCTTCTCTTAACTATCAGTTTGTTGTCTATAGTTAACAGTCTGCGTCTTGTTTTGCCACTCTCTTTTTCCTCCACGATTATATATTTCTTTTGTTTCTTCCATTCCACATAGGAGTGAAATCATACGGTATCAGCCTTTCTGTGACACTTAGTTCACTGGGCGTTATAATCTCGAGCTCCAGCCAAATCGTTGTAAGGAAAATTACATTCTCTTCCCTGGCTGCGCAATATCCCTTTGTGTGTGTGTATGTATGTTTATACATAAGCCACAACTCCATCCATTCCTCAGCCAGTGGACATGTGAGCCCTTTGCATCTTTGGCTAGTTTTCATTGTGCTGCTAAAAAACACTGGCGTGCCTATATCCCTTTGAATCGGTATTTTTGTGTCCTTTGGGTAAATACCTCGCAGTGCAAGTGCTGGATCATAGGGCAACTCCATGTTTTAAGGGGTAAGTGTTTTCATTAGTTAATTGATTTGAGTGGGAGAGAGGGAGAGACGGAGATATGGGGAGGGGCAGAGAGAGAGAGAGAGAGGGAGAGAATCCGATGCAAACTCCATGCTGCCAGTGAGGAGCCCAACGAGGGCTCTGTCCCATGACTGTGAGATCCAGGCTTGAGTGGATATCGAGTCAGTCACCTAACTGTGCCATCCAGGTGCCCCACGGCCGTCCTATTGGCAAACTTTTGACGAAACTTTGTACTGTGTGCCAGAGTGGCCACACCAGTCTCCATTCCCACCCACGGTGGCAGAGGGTGTCCCGTTCTCCACATCCTTGCCAACACCAGTTCCTTGCGTCGTGAAATTTAGCCCTTCTGACAGACGTGTGGTGGCCTCTCACTGTAGTATTGATTTGTATTTCCCTGATGATGAGTGATGTGGAGACTCTTTTCATGTGTCTTTGAGGAAACGTTCCCCTTGTGTGTTCCCCTGTGTGTTCCTCTCCCTCCCACACTTTCCTCACTGAGGGCTCGTCTCCTCGGCAGCACCCCCGATATATTTCTCCCCCAAACGCCCTGTCGGCACTTCCTCCCTTTCTTTGATGTGCCTTCTTCTCCTCCTGTAGCTGTGGTCTTGGTTCTGTCCATCTTCAGGTTGCTTTCTGGGTGGGGTATTCGGAATGACTTGCTGGTCATCTAGCTACGTTCAAGGGATGAGACTACACGCCTACCGTGCTACCTCTCCCAACACACACTAATAAGGAAGGTTTCAACAAACTGCCTCTGAGAGGTATGTGAAAGCTTACATGAAAGACACATGAGCAGTGTCGTTTCAGGCAGTAAAGCACAATGCGTGGGCGGCATCTGGTGGGTTCTCGAGGGGGTACGTGTGTGGTGTGTGTGGTGTATGTTTGGAGTGGTTGTGGTTGAGTGCATGATCCTGTTCTGTACGGATGGTATGTATGTTCTATATGGGTTGTGTGTCTGTGTATCGCATTGGTGTGGTGAGTGTGGTGTGTGCCTGGTGTGGGTGGTTTATAGGTGGTGGATGTGTCTTTCTGTGTGCTCTGGGTGTGCGATATGTGTTGGGATGGTACTATATATGTCATGTGTGCATGCTAGACCTATGATGTATGTTTGCGTGCCACCTATGTATGGCGTGTGTGTTTTGTACATGCTGCCCGGTGTGGTGTCGGCGTGTGGCATACAGGTGGAGAATGTGTGATATATAAGTGTGGTGTGTGTGGTGTTTGTGGTGTCTTTATGTCATACGTGTATGGATTATCATGCTGTGTGTATTGCAGATGTGGTATCTGCGTAGTGTACGTGTGTTGTGTGTGGTGTAGGTCTGGCATGTGTGTGTGGTGTACCTAGGGAGTGTGTTTGTGTGTTTTGTGGGTGTAGGGCATGTGTGTATGTGTGTGGGGTATGTGTGGAATGTGTATTGCGTGTAGTAAACGGTGCGTGGAAGATATCTGTGTGATGTGTATGTGGTGTGTATGTGGTGAAGGGGTGAGGTGTTTGTGTGGCATTCGTGTGTCATGCGAGGGATGTGTTTGTAGTATGTGTTGCTGTGTGTTCGGTGTAAGAGTGATGTAGCTGTATGGTATATGAGTCACATTTGCAGCGATATGGGCAGGGTATGTGTGGCGTATGTGTAGGTTATGTGTGTAGAGGAGGTGGCATCTGTCTTCTGGATATGTGGTGTAGGTTTGGTGTCTGTGGTGTGTATGTGGAGTGTGTTTGTGTGATATAGGAGAGGCGGTTTGTTTGGAAATTGTGTGCATGTGTCGAATGTGGTAATACTGTGGGAGGGTTGTAACCGTGGGTGTTTGGGGGCCTGTGGGATCTGTGTTGGATATGATGTGGCCTATGCATGGTGAGTGTGTGGTGTTTCTGTGGTGTGTGTAATGTATGGATGTGCACATGGTGTACGTGTGAGGTAGGTGTGCATGTAGTGTTAACGTGGCTAGTGCGGCATGCAAGGTGTGTGGTATGTGCAGGGTGTGCGTGTATGTGTGTTATGCATGCCTTGAGTGTAATGTACAGGTGTTCGTGTGTGGTGTATTTTTCATGGTTTGTGTTTGTGTGTTGTGTGTGTGTGTATTGTGGTGTGTGTGATATATGTGTGGTGTTTGTCTGTAATTGGTGGGTTGTGTGGTGGCATATTAGTTACAAGATGGTTTCCCCCAAGGGCAGCTGGACAGAGTTGAGTGAGCATATGGCACCTTTCCTCTGAGTTCCCACGTAGGTTTTCAAACACTTGTAACCGAGGGAAACAAGATGGTGGTTAAAAGGTGGCTTCCCCAGTGTCCTTTCACAGACGTGAGTGTATGGCACTGACCTTGTAGGCCCCACATGGGTTTTCAAACGGTTGTCACGTATTGAAACACGATGTCAGATGAAAGATGGTTTCTCCACAGTACTCTCTCACAGTGTCGAGTAAATGTCACTTTCCACACCGTTCCCCTCATAGGATTCAAACAATTCTAACCTAGGGATACACGGTGTGATTTGAAAAATGGTTTCCCCAAAGTGCACTTTGACAGACTCGAGTATATGGCGCGATCCTCATAGACCCACTTCGAACTTACTGGAAAAAAGGGATACTTAAAGATGGTTTCTGCACAAGATTCTTACACAGTGGGTGGTTTTCAAACACTTCTAACTCGGTGAAACGAGATGTCAGTTTTTTAAGTGCACTTTGACGGAGTCGAGTCTACGGCACTTACCCTGTAGGCCCCGCATTGGTTTGCAAACAGTTCCCACTTAGTGAAACCAGATGTTAGTTGAAAGACTGTTTCCCTACAGTGTTGTTTCACAGCATGGAGTGTAGGGCATTTCCGCCTAGGCCCTGCATACGTTTTCAAACGCTTCTAACTTAGAGAAAGCAGATGTGAGTTGAAAGATGGTTTCTCCACAGTATGTTTCCACCGGGTCCAGTATATGTCACTTCACCCATCGCTCCCAGCAACGTCTTCCAAACATTTCCAACACGTTGAAACAAGACATTAGTTGAAAGAAGCTTTCCCCGCAGTGTTGTTTCACAAAGTTGAGTGTATGGCACTTTCCGACCAGGCCCCACCTGTGTTTTCACACACTTCCAAGTTAGTTGAACCAGATGTTTCTGGAAAGGTGGTCTCCCCAAAGTGCACTACGACAGAGTTGAGCATATGGCCCTTTCCACATGGGTACCGCCTAAGGTTTCAAACGCGGCTAACTTGTACAAGATGTTAGGTGAAAGATGATTTCTCCACAGTGTCCTTTCACAGTGGCTGGTGTTTGTCACCTTCCACATCGTTCCCCACATAGGACATGAAACGATGTTGATGGAGGGATACAAGATGTTACTTGAAAGATGGTTCCCTCAAAGTGCCGTTCGACAGGGCTGACTATATGGCACTTTGCACATTAGTCCCCGCAGTATTCCAAGCACTTCTGACTTAGTGAAACCAGAGGTCAGTGAAAACATGCTTGACCCAGAGTCTTTCCCACAGTTGACTAATGGCACTTTGTCGGCCCCGCATAGGTTTTCAAACCGTTCTCCCTTAGTGAAACAAGAGCCAAGGTGAACGTCTGTTTCACCATCGTGTTGTTTCACATGATTGAGCATATGCCACTTTCCGCCTAGGCCCAGCCTACGTTTTCAAACACTTCTAACTTAAGAGACACCAGATGTGAGTTGAAACATGGTGTCTCCACAGTATAGTTTCACAGAATCGAGTGTATGTCCCTTTCCTCATCTTTCCTAGCAAAGTGTTTGAAACCCTTCTGACATGGTGAGGCAAGAGGTTAGTTGAAAGATGGTTTGACCCTCAGTGTTGTTTCACAGAGTCGAGTATACGGCACTTTCTTCCTAGTCCCCGCATAGGTTTCCAAACACTTCCGGTTAGTTGAATCAGATGTTACTTGAAAGGTGGTTTCCCCAAAGTGCAGCTGGTCAGAGTTGAGTATATGGCACTGTCCAAAGAGTCGCCGCATGGTTTTTCAAACCCTTCTAACGTAGTGAATCTAGATGTTAGTTAAAAGATCCTTCAACCAAGGTCCTTTCACACAGTTGACTACATGGTGCTTACTTGGTAGGGCCCGCTTTGGTTTTCAGCCAGCCTTCATGTAGTGAAACGGGATATCATTTGCAAGACTTGTGGTTCACCACAGTGTGGTTTCACACAATTGAGCACAGGGCACTTTCTGCATAAGTCCCCATAGGTTTCAAACACTACTAACTTAGTGAAACGAGAGTGTAGCTGCAAGATGGTTTCCCCGCAGTATTGTTTCACAGAGTTGAGTATATGGCACTTTCTGCGTAGGCCCGTACACTTCGGGTCTCCAAACGGTTCTCACTTTTGGTGAAACAAGATGTTAGTGGAAAGATCGTACCTCCACAGTACTCCTTCACAGGATCGGGTAACTATCACTTTCCACATCGTTCCCTGCATAGGATGTCAAGCAATTCCAACTTAGTAATACAAGATGTGACTTGAAAGATGGTATCCCCAAAGTGCAGTCTGACAGAGGTGAGTATATGTATATGGCATTTTCAGTGTAGGCCTCTCATAACTGTTCAACGTCTGCTAACTTAGAGAGAGGAGTTGTTATGTGAAAGACGGTTTCCCCCAGGGTTGTTTCACATACTTCAGGATATAGCACTTAGTGTATACGTCCAGACACTTTTCAGACTCTTCTAAGTTAGTCAAACGAGACGTTAGTTGCAAGCTGGTTTCTCCGCTGTATTCTTTCCGAGTATTGAATACACATCACTGGCCATATAGCTCCCCGCGCGGGTTTCCAAACACTTCTGTCATAGTTAAACAAGATGTTAGGTGAAAGGGTGTCCCAACGTGCAGGGACTTGACAGAGTATATGGGCACTTTCTGCGTAAGCCCCCACGGAGTTCTTCAAACACTTCTAACCAGGTGAAACAGGCTATCAGTTGAAAGAAGGTTTCTGCACCGTGTTCTTTTCACAGCGGCTGGTGTATGTAACCTTCCACCTCGATCCCCACATAGGTCTTCAAACACTTCCAACTGAGCGAAACGAGCTGATTTTTCCCCACTGTGTTCTTTCACACAGTTGACTCTAGGACACTCTGTAGGCCGTGCATATGTTTTCAAACAGTTCTCACTTAGTGAAACAAGATGCCAGTTGAAGGATGGTTTCTTCCCAGTACTCTCTCACAACGTCACTTTCCCCATCGATCCCCGCGTGGCGTTACAAAACACTTCTGACTTAGTGAAAGAGAACGTTGAAAGACGTTTTCCCCACAGTGTTCTTTCATAGAGTGCGGTGGCCCTTTCCGTCTGGACCACACAGGAGCTTTCAGACGCTTCCAATTTAGTTGAATCAGATGTCACTTGGAAGGTGGTTTCCCCAAAGTCCGGTTGGACGGAGCTGCGTATATATGACCCTTTCCACATCATTCCCTCCATAGGTTTTCAAACACTTCTACGGTCGCGACACAAGGTGTTAGTTGAAAGATGGTTTCGCCAAAGTGCCGCTTGACAGAGTTGAGTATATGGCACTTTCTGCATTCATCCCGGCATAGTTTTGCAAATGCTTCTAACGTACTAAATCAGGTGGTTAAAAGACCCTTTACCCAGAGTGCTCTTTCACACAGTTGACTCCATGGCACGTCGTAGGTTTTCAGACAGTTCACAGTGAAACCAGATGTTAGTCGCAAGATGGTTTCCCTACAGCGTCGTTTCACAGAATGGAGTACACGGCACTTGTGCATAGGCCCTGCAGAAGTTTTCCGACCCTTCTAACTTGGCGACAGCAGATGTGAGTTGCAAGACGGTTTCTCCACAGTACGATTTCGCTGTGTCGAGTATATGTCACTTTTCTCATGGTTCCTAGGAGAGTGTTTGAAACCCTTCTAACACGGTGAAACAAGATGTTAGTTGAAAGGTGGTTTCCCCAAAAGCTGCTTGACACACTTGAGCATAGGGCACTTTCCGCATAAGCCCCCATAGGTTTTCAAATACTTCCAACAAGTGAGCCCAGATGCCCTTTGAAAGATGGCTTCACCACAGTGAGTTTTACAGAGTTGAGCCCATAGCACTTCCCGCGTTGAACCGGCATAGGTTTGCAAACACTTCTAAGTGGAACAAGAAGAGGTTACTTGAAACGTGGAAACCCCACAGTGTTGTTTCAGAGTTGACCAAATGGCACTTTTGACGCCGGCCCTGCACGGGTGTTCAAATACTTCCAACTTTGTGAAGAGAGATGTGATTGGAAAAATGGCTTCCCCACAGTGACTCACAGAGGTGACTGTATGGCACTTTTGGTGTAGTCTCCGCCTGGTTTTCAAAGACTTCTAACTTAGTGAAATATTTTAGTTGGAAGATGGTTCCCCAAGGTCTTGTGTCACAGAGCTGAGTACATGGCACTTTCCGCCTAGACCCCGAATAGTTTTCAAACCGTTTTCAATACGTGAGGCCAGATGTTAGCTGAAAGATCGTTTCAGCACACTGTTGTTTCCCACAGTTGAGTATGTGGCACTTAGCCGTTAGGCTTCTCCTAGGTTTTCAGACACTTCTATCTCAGAGAACCCAGACGGTAGTTGAAAGGCGGTGTCCCCACAGTGTAGTTTCCCAGAGGTGAGTGTATGGCGCCATCTTGCTACGCCCTGCGTGTGTTTTCAAACACTTGATACTGAGTGCAACCAGACCTCAGGTGAAAGATGTTTCCCAGATAGACTTGTGTCCCCGAGGTGAGTATGGGGCACTTTCGCTGTAGGCCCCGCGTGGTTTTCAAACACCTCTAACTTAGTGAAGCCAGAGATGAGTCGGACGATGGGTTCCCCACAGTGGTCTATCTCAGAGTTGCCTATATGGCCCTTTCCGCATAGATCCCGCATAGCTGTGAAACCATTTTAACTTAGTGAAACTAGATGATAGTTGAAACAACGTTTCCCCACAAGCTTTTCCCAAAGTGATGGCACTTCCCGTGTAGGCCTCACATAGGTTTCCAAACACGTTTCACTTAGTGAGACCCGGGGTAGGTGAACGACGGTTTCCTCCCAATGTTCTTTCCCAGAAAGGAGTGTACGGCACTCTCCACTTCGGCCCCGCATGTGTTTTCCAACGCTTGTAACTTCGTGTAACCAGACGTTCAGTGAAAGGTTGTTTCCCCAAGTGTTTGTATCCTTGAGGTGAGTGTATAGCGCTTTCCCTATACGCCCCGCCTGGGGTTTCAAACTCTTCTAATTTTGTGAAACGAGATCTTTCTTAACGACGGTTTCGCCACACTGTTTTTCTCACAGAGTTACATATAAGGCACTTTCCGCATAAGCCCTGCATGGGTTTTCCCACATTTATAACGTAGTGAACAAGGTGGGAGCTGAAAGAGTGAAACACTTGTAACTTAGTGACACATGATGACAGTTGAAAAACGCTTTCTGCACAGGATTCTTTCACAGCGGCTGCTATATGACACCTTCCACGTCGTTTCCAGCATACATTTTCTAAGTTTTCTACGTCAAACAGGATGTTAGTTGGAGGATGGTTTCCCTCACTTTGTTGTTTGGCAGAGTTGAGTATACGTCCCTGTCATTATCGGCCCCGCCTGCTTTTTCACGCGTTTTTGACTTAGTGATACAAGATGTTAGTTGAGAGATGGTTTGTCCACAGTATTCTCTCACAGGGTCGTGTGTGGGTCACTTTCCGCATCGTTCCCCGCCTGGCTTGTCAAACCCTTCTAACTTAGTGATACAAGATGTAAGTTGAAAGATGGCTTTCGCCAAGTGCACTTCGACAGAGTTTGAGTGTATGGTTCTGTCGGCACACGCCCCGCATGGTTTGTCCACCGCTTCTCATTTAGTGAAGCGAAGTGTTACGTGAAAGAGAGTTTCCTCGCTTTGTTGTTTCACAGGTTCTTTGTCACTTGCAATGCAGGCCCTGCCTAAGTTTTCAAACGGTGGTGACTGATTGGAATCAGGTGCTAGTTGAAAGATGTTTTCAACCACAGAGCGTTTTCCCAGAGTTGAGCATCTGGCACTTCCCGTCTAGTCCGTGCTTAGGTTTTCAGACTCTTCTATCTTGGTGGAACAAGAAGTTACTTGCAAGATGGTTTGTCCAGAGTATTCCCTCACAGTGTCGACTATGGGTCACTTTCCACATCGTTCCCCGCATAGGTTTTGAAACGCTTCTAATGTAGGGATAGAAGCTGTTAGTTGAAACACGGTTGCCACAAAGTGCAGTTTGACATTATAAGCCCTGCCTAGGTTTTCAGTGAGTTCTCACTCGCTGAAACCAGATGGCAGTTGGAAGATTGTTGCACCGCCACGTTGTTTCACAGAGTGGAGTATATGACCCTATCCGCCTAGGCCCCGCGTGTGCATTCAAACATTGCACACTTCGTGAAAGAAGCGCTCAGGTGAAAGAGCGTCTCCCCCGAGTGTTTCAGAGTGGAGTACAGGGAACTTGCCACGTAGATCGTGCGTAGGTTTTCAAACATTTTCACTTTGTGAACCCAGATGGTAGGTGAAAGATCCCTTCTCCACCCTGTTGTTGGTTCACAGAGTGGTGTATATGAGACTATCCTCCTAAGCCGCGCGTGGGTTTTCAAAGGCGTCTACCTTAGTGACACAAGGGGTCACTTGAAAGATGGTGTGTCCACCGTAGTCTCTCCCGGGGTCGATTAAAGGTCATTTTCCGCATCATTCCCCGCATAGGTTTTCAAACACTTCTACCTTAGTGAAGGAAGATGTTGGTGGAAATTTGGTTGTTGCAGGCTGTAGCTTGACAGGTTTGAGTAGTTGGCACTATTGGCCTAGGCTCCGCGTAGCTCTTCAAAGACTTCTAACTTTGTGAAACGAGACACTACTTGAAAGGTGCTTTCTCCCCCCCCCCCCCTGTTGTTTCACAGAGATGAGTATACGACACTTGCCCTGTAGGCCTTGCATAGGTTTTCCAATGAGTTCGCACTTAGTGAAATCAAATGTTACTTGAAAGAAGGTTCCGGCCACAGTTCGTTCCAGAGAATGCAGCCTATGGCACTATCTGCCTAGGCCCCGCATGTGCATTGCAACGTTTGTAGCTTGGTGAAAGGAAGCTTTAGGTGAAAGATTTCCCCACAGTGCTGTTGTACAGAGTTGACTCTATGGCACGTTGCCTGTAGACCCGCCATTCCTTTTCCACCAATTCTGAGCTCAGATGCTAGAGGGACGACGCTTTCGCCACCGTGCTGTTTCACAAAGTGGAGGACAAGGCACTTTCCTCATAGAGTTCGCATAACGTTTCCAACACTTCCCACCATATGACAAGGTGACAGAACGATAACCTCCCCGGCCTTTCATAGAGTTGCGCCTAGTGCACTCTCTGAGTAGGTTTTCCAATAGATCTCGCTGGGTGAAAGCCGATGTTAGTTGAGGGAATGTTTCACCCAGCATATTTCACAGAAGGTAGTAAATGCCACTGTCCGCCTGGGCCCCGCACGTGTGTTCAGACATTTGTAGCTTTAGTGGAAGCAGGTTTCAGGTGAAACGTGGTTTCGCCAACGGTGTTGTTTCAAGAGTGGCGCATATGGCACTTTCCGTGTAGGTCATGCTTAGGTGTTGAAACTGCTTTGTTTCTGAAACCAAGTGTTGAAAGATAGCTTCAGCACACTGTTGTTTCAGGGAGTTGAGTATATGGCACGTTCCGCAGAATTCCCTGCCGGGCTGTTGAAACTCCGGTAACTTAGTGAAACCAGATGCTAGTGGGAAGACGGATCCCCCACAGTGTTGTCTGACAGAATTGCGTATATGGCACTTTCTGCCTAGGGCCCGCCCTGGTTTTGGACAAGCTCTAACTTAGTGAAAGGAGTTGTTCCTGTCAAGATGCTTTCCCCATAGTTTTGTTTCGCCCAGTGAAGTGTGTTGGTTTTTGCGGCTAGGAGCTGCATAGGTTGTCAAACCCAGCGCACTTATGCACTGTGCAAACAAATGCACTTACCATGTTGACCCCAGAGAGTTTTCCAGAGTTGCCACTCATATATACCGGATGGTAACTGAAGGATAAATTCACCAGAGTGTTACTTAGAGTGGCGTATATGGCATTTTCCTTGTACGTCATGCCTAGGTTTTCAAACTATTTTACGAATGTGAAAGCAGATGTTCGGCGACAGATGGTTTCTCCCCAGTGGTTTTGCAGAGTTGACTCTCTGGCATTTCCCCACAAGCTGTGCATGTTTTCAAACCTTCCAACTTAACGATACAAGTTGTTCGTTGAAAGGTCCGCAAAGTCCAATTTCACAGAATTGAGTGCATGGCACCGTCGGCCTAGCCCCGCGCATAACTTTTCAGACACTTCAGGGTGAAACGTGATGTTAGCTGGAGGATGGTTTCCCTATGTGTCGATTCATAGATGAATGTATGACCCAGTGTAGGCCTGCCTGTGTCTTCAAAGAGTGAAACCAAGTGTTAGTTGAAGTTTCTTTCACCGCAGTATTGTTTTACAGAGCTGAATAGATGGCCCTTTCTGCCTCTGTCGCTCATAAGCTTTCAAACACTTCTATTTAGTGAAACGAGGTGTTGGTTGAAATATGGTTTCTCCAGTGTTTCACAGAGTTGAGTGTATACATAGCACTTGTCCTGTGGGTCCCGCATAGCTTTTCAAACCGTTGTCACTTAGTGAAACGGAGGTTGGTTGAAAGTATGTTTCACCGCAGTAGTGTTCGACAGAGCGGAGTGTACGGCACTTTAAGTGTTCCTCCCTGTAAGGTGTTTCAAACATAGCTAACGTAGTGAAAGCAGACGGTGGTCGGAAGATGGTTTCACCACAATGTTTTTTCACCGACTTGAGTACATGGTTCTATTCTGCTAGGCCGGCATTTGCATTCGAACACAACTTGAAACCAGATGTTAGGTGAAGGATCGTTTCCTCAGAGTGTTGTTTCACAGAGTTGCGTCTATGGCACTTTCCGTGTAGTTCATGCGTTGCTTGTCAAACTGCTTTAATTTTCTGAAACCACATATTCCTGAAAGAGGCTTCGTCCAGAGTGCTTTTGTCAAAGCGTCGAGTATACGGCACTTTCTGCCTAAGCCGCGCCTAGGTACACAAACACTTCTGACTTAGTGACACGAGCTAGTTGAAAGATGGATTGTCCACGCTATTTTCTCACAGTGTCCAGTATGTGTCACGTTCCTCATCATTCCCCACATAGGTTTTCAAACACTTCTATAACTTAGTGATACCAGATGTTACTTGAAGGAGCGTTCCTGCAAAGTGCAGTTTCACCGAGCTGAGTATATAGCACTGTCGGCAGATGCCCCGCAAAGTTTTTCACACAGTTTTGGCTTGAAACGAGATGTTGAAAGATCGTTTCACCACAGTGTTGTTTCCACGGAGTTCTGTATGTGGCACTTTCAGCAAAGGCTCCGCATAGTTTTCAGACCCTTCTCAGTGAACAAGGTGTTAGTTGAACGATGGTTCCCCCACAGTGGTGTTTCCCAAGTGGTGTATATGGCCTTATTCATGCCGACCCCGCTTGCGGTTGCAAACACTTCAATCTTAGTGATCCATGAGGTTAGATGACATACGCTTTGCCCACACACATATGTAAACGGAGTCGAGTATATGGCACTTTCCCCATAAGCCGTGCATAGGTTTTCAAACACTTCAAACTTAGTGCCCCGAGGTAATCGAAAGATGGATTGTCCACTCTATTTTCTCACAGTGTCTCACAGTGTACGTCACTTTCCACATCGTTCCCCACACAGGTTTTACAATGCTTCTAACGTAGTTCCATAAAGATATTCGCTGAAAACGGCTTCCCTAAAAGTTCAGTTTCAGAGTTGAGTATAGGGCACTTCTGCATAGGTCCCGCATGGCTTTCCAAACACTTCTAACGTAGGGAAACGAAATGTTAGTTGAAAGCTCGTATCCCCACAGGGTTGTTTCACAGAGTTCAGTGTATGGCGCTTACCATGTAGGCTGCGCATAGGTTTTCAAAAGAGTTCCCCCTGGGTGAAATCAGATGTTAGTGGAAAGAATGGCACTTTCCCCATACGCCGCGCATAGGTTGTCAAGCACGTCTAAACTTAAATGAAAGAAGATTTTAAGTTGAAAGACGGTTTCTCACAGTGTTGTTCCACAGTTGTCAGTATCTGGTACTTCCTGCGTTTTACCCGCATAGTTTTTCAAACACTCCTTCCTAACTCGGTGCTACAGGATGTTACTCTAAAGATGGTTTCCGCAAAGTGCAGGCTGACAGAGGTGAGTGTATGGCACTTTCGGCATAGGCTCCCCATAGGTGTTCTGACGCTTCCAGTTTAGTTATACAAGATGTTAATTGAAAGATGGCTTCCCCACCTGTTGTGTCACAGATTTGAGTATACGACCCTTTCCGCATAGACCCCGAATAGTCTTCAAACAATTTTCAGTGAGTGAAACCAGATGTTCGTTGAAAAATCTTTTTACCCCGTCGTTGTTTCACACAGTTGAGTGTATGGCCCTTAGCCGTTAGGCTTCTCATAGGTTTTCAAACCGTTCTAACTTAGAGGAACGAGATGGTAGTTGAAAGGTGGTTTCCCCACAGTGTTCTTTCACAGCGTTGAAAGTATGGCACGATCCTTCTGCATAGGCCCCGCATCTGTTTTCAAACACGTGCAACTGAGTGAGACCAGATGTTAAGAGAAAGGTTGTTTCCCGACCGTGCTGTCTCACAGAGTCGAGGAAGTGGCGCTTTCACTGTAGCCCCTTTATGGTTTTCAAACACCTTGAAGTTAGTGAAGCAAGAGATTAGTTGGAAGATGGGTTCCCCACAGAGTGGCTCTATGGCAGTTTCCTCAACAGCCCAGCATGGGTTTTCAAACACTTCGTTAGTGGAAAGAGGATGTCGGTTGAAAGACCACTTCTCCACCTTTTTCACACAATAGAGTATAAGTCACTCTCGTCAAGATTCCCTGCAAATGGTGACAAAACCTGACAGGGAAGCAAGATGTGATGGAGGATGGTTTCGCCACACTGTTGTGGCACAGAGTTGAGTAATCGTACGTTCCCCATTGTTGCCTGCATGGGTTTTCCAACGCTTCTAAATTAGTGAAATCAGACGGTCGTCGAAGGAGGTTTACACCAGAGTGTTGTTTCACAGAGTTGACTATATGGCACTTGCCTCATAGTTCCCCGCATAAGTTTTCCAGCACTTCCGAATTAGTGAAACCGAAAGTTTGTTGAAAGATGGCTCCGCACCCTGTGCTTTCACAGATTTGAGTATAAGGCACTTTCTGCGTAGGCCGCAACCTGGTTTTCACACGTCTAACTTCGTGAAACCACATGTTAGGTGAAAGGTTGTTTCCGCACCGTCTTGTTCCATAGAGTTGAGTATACGACACTTTCTTTCCCTGTAGGTCCTGCATACGTTTTCAGTGTCTTCAAACCTTGTAAACGACGAGGTTAGTTGAATGAAATTTTCAGGTAGGCTGTTGTCTCACAGAGATGAGTGTATGGCACTTTCAGTATAAGCTCCGCAGAGGTTTCCAAACAGTTTCATCCGAGTGGAACAAGATTGTAGCGGCAAGCTGTTTCCCCACAGTTTTTCTTCATAGAGTTGTGTATATGGCCCTTTCGGTGTTGGCCCCGCATGGGTCTTCAAGCACTTCTAACAGTGGAAGCAGATGAAAGTTTCACCACACAGTTGTTTCACAAGGTGGAGTACATGGCACTTTTGGTGTCGACCCCACATGGGTTTTCCAACACTTCTAATGTAGTGAAATGGGATGTTGGTTGAAAGATGGTTTCGGCACCGTGTTATTTGCCAGGGTGTATGATGGCACTTTATGCATAGACCCCGCATAAAGTTTTTCAAACACCTGTAACAGAACGTAACATGAAAACATAACATGACGTAACTGTAACATAACGTGACTCTGACATAACCTAATAACTCTAACGTGATGCTGGTTGAAGGACGGTTTCTCCACAATAATTTTCAGCGTCAGGTACAAATCACCTTCCTCATACTTTCCCTCAAGTTTTCAAACACTTCTCACTCAGTGAAACGGGACTTAGTTGAAAATGGCTTACTTACGTCAAGTGTCATATCCTCAATGCTCTGTGTACTCTGTGCAGAAACGTCTCTCCACTAGCCACTTGTTTCACAGAGTTACAAGAGTCGAAATCCTAGGCACAGAAGTATAACAAAAGCGCCATTTACTCACCTTCTCAAACACCATTGTAGACAAACCACTTTTCAAAGAACATCTGGTTCAGCTAAGTTGGAATTGTTTGAAAACGCTTGCGGGACTGACACCCAAAGGGCCATCTACTCCACCTTGTGAAACACCAGAGTCGTGATGCCTTCTATCAACTAACGTCTGGTTTCACTATGTTCGAAGTGTTTGAAATCCCATGCGGGGACTAAACCAAAAGTACCATCCACTGAAGCTTATGAGACACTGCGGGGAAATCACCTTTCAATTAACGTCTTGTTCCAGTAAGTTAGAAGTGTCTGAAAAGCTATGCGGGGCTTAGGTGGAAATGTTTACACTCAACTCTGTGAAACAACCAGGTGGCGATGGCATCTTTCAGCAAACATCTCCTTTCACAAAGTTGGAAGAGATTACAAATCTCTGCAGGACCCACATGGAAAGTGCTGCATACTCAACTTTGTGAACCAACACGGTAGGGACTCTTGCAACTAACATCGCACTCCACAAAGTGAGAAGCGGTTGAAAGCCTATGCGGGTGCTATGAGGAAAGGGCCATCTACTCTACTATGTGAAACACTGTGAAAGAACCATCTTTCAGCAATTATCTGGTTTCAGGAAATGATAAGTGGGAACTGGTAGAAAACCCATGAGGGGCCTACACACAAAGTGCCATATGCCCAACTTTGTGAAAAACTGGGGGGAAGCCATCTCTCAACTAACGTCGTTTACAAACAGATCACGACACATCGTGGCATATACTCAACTCTGGCAAGCCCCACTTTGGGAATCCATCTTTCAACTAACATAGTCTTCACTTACAGGTTTTTGAGAACGCACGCAAGGAACTATGAGGGCACTCATCTATGAAACATCACTGTGAGGAAACCTTCCAGTGAACACCTTCTTTCATTAAGTAAAATTTGGAGGCCTTTCCCTACAGTAGGGAGAGTGCCGTGCACTCAACTCTGTGAAACCAAACTGGGGGTGGGGGGCGGGGGGAAGTCATCTTTCAGCTAACATCTTGTTTCGCCAAGTTAGAAATGTTTGAAAACAGTTTTGGGTCCTGTGTAGATAGTGCCGTACACTCCACTCTGTGAAACATCACTGTGGGCAAACCATCTTTGGAGTAACATCTGGTTTCAGTAAGTTAGGATTGTTTACGAACGTTTGCGGGGACCACAAGGAAAGGGTCATACACAGCTCTAAAAACAAAAGTGTGGTGAAACCATCTTTCAGCTCCCATCCTGTTTAACTAAGAGAGAAGGGGTCGAAAACCCTTGCGGGGTCCACACCGAAAGGGCCATGGGCTCAACTCTATAAAACACTTAGGAGAAATCATCTTGCAAGCAAAACCTTGCTCCGCTGTTAGAAGTGTTTGAAAATGAGGGGCTTATCAAGTAAGTGTCCTATTCTCGGCTTTGTGAACCAACACTGTAGTGACCCATGCAACTGACAAAGGTCAGTTCAACTCTGTGCATTTCACAAAGTTACAAGTAGTTAAAACTTACGTAGGACCTATGTGGAAAGTGCCATTTACGTAACTACTATGGGAAACAACCCTGTGGTGAAACCATCCTTCAGCAAATAAATATCTGGTTTCAATCAGTGAGACTTGTTAGATAAACCATGTGAGGTCTCCACAGAAAAGACCATACACTCAGCTCTGGGAAACTTTTGGAGAAACAATCTTTGAAATACAATGTCGTTTAGGAATTTAGAAGTGTTTGAAACCCTATGCGGAGCCTGCATGGAACGTTCCGTATACTGAAGTCTGTCAAGCAGCACCTTAGGGAAACTATCCTTCATCTCACATCAAGTTGCACTAAGATACAAGTGTTTGAAGAGAAATGAAGGGCTTGCACCGAAAATGCCTTAGAGTCAACTCTGGGGAATAACAGTGTGGGGAAACCAACTTGCAACGAAAATCTCGTTTCACTAAGTTACAGTTGCAAAACCGACACGGGGCCTATGCAGAAAGTGCCATGTGCTCGAATCTGTCAAACACCGTGGGGAATCCATTTTTGGACCCACACTACGTTAGAAGTTTTCGAAAACCTATGGGATGGCTTATGCAGAAAGCGCCATACACTCGACTCTGTCAGACCGTAAAGTAGGGAAACCGAAACCAACTAGGGAAACTTCAACTAGCATCTCATTGCACTGGGACGTCTTTGCAAAACCTTGAGGGGCCTAGGCACTAGCTGCCATGTATTCAACTCGGTCAAACTGCACGTTGCGGGAATCTTCTTTAGCTAACAGCTGGCATCACTAATGCAGAAGCTTTTGGACACCCTATGCGGAGAACCATGGGGAAAGTGACATGTACTCGACACTGGGAGGGAAAACTGTGGAGACAGTACTCTTCCACCGATATCTTGTTTCACTAGAAATGCTTGAGAATCAGGGGGGCTTACCCCAAAAGTGCCGTAAAGTCACCTCTGTAAAACAACACTGTGGGAAAATGCCTTTCAACTACTACAACCTATGAGAGACTTAACCAACAAAGGGTATTACTCCGCCGTGACTAGCAGTGTGGTGAAACGAGGATTCAACAACTATCTGGTTTCTCTAAGTTACAAGTGTAACTTGGTTTGTCCACAGTATTCTCTCACAGGGTCGTGTGTGGGTCACTTTCCGCATCGTTCCCCGCCTGGCTTGTCAAACCCTTCTAACTTAGTGATACAAGATGTAAGTTGAAAGATGGCTTTCGCCAAGTGCACTTCGACAGAGTTTGAGTGTATGGTTCTGTCGGCACACGCCCCGCATGGTTTGTCCACCGCTTCTCATTTAGTGAAGCGAAGTGTTACGTGAAAGAGAGTTTCCTCGCTTTGTTGTTTCACAGGTTCTTTGTCACTTGCCGTGTAGGCCCTGCCTAAGTTTTCAAACGGTGGTGACTGATTGGAATCAGGTGCTAGTTGAAAGATGTTTTCAACCACAGAGCGTTTTCCCAGAGTTGAGCATCTGGCACTTCCCGTCTAGTCCGTGCTTAGGTTTTCAGACTCTTCTATCTTGGTGGAACAAGAAGTTACTTGCAAGATGGTTTGTCCAGAGTATTCCCTCACAGTGTCGACTATGGGTCACTTTCCACATCGTTCCCCGCATAGGTTTTGAAACGCTTCTAATGTAGGGATAGAAGCTGTTAGTTGAAACACGGTTGCCACAAAGTGCAGTTTGACATTAGAAGCCCTGCCTAGGTTTTCAGTGAGTTCTCACTCGCTGTAACCAGATGGCAGTTGGAAGATTGTTGCACCGCCACGTTGTTTCACAGAGTGGAGTATATGACCCTATCCGCCTAGGCCCCGCGTGTGCATTCAAACATTGCACACTTCGTGAAAGAAGCGCTCAGGTGAAAGAGCGTCTCCCCCGAGTGTTTCAGAGTGGAGTACAGGGAACTTGCCACGTAGATCGTGCGTAGGTTTTCAAACATTTTCACTTTGTGAACCCAGATGGTAGGTGAAAGATCCCTTCTCCACCCTGTTGTTGGTTCACAGAGTGGTGTATATGAGACTATCCTCCTAAGCCGCGCGTGGGTTTTCAAAGGCGTCTACCTTAGTGACACAAGGGGTCACTTGAAAGATGGTGTGTCCACCGTAGTCTCTCCCGGGGTCGATTAAAGGTCATTTTCCGCATCATTGCCCGCATAGGTTTTCAAACACTTCTACCTTAGTGAAGGAAGATGTTGGTGGAAATTTGGTTGTTGCAGGCTGTAGCTTGACAGGTTTGAGTAGTTGGCACTATTGGCCTAGGCTCCGCGTAGCTCTTCAAAGACTTCTAACTTTGTGAAACGAGACACTACTTGAAAGGTGTTTTCTCCCCCCCCCCTGTTGTTTCACAGAGATGAGTATACGACACTTGCCCTGTAGGCCTTGCATAGGTTTTCCAATGAGTTCGCACTTAGTGAAATCAAATGTTACTTGAAAGAAGGTTCCGGCCACAGTTCGTTCCAGAGAATGCAGCCTATGGCACTATCTGCCTAGGCCCCGCATGTGCATTGCAACGTTTGTAGCTTGGTGAAAGGAAGCTTTAGGTGAAAGATTTCCCCACAGTGCTGTTGTACAGAGTTGACTCTATGGCACGTTGCCTGTAGACCCGCCATTCCTTTTCCACCAATTCTGAGCTCAGATGCTAGAGGGACGACGCTTTCGCCACCGTGCTGTTTCACAAAGTGGAGGACAAGGCACTTTCCTCATAGAGTTCGCATAACGTTTCCAACACTTCCCACCATATGACAAGGTGACAGAACGATAACCTCCCCGGCCTTTCATAGAGTTGCGCCTAGTGCACTCTCTGAGTAGGTTTTCCAATAGATCTCGCTGGGTGAAAGCCGATGTTAGTTGAGGGAATGTTTCACCCAGCATATTTCACAGAAGGTAGTAAAGGCCACTGTCCGCCTGGGCCCCGCACGTGTGTTCAGACATTTGTAGCTTTAGTGGAAGCAGGTTTCAGGTGAAACGTGGTTTCGCCAACGGTGTTGTTTCAAGAGTGGCGCATATGGCACTTTCCGTGTAGGTCATGCTTAGGTGTTGAAACTGCTTTGTTTCTGAAACCAAGTGTTGAAAGATAGCTTCAGCACACTGTTGTTTCAGGGAGTTGAGTATATGGCACGTTCCGCAGAATTCCCTGCCGGGCTGTTGAAACTCCGGTAACTTAGTGAAACCAGATGCTAGTGGGAAGACGGATCCCCCACAGTGTTGTCTGACAGAATTGCGTATATGGCACTTTCTGCCTAGGGCCCGCCCTGGTTTTGGACAAGCTCTAACTTAGTGAAAGGAGTTGTTCCTGTCAAGATGCTTTCCCCATAGTTTTGTTTCGCACAGTGAAGTGTGTTGGTTTTTGCGGCTAGGAGCTGCATAGGTTGTCAAACCCAGCGCACTTATGCACTGTGCAAACAAATGCACTTACCATGTTGACCCCAGAGAGTTTTCCAGAGTTGCCACTCATATATACCGGATGGTAACTGAAGGATAAATTCACCAGAGTGTTACTTAGAGTGGCGTATATGGCATTTTCCTTGTACGTCATGCCTAGGTTTTCAAACTATTTTACGAATGTGAAAGCAGATGTTCGGCGACAGATGGTTTCTCCCCAGTGGTTTTGCAGAGTTGACTCTCTGGCATTTCCCCACAAGCTGGGCATGTTTTCAAACCTTCCAACTTAACGATACAAGATGTTCGTTGAAAGGTCCGCAAAGTCCAATTTCACAGAATTGAGTGCATGGCACCGTCGGCCTAGCCCCGCGCATAACTTTTCAGACACTTCAGGGTGAAACGTGATGTTAGCTGGAGGATGGTTTCCCTATGTGTCGATTCATAGATGAATGTATGACCCAGTGTAGGCCTGCCTGTGTCTTCAAAGAGTGAAACCAAGTGTTAGTTGAAGTTTCTTTCACCGCAGTATTGTTTTACAGAGCTGAATAGATGGCCCTTTCTGCCTCTGTCGCTCATAAGCTTTCAAACACTTCTATTTAGTGAAACGAGGTGTTGGTTGAAATATGGTTTCTCCAGTGTTTCACAGAGTTGAGTGTATACATAGCACTTGTCCTGTGGGTCCCGCATAGCTTTTCAAACCGTTGTCACTTAGTGAAACGGAGGTTGGTTGAAAGTATGTTTCACCGCAGTAGTGTTCGACAGAGCGGAGTGTACGGCACTTTAAGTGTTCCTCCCTGTAAGGTGTTTCAAACATAGCTAACGTAGTGAAAGCAGACGGTGGTCGGAAGATGGTTTCACCACAATGTTTTTTCACCGACTTGAGTACATGGTTCTAGTCTGCTAGGCCGGCATTTGCATTCGAACACAACTTGAAACCAGATGTTAGGTGAAGGATCGTTTCCTCAGAGTGTTGTTTCACAGAGTTGCGTCTATGGCACTTTCCGTGTAGTTCATGCGTTGCTTGTCAAACTGCTTTAATTTTCTGAAACCACATATTCCTGAAAGAGGCTTCGTCCAGAGCGCTTTTGTCAAAGCGTCGAGTATACGGCACTTTCTGCCTAAGCCGCGCCTAGGTACACAAACACTTCTGACTTAGTGACACGAGCTAGTTGAAAGATGGATTGTCCACGCTATTTTCTCACAGTGTCCAGTATGTGTCACGTTCCTCATCATTCCCCACATAGGTTTTCAAACACTTCTATAACTTAGTGATACCAGATGTTACTTGAAGGAGCGTTCCTGCAAAGTGCAGTTTCACCGAGCTGAGTATATAGCACTGTCGGCAGATGCCCCGCAAAGTTTTTCACACAGTTTTGGCTTGAAACGAGATGTTGAAAGATCGTTTCACCACAGTGTTGTTTCCACGGAGTTCTGTATGTGGCACTTTCAGCAAAGGCTCCGCATAGTTTTCAGACCCTTCTCAGTGAACAAGGTGTTAGTTGAACGATGGTTCCCCCACAGTGGTGTTTCCCAAGTGGTGTATATGGCCTTATTCATGCCGACCCCGCTTGCGGTTGCAAACACTTCAATCTTAGTGATCCATGAGGTTAGATGACATACGCTTTGCCCACACACATATGTAAACGGAGTCGAGTATATGGCACTTTCCCCATAAGCCGTGCATAGGTTTTCAAACACTTCAAACTTAGTGCCCCGAGGTAATCGAAAGATGGATTGTCCACTCTATTTTCTCACAGTGTCTCACAGTGTACGTCACTTTCCACATCGTTCCCCACACAGGTTTTACAATGCTTCTAACGTAGTTCCATAAAGATATTCGCTGAAAACGGCTTCCCTAAAAGTTCAGTTTCAGAGTTGAGTATAGGGCACTTCTGCATAGGTCCCGCATGGCTTTCCAAACACTTCTAACGTAGGGAAACGAAATGTTAGTTGAAAGCTCGTATCCCCACAGGGTTGTTTCACAGAGTTCAGTGTATGGCGCTTACCATGTAGGCTGCGCATAGGTTTTCAAAAGAGTTCCCCCTGGGTGAAATCAGATGTTAGTGGAAAGAATGGCACTTTCCCCATACGCCGCGCATAGGTTGTCAAGCACGTCTAAACTTAAATGAAAGAAGATTTTAAGTTGAAAGACGGTTTCTCACAGTGTTATTCCACAGTTGTCAGTATCTGGTACTTCCTGCGTTTTACCCGCATAGTTTTTCAAACACTCCTTCCTAACTCGGTGCTACAGGACGTTACTCTAAAGATGGTTTCCGCAAAGTGCAGGCTGACAGAGGTGAGTGTATGGCACTTTCGGCATAGGCTCCCCATAGGTGTTCTGACGCTTCCAGTTTAGTTATACAAGATGTTAATTGAAAGATGGCTTCCCCACCTGTTGTGTCACAGATTTGAGTATACGACCCTTTCCGCATAGACCCCGAATAGTCTTCAAACAATTTTCAGTGAGTGAAACCAGATGTTCGTTGAAAAATCTTTTTACCCCGTCGTTGTTTCACACAGTTGAGTGTATGGCCCTTAGCCGTTAGGCTTCTCATAGGTTTTCAAACCGTTCTAACTTAGAGGAACGAGATGGTAGTTGAAAGGTGGTTTCCCCACAGTGTTCTTTCACAGCGTTGAAAGTATGGCACGATCCTTCTGCATAGGCCCCGCATCTGTTTTCAAACACGTGCAACTGAGTGAGACCAGATGTTAAGAGAAAGGTTGTTTCCCGACCGTGCTGTCTCACAGAGTCGAGGAAGTGGCGCTTTCACTGTAGCCCCTTTATGGTTTTCAAACACCTTGAAGTTAGTGAAGCAAGAGATTAGTTGGAAGATGGGTTCCCCACAGAGTGGCTCTATGGCAGTTTCCTCAACAGCCCAGCATGGGTTTTCAAACACTTCGTTAGTGGAAAGAGGATGTCGGTTGAAAGACCACTTCTCCACCTTTTTCACACAATAGAGTATAAGTCACTCTCGTCAAGATTCCCTGTAAATGGTGACAAAACCTGACAGGGAAGCAAGATGTGATGGAGGATGGTTTCGCCACACTGTTGTGGCACAGAGTTGAGTAACCGTACGTTCCCCATTGTTGCCTGCATGGGTTTTCCAACGCTTCTAAATTAGTGAAATCAGATGGTCGTCGAAGGAGGTTTACACTAGAGTGTTGTTTCACAGAGTTGACTATATGGCACTTGCCTCATAGTTCCCCGCATAAGTTTTCCAGCACTTCCGAATTAGTGAAACCGAAAGTTTGTTGAAAGATGGCTCCGCACCCTGTGCTTTCACAGATTTGAGTATAAGGCACTTTCTGCGTAGGCCGCAACCTGGTTTTCACACGTCTAACTTCGTGAAACCACATGTTAGGTGAAAGGTTGTTTCCGCACCGTCTTGTTCCATAGAGTTGAGTATACGACATTTTCTTTCCCTGTAGGTCCTGCATACGTTTTCAGTGTCTTCAAACCTTGTAAACGACGAGGTTAGTTGAATGAAATTTTCAGGTAAGCTGTTGTTTCACAGAGATGAGTGTATGGCACTTTCAGTATAAGCTCCGCAGAGGTTTCCAAACAGTTTCATCCGAGTGGAACAAGATTGTAGCGGCAAGCTGTTTCCCCACAGTTTTTCTTCGTAGAGTTGTGTATATGGCCCTTTCGGTGTTGGCCCCGCATGGGTCTTCAAGCACTTCTAACAGTGGAAGCAGATGAAAGTTTCACCACACAGTTGTTTCACAAGGTGGAGTACATGGCACTTTTGGTGTCGACCCCACATGGGTTTTCCAACACTTCTAATGTAGTGAAATGGGATGTTGGTTGAAAGATGGTTTCGGCACCGTGTTATTTGCCAGGGTGTATGATGGCACTTTATGCATAGACCCCGCATAAAGTTTTTCAAACACCTGTAACAGAACGTAACATGAAAACATAACATGACGTAACTGTAACATAACGTGACTCTGACATAACCTAATAACTCTAACGTGATGCTGGTTGAAGGACGGTTTCTCCACAATAATTTTCAGCGTCAGGTACAAATCACCTTCCCCATACTTTCCCTCAAGTTTTCAAACACTTCTCACTCAGTGAAACGGGACTTAGTTGAAAATGGCTTACTTACGTCAAGTGTCATATCCTCAATGCTCTGTGTACTCTGTGCAGAAACGTCTCTCCACTAGCCACTTGTTTCACAGAGTTACAAGAGTCGAAATCCTAGGCACAGAAGTATAACAAAAGCGCCATTTACTCACCTTCTCAAACACCATTGTAGACAAACCACTTTTCAAAGAACATCTGGTTCAGCTAAGTTGGAATTGTTTGAAAACGCTTGCGGGACTGACACCCAAAGGGCCATCTACTCCACCTTGTGAAACACCAGAGTCGTGATGCCTTCTATCAACTAACGTCTGGTTTCACTATGTTCGAAGTGTTTGAAATCCCATGCGGGGACTAAACCAAAAGTACCATCCACTGAAGCTTATGAGACACTGCGGGGAAATCACCTTTCAATTAACGTCTTGTTCCAGTAAGTTAGAAGTGTCTGAAAAGCTATGCGGGGCTTAGGTGGAAATGTTTACACTCAACTCTGTGAAACAACCAGGTGGCGATGGCATCTTTCAGCAAACATCTCCTTTCACAAAGTTGGAAGAGATTACAAATCTCTGCAGGACCCACATGGAAAGTGCTGCATACTCAACTTTGTGAACCAACACGGTAGGGACTCTTGCAACTAACATCGCACTCCACAAAGTGAGAAGCGGTTGAAAGCCTATGCGGGTGCTATGAGGAAAGGGCCATCTACTCTACTATGTGAAACACTGTGAAAGAACCATCTTTCAGCAATTATCTGGTTTCAGGAAATGATAAGTGGGAACTGGTAGAAAACCCATGAGGGGCCTACACACAAAGTGCCATATGCCCAACTTTGTGAAAAACTGGGGGGAAGCCATCTCTCAACTAACGTCGTTTACAAACAGATCACGACACATCGTGGCATATACTCAACTCTGGCAAGCCCCACTTTGGGAATCCATCTTTCAACTAACATAGTCTTCACTTACAGGTTTTTGAGAACGCACGCAAGGAACTATGAGGGCACTCATCTATGAAACATCACTGTGAGGAAACCTTCCAGTGAACACCTTCTTTCATTAAGTAAAATTTGGAGGCCTTTCCCTACAGTAGGGAGAGTGCCGTGCACTCAACTCTGTGAAACCAAACTGGGGGTGGGGGGCGGGGGGAAGTCATCTTTCAGCTAACATCTTGTTTCGCCAAGTTAGAAATGTTTGAAAACAGTTTTGGGTCCTGTGTAGATAGTGCCGTACACTCCACTCTGTGAAACATCACTGTGGGCAAACCATCTTTGGAGTAACATCTGGTTTCAGTAAGTTAGGATTGTTTACGAACGTTTGCGGGGACCACAAGGAAAGGGTCATACACAGCTCTAAAAACAAAAGTGTGGTGAAACCATCTTTCAGCTCCCATCCTGTTTAACTAAGAGAGAAGGGTTCGAAAACCCTTGCGGGGTCCACACCGAAAGGGCCATGGGCTCAACTCTATAAAACACTTAGGAGAAATCATCTTGCAAGCAAAACCTTGCTCCGCTGTTAGAAGTGTTTGAAAATGAGGGGCTTATCAAGTAAGTGTCCTATTCTCGGCTTTGTGAACCAACACTGTAGTGACCCATGCAACTGACAAAGGTCAGTTCAACTCTGTGCATTTCACAAAGTTACAAGTAGTTAAAACTTACGTAGGACCTATGTGGAAAGTGCCATTTACGTAACTACTATGGGAAACAACCCTGTGGTGAAACCATCCTTCAGCAAATAAATATCTGGTTTCAATCAGTGAGACTTGTTAGATAAACCATGTGAGGTCTCCACAGAAAAGACCATACACTCAGCTCTGGGAAACTTTTGGAGAAACAATCTTTGAAATACAATGTCGTTTAGGAATTTAGAAGTGTTTGAAACCCTATGCGGAGCCTGCATGGAACGTTCCGTATACTGAAGTCTGTCAAGCAGCACCTTAGGGAAACTATCCTTCATCTCACATCAAGTTGCACTAAGATACAAGTGTTTGAAGAGAAATGAAGGGCTTGCACCGAAAATGCCTTAGAGTCAACTCTGGGGAATAACAGTGTGGGGAAACCAACTTGCAACGAAAATCTCGTTTCACTAAGTTACAGTTGCAAAACCGACACGGGGCCTATGCAGAAAGTGCCATGTGCTCGAATCTGTCAAACACCGTGGGGAATCCATTTTTGGACCCACACTACGTTAGAAGTTTTCGAAAACCTATGGGATGGCTTATGCAGAAAGCGCCATACACTCGACTCTGTCAGACCGTAAAGTAGGGAAACCGAAACCAACTAGGGAAACTTCAACTAGCATCTCATTGCACTGGGACGTCTTTGCAAAACCTTGAGGGGCCTAGGCACTAGCTGCCATGTATTCAACTCGGTCAAACTGCACGTTGCGGGAATCTTCTTTAGCTAACAGCTGGCATCACTAATGCAGAAGCTTTTGGACACCCTATGCGGAGAACCATGGGGAAAGTGACATGTACTCGACACTGGGAGGGAAAACTGTGGAGACAGTACTCTTCCACCGATATCTTGTTTCACTAGAAATGCTTGAGAATCAGGGGGGCTTACCCCAAAAGTGCCGTAAAGTCACCTCTGTAAAACAACACTGTGGGAAAATGCCTTTCAACTACTACAACCTATGAGAGACTTAACCAACAAAGGGTATTACTCCGCCGTGACTAGCAGTGTGGTGAAACGAGGATTCAACAACTATCTGGTTTCTCTAAGTTACAAGTGTAACTTGGTTTGTCCACAGTATTCTCTCACAGGGTCGTGTGTGGGTCACTTTCCGCATCGTTCCCCGCCTGGCTTGTCAAACCCTTCTAACTTAGTGATACAAGATGTAAGTTGAAAGATGGCTTTCGCCAAGTGCACTTCGACAGAGTTTGAGTGTATGGTTCTGTCGGCACACGCCCCGCATGGTTTGTCCACCGCTTCTCATTTAGTGAAGCGAAGTGTTACGTGAAAGAGAGTTTCCTCGCTTTGTTGTTTCACAGGTTCTTTGTCACTTGCCGTGTAGGCCCTGCCTAAGTTTTCAAACGGTGGTGACTGATTGGAATCAGGTGCTAGTTGAAAGATGTTTTCAACCACAGAGCGTTTTCCCAGAGTTGAGCATCTGGCACTTCCCGTCTAGTCCGTGCTTAGGTTTTCAGACTCTTCTATCTTGGTGGAACAAGAAGTTACTTGCAAGATGGTTTGTCCAGAGTATTCCCTCACAGTGTCGACTATGGGTCACTTTCCACATCGTTCCCCGCATAGGTTTTGAAACGCTTCTAATGTAGGGATAGAAGCTGTTAGTTGAAACACGGTTGCCACAAAGTGCAGTTTGACATTAGAAGCCCTGCCTAGGTTTTCAGTGAGTTCTCACTCGCTGTAACCAGATGGCAGTTGGAAGATTGTTGCACCGCCACGTTGTTTCACAGAGTGGAGTATATGACCCTATCCGCCTAGGCCCCGCGTGTGCATTCAAACATTGCACACTTCGTGAAAGAAGCGCTCAGGTGAAAGAGCGTCTCCCCCGAGTGTTTCAGAGTGGAGTACAGGGAACTTGCCACGTAGATCGTGCGTAGGTTTTCAAACATTTTCACTTTGTGAACCCAGATGGTAGGTGAAAGATCCCTTCTCCACCCTGTTGTTGGTTCACAGAGTGGTGTATATGAGACTATCCTCCTAAGCCGCGCGTGGGTTTTCAAAGGCGTCTACCTTAGTGACACAAGGGGTCACTTGAAAGATGGTGTGTCCACCGTAGTCTCTCCCGGGGTCGATTAAAGGTCATTTTCCGCATCATTGCCCGCATAGGTTTTCAAACACTTCTACCTTAGTGAAGGAAGATGTTGGTGGAAATTTGGTTGTTGCAGGCTGTAGCTTGACAGGTTTGAGTAGTTGGCACTATTGGCCTAGGCTCCGCGTAGCTCTTCAAAGACTTCTAACTTTGTGAAACGAGACACTACTTGAAAGGTGTTTTCTCCCCCCCCCCCCTGTTGTTTCACAGAGATGAGTATACGACACTTGCCCTGTAGGCCTTGCATAGGTTTTCCAATGAGTTCGCACTTAGTGAAATCAAATGTTACTTGAAAGAAGGTTCCGGCCACAGTTCGTTCCAGAGAATGCAGCCTATGGCACTATCTGCCTAGGCCCCGCATGTGCATTGCAACGTTTGTAGCTTGGTGAAAGGAAGCTTTAGGTGAAAGATTTCCCCACAGTGCTGTTGTACAGAGTTGACTCTATGGCACGTTGCCTGTAGACCCGCCATTCCTTTTCCACCAATTCTGAGCTCAGATGCTAGAGGGACGACGCTTTCGCCACCGTGCTGTTTCACAAAGTGGAGGACAAGGCACTTTCCTCATAGAGTTCGCATAACGTTTCCAACACTTCCCACCATATGACAAGGTGACAGAACGATAACCTCCCCGGCCTTTCATAGAGTTGCGCCTAGTGCACTCTCTGAGTAGGTTTTCCAATAGATCTCGCTGGGTGAAAGCCGATGTTAGTTGAGGGAATGTTTCACCCAGCATATTTCACAGAAGGTAGTAAAGGCCACTGTCCGCCTGGGCCCCGCACGTGTGTTCAGACATTTGTAGCTTTAGTGGAAGCAGGTTTCAGGTGAAACGTGGTTTCGCCAACGGTGTTGTTTCAAGAGTGGCGCATATGGCACTTTCCGTGTAGGTCATGCTTAGGTGTTGAAACTGCTTTGTTTCTGAAACCAAGTGTTGAAAGATAGCTTCAGCACACTGTTGTTTCAGGGAGTTGAGTATATGGCACGTTCCGCAGAATTCCCTGCCGGGCTGTTGAAACTCCGGTAACTTAGTGAAACCAGATGCTAGTGGGAAGACGGATCCCCCACAGTGTTGTCTGACAGAATTGCGTATATGGCACTTTCTGCCTAGGGCCCGCCCTGGTTTTGGACAAGCTCTAACTTAGTGAAAGGAGTTGTTCCTGTCAAGATGCTTTCCCCATAGTTTTGTTTCGCACAGTGAAGTGTGTTGGTTTTTGCGGCTAGGAGCTGCATAGGTTGTCAAACCCAGCGCACTTATGCACTGTGCAAACAAATGCACTTACCATGTTGACCCCAGAGAGTTTTGCAGAGTTGCCACTCATATATACCGGATGGTAACTGAAGGATAAATTCACCAGAGTGTTACTTAGAGTGGCGTATATGGCATTTTCCTTGTACGTCATGCCTAGGTTTTCAAACTATTTTACGAATGTGAAAGCAGATGTTCGGCGACAGATGGTTTCTCCCCAGTGGTTTTGCAGAGTTGACTCTCTGGCATTTCCCCACAAGCTGGGCATGTTTTCAAACCTTCCAACTTAACGATACAAGATGTTCGTCGAAAGGTCCGCAAAGTCCAATTTCACAGAATTGAGTGCATGGCACCGTCGGCCTAGCCCCGCGCATAACTTTTCAGACACTTCAGGGTGAAACGTGATGTTAGCTGGAGGATGGTTTCCCTATGTGTCGATTCATAGATGAATGTATGACCCAGTGTAGGCCTGCCTGTGTCTTCAAAGAGTGAAACCAAGTGTTAGTTGAAGTTTCTTTCACCGCAGTATTGTTTTACAGAGCTGAATAGATGGCCCTTTCTGCCTCTGTCGCTCATAAGCTTTCAAACACTTCTATTTAGTGAAACGAGGTGTTGGTTGAAATATGGTTTCTCCAGTGTTTCACAGAGTTGAGTGTATACATAGCACTTGTCCTGTGGGTCCCGCATAGCTTTTCAAACCGTTGTCACTTAGTGAAACGGAGGTTGGTTGAAAGTATGTTTCACCGCAGTAGTGTTCGACAGAACGGAGTGTACGGCACTTTAAGTGTTCCTCCCTGTAAGGTGTTTCAAACATAGCTAACGTAGTGAAAGCAGACGGTGGTCGGAAGATGGTTTCACCACAATGTTTTTTCACCGACTTGAGTACATGGTTCTAGTCTGCTAGGCCGGCATTTGCATTCGAACACAACTTGAAACCAGATGTTAGGTGAAGGATCGTTTCCTCAGAGTGTTGTTTCACAGAGTTGCGTCTATGGCACTTTCCGTGTAGTTCATGCGTTGCTTGTCAAACTGCTTTAATTTTCTGAAACCACATATTCCTGAAAGAGGCTTCGTCCAGAGTGCTTTTGTCAAAGCGTCGAGTATACGGCACTTTCTGCCTAAGCCGCGCCTAGGTACACAAACACTTCTGACTTAGTGACACGAGCTAGTTGAAAGATGGATTGTCCACGCTATTTTCTCACAGTGTCCAGTATGTGTCACGTTCCTCATCATTCCCCACATAGGTTTTCAAACACTTCTATAACTTAGTGATACCAGATGTTACTTGAAGGAGCGTTCCTGCAAAGTGCAGTTTCACCGAGTTGAGTATATAGCACTGTCGGCAGATGCCCCGCAAAGTTTTTCACACAGTTTTGGCTTGAAACGAGATGTTGAAAGATCGTTTCACCACAGTGTTGTTTCCACGGAGTTCTGTATGTGGCACTTTCAGCAAAGGCTCCGCATAGTTTTCAGACCCTTCTCAGTGAACAAGGTGTTAGTTGAACGATGGTTCCCCCACAGTGGTGTTTCCCAAGTGGTGTATATGGCCTTATTCATGCCGACCCCGCTTGCGGTTGCAAACACTTCAATCTTAGTGATCCATGAGGTTAGATGACATACGCTTTGCCCACACACATATGTAAACGGAGTCGAGTATATGGCACTTTCCCCATAAGCCGTGCATAGGTTTTCAAACACTTCAAACTTAGTGCCCCGAGGTAATCGAAAGATGGATTGTCCACTCTATTTTCTCACAGTGTCTCACAGTGTACGTCACTTTCCACATCGTTCCCCACACAGGTTTTACAATGCTTCTAACGTAGTTCCATAAAGATATTCGCTGAAAACGGCTTCCCTAAAAGTTCAGTTTCAGAGTTGAGTATAGGGCACTTCTGCATAGGTCCCGCATGGCTTTCCAAACACTTCTAACGTAGGGAAACGAAATGTTAGTTGAAAGCTCGTATCCCCACAGGGTTGTTTCACAGAGTTCAGTGTATGGCGCTTACCATGTAGGCTGCGCATAGGTTTTCAAAAGAGTTCCCCCTGGGTGAAATCAGATGTTAGTGGAAAGAATGGCACTTTCCCCATACGCCGCGCATAGGTTGTCAAGCACGTCTAAACTTAAATGAAAGAAGATTTTAAGTTGAAAGACGGTTTCTCACAGTGTTGTTCCACAGTTGTCAGTATCTGGTACTTCCTGCGTTTTACCCGCATAGTTTTTCAAACACTCCTTCCTAACTCGGTGCTACAGGATGTTACTCTAAAGATGGTTTCCGCAAAGTGCAGGCTGACAGAGGTGAGTGTATGGCACTTTCGGCATAGGCTCCCCATAGGTGTTCTGACGCTTCCAGTTTAGTTATACAAGATGTTAATTGAAAGATGGCTTCCCCACCTGTTGTGTCACAGATTTGAGTATACGACCCTTTCCGCATAGACCCCGAATAGTCTTCAAACAATTTTCAGTGAGTGAAACCAGATGTTCGTTGAAAAATCTTTTTACCACGTCGTTGTTTCACACAGTTGAGTGTATGGCCCTTAGCCGTTAGGCTTCTCATAGGTTTTCAAACCGTTCTAACTTAGAGGAACGAGATGGTAGTTGAAAGGTGGTTTCCCCACAGTGTTCTTTCACAGCGTTGAAAGTATGGCACGATCCTTCTGCATAGGCCCCGCATCTGTTTTCAAACACGTGCAACTGAGTGAGACCAGATGTTAAGAGAAAGGTTGTTTCCCGACCGTGCTGTTTCACAGAGTCGAGGAAGTGGCGCTTTCACTGTAGCCCCTTTATGGTTTTCAAACACCTTGAAGTTAGTGAAGCAAGAGATTAGTTGGAAGATGGGTTCCCCACAGAGTGGCTCTATGGCAGTTTCCTCAACAGCCCAGCATGGGTTTTCAAACACTTCGTTAGTGGAAAGAGGATGTCGGTTGAAAGACCACTTCTCCACCTTTGTCACACAATAGAGTATAAGTCACTCTCGTCAAGATTCCCTGCAAATGGTGACAAAACCTGACAGGGAAGCAAGATGTGATGAAGGATGGTTTCGCCACACTGTTGTGGCACAGAGTTGAGTAATCGTACGTTCCCCATTGTTGCCTGCATGGGTTTTCCAACGCTTCTAAATTAGTGAAATCAGACGGTCGTCGAAGGAGGTTTACACCAGAGTGTTGTTTCACAGAGTTGACTATATGGCACTTGCCTCATAGTTCCCCGCATAAGTTTTCCAGCACTTCCGAATTAGTGAAACCGAAAGTTTGTTGAAAGATGGCTCCGCACCCTGTGCTTTCACAGATTTGAGTATAAGGCACTTTCTGCGTAGGCCGCAACCTGGTTTTCACACGTCTAACTTCGTGAAACCACATGTTAGGTGAAAGGTTGTTTCCGCACCGTCTTGTTCCATAGAGTTGAGTATACGACACTTTCTTTCCCTGTAGGTCCTGCATACGTTTTCAGTGTCCTCAAACCTTGTAAACGACGAGGTTAGTTGAATGAAATTTTCAGGTAAGCTGTTGTTTCACAGAGATGAGTGTATGGCACTTTCAGTATAAGCTCCGCAGAGGTTTCCAAACAGTTTCATCCGAGTGGAACAAGATTGTAGCGGCAAGCTGTTTCCCCACAGTTTTTCTTCATAGAGTTGTGTATATGGCCCTTTCGGTGTTGGCCCCGCATGGGTCTTCAAGCACTTCTAACAGTGGAAGCAGATGAAAGTTTCACCACACAGTTGTTTCACAAGGTGGAGTACATGGCACTTTTGGTGTCGACCCCACATGGGTTTTCCAACACTTCTAATGTAGTGAAATGGGATGTTGGTTGAAAGATGGTTTCGGCACCGTGTTATTTGCCAGGGTGTATGATGGCACTTTATGCATAGACCCCGCATAAAGTTTTTCAAACACCTGTAACAGAACGTAACATGAAAACATAACATGACGTAACTGTAACATAACGTGACTCTGACATAACCTAATAACTCTAACGTGATGCTGGTTGAAGGACGGTTTCTCCACAATAATTTTCAGCGTCAGGTACAAATCACCTTCCCCATACTTTCCCTCAAGTTTTCAAACACTTCTCACTCAGTGAAACGGGACTTAGTTGAAAATGGCTTACTTACGTCAAGTGTCATATCCTCAATGCTCTGTGTACTCTGTGCAGAAACGTCTCTCCACTAGCCACTTGTTTCACAGAGTTACAAGAGTCGAAATCCTAGGCACAGAAGTATAACAAAAGCGCCATTTACTCACCTTCTCAAACACCATTGTAGACAAACCACTTTTCAAAGAACATCTGGTTCAGCTAAGTTGGAATTGTTTGAAAACGCTTGCGGGACTGACACCCAAAGGGCCATCTACTCCACCTTGTGAAACACCAGAGTCGTGATGCCTTCTATCAACTAACGTCTGGTTTCACTATGTTCGAAGTGTTTGAAATCCCATGCGGGGACTAAACCAAAAGTACCATCCACTGAAGCTTATGAGACACTGCGGGGAAATCACCTTTCAATTAACGTCTTGTTCCAGTAAGTTAGAAGTGTCTGAAAAGCTATGCGGGGCTTAGGTGGAAATGTTTACACTCAACTCTGTGAAACAACCAGGTGGCGATGGCATCTTTCAGCAAACATCTCCTTTCACAAAGTTGGAAGAGATTACAAATCTCTGCAGGACCCACATGGAAAGTGCTGCATACTCAACTTTGTGAACCAACACGGTAGGGACTCTTGCAACTAACATCGCACTCCACAAAGTGAGAAGCGGTTGAAAGCCTATGCGGGTGCTATGAGGAAAGGGCCATCTACTCTACTATGTGAAACACTGTGAAAGAACCATCTTTCAGCAATTATCTGGTTTCAGGAAATGATAAGTGGGAACTGGTAGAAAACCCATGAGGGGCCTACACACAAAGTGCCATATGCCCAACTTTGTGAAAAACTGGGGGGAAGCCATCTCTCAACTAACGTCGTTTACAAACAGATCACGACACATCGTGGCATATACTCAACTCTGGCAAGCCCCACTTTGGGAATCCATCTTTCAACTAACATAGTCTTCACTTACAGGTTTTTGAGAACGCACGCAAGGAACTATGAGGGCACTCATCTATGAAACATCACTGTGAGGAAACCTTCCAGTGAACACCTTCTTTCATTAAGTAAAATTTGGAGGCCTTTCCCTACAGTAGGGAGAGTGCCGTGCACTCAACTCTGTGAAACCAAACTGGGGGTGGGGGGCGGGGGGAAGTCATCTTTCAGCTAACATCTTGTTTCGCCAAGTTAGAAATGTTTGAAAACAGTTTTGGGTCCTGTGTAGATAGTGCCGTACACTCCACTCTGTGAAACATCACTGTGGGCAAACCATCTTTGGAGTAACATCTGGTTTCAGTAAGTTAGGATTGTTTACGAACGTTTGCGGGGACCACAAGGAAAGGGTCATACACAGCTCTAAAAACAAAAGTGTGGTGAAACCATCTTTCAGCTCCCATCCTGTTTAACTAAGAGAGAAGGGTTCGAAAACCCTTGCGGGGTCCACACCGAAAGGGCCATGGGCTCAACTCTATAAAACACTTAGGAGAAATCATCTTGCAAGCAAAACCTTGCTCCGCTGTTAGAAGTGTTTGAAAATGAGGGGCTTATCAAGTAAGTGTCCTATTCTCGGCTTTGTGAACCAACACTGTAGTGACCCATGCAACTGACAAAGGTCAGTTCAACTCTGTGCATTTCACAAAGTTACAAGTAGTTAAAACTTACGTAGGACCTATGTGGAAAGTGCCATTTACGTAACTACTATGGGAAACAACCCTGTGGTGAAACCATCCTTCAGCAAATAAATATCTGGTTTCAATCAGTGAGACTTGTTAGATAAACCATGTGAGGTCTCCACAGAAAAGACCATACACTCAGCTCTGGGAAACTTTTGGAGAAACAATCTTTGAAATACAATGTCGTTTAGGAATTTAGAAGTGTTTGAAACCCTATGCGGAGCCTGCATGGAACGTTCCGTATACTGAAGTCTGTCAAGCAGCACCTTAGGGAAACTATCCTTCATCTCACATCAAGTTGCACTAAGATACAAGTGTTTGAAGAGAAATGAAGGGCTTGCACCGAAAATGCCTTAGAGTCAACTCTGGGGAATAACAGTGTGGGGAAACCAACTTGCAACGAAAATCTCGTTTCACTAAGTTACAGTTGCAAAACCGACACGGGGCCTATGCAGAAAGTGCCATGTGCTCGAATCTGTCAAACACCGTGGGGAATCCATTTTTGGACCCACACTACGTTAGAAGTTTTCGAAAACCTATGGGATGGCTTATGCAGAAAGCGCCATACACTCGACTCTGTCAGACCGTAAAGTAGGGAAACCGAAACCAACTAGGGAAACTTCAACTAGCATCTCATTGCACTGGGACGTCTTTGCAAAACCTTGAGGGGCCTAGGCACTAGCTGCCATGTATTCAACTCGGTCAAACTGCACGTTGCGGGAATCTTCTTTAGCTAACAGCTGGCATCACTAATGCAGAAGCTTTTGGACACCCTATGCGGAGAACCATGGGGAAAGTGACATGTACTCGACACTGGGAGGGAAAACTGTGGAGACAGTACTCTTCCACCGATATCTTGTTTCACTAGAAATGCTTGAGAATCAGGGGGGCTTACCCCAAAAGTGCCGTAAAGTCACCTCTGTAAAACAACACTGTGGGAAAATGCCTTTCAACTACTACAACCTATGAGAGACTTAACCAACAAAGGGTATTACTCCGCCGTGACTAGCAGTGTGGTGAAACGAGGTTTCCACAACTCTCTGGTTTCTCTAAGTTACAAGTGTAACTTGGTTTGTCCACAGTATTCTCTCACAGGGTCGTGTGTGGGTCACTTTCCGCATCGTTCCCCGCCTGGCTTGTCAAACCCTTCTAACTTAGTGATACAAGATGTAAGTTGAAAGATGGCTTTCGCCAAGTGCACTTCGACAGAGTTTGAGTGTATGGTTCTGTCGGCACACGCCCCGCATGGTTTGTCCACCGCTTCTCATTTAGTGAAGCGAAGTGTTACGTGAAAGAGAGTTTCCTCGCTTTGTTGTTTCACAGGTTCTTTGTCACTTGCCGTGTAGGCCCTGCCTAAGTTTTCAAACGGTGGTGACTGATTGGAATCAGGTGCTAGTTGAAAGATGTTTTCAACCACAGAGCGTTTTCCCAGAGTTGAGCATCTGGCACTTCCCGTCTAGTCCGTGCTTAGGTTTTCAGACTCTTCTATCTTGGTGGAACAAGAAGTTACTTGCAAGATGGTTTGTCCAGAGTATTCCCTCACAGTGTCGACTATGGGTCACTTTCCACATCGTTCCCCGCATAGGTTTTGAAACGCTTCTAATGTAGGGATAGAAGCTGTTAGTTGAAACACGGTTGCCACAAAGTGCAGTTTGACATTAGAAGCCCTGCCTAGGTTTTCAGTGAGTTCTCACTCGCTGTAACCAGATGGCAGTTGGAAGATTGTTGCACCGCCACGTTGTTTCACAGAGTGGAGTATATGACCCTATCCGCCTAGGCCCCGCGTGTGCATTCAAACATTGCACACTTCGTGAAAGAAGCGCTCAGGTGAAAGAGCGTCTCCCCCGAGTGTTTCAGAGTGGAGTACAGGGAACTTGCCACGTAGATCGTGCGTAGGTTTTCAAACATTTTCACTTTGTGAACCCAGATGGTAGGTGAAAGATCCCTTCTCCACCCTGTTGTTGGTTCACAGAGTGGTGTATATGAGACTATCCTCCTAAGCCGCGCGTGGGTTTTCAAAGGCGTCTACCTTAGTGACACAAGGGGTCACTTGAAAGATGGTGTGTCCACCGTAGTCTCTCCCGGGGTCGATTAAAGGTCATTTTCCGCATCATTGCCCGCATAGGTTTTCAAACACTTCTACCTTAGTGAAGGAAGATGTTGGTGGAAATTTGGTTGTTGCAGGCTGTAGCTTGACAGGTTTGAGTAGTTGGCACTATTGGCCTAGGCTCCGCGTAGCTCTTCAAAGACTTCTAACTTTGTGAAACGAGACACTACTTGAAAGGTGTTTTCTCCCCCCCCCCCTGTTGTTTCACAGAGATGAGTATACGACACTTGCCCTGTAGGCCTTGCATAGGTTTTCCAATGAGTTCGCACTTAGTGAAATCAAATGTTACTTGAAAGAAGGTTCCGGCCACAGTTCGTTCCAGAGAATGCAGCCTATGGCACTATCTGCCTAGGCCCCGCATGTGCATTGCAACGTTTGTAGCTTGGTGAAAGGAAGCTTTAGGTGAAAGATTTCCCCACAGTGCTGTTGTACAGAGTTGACTCTATGGCACGTTGCCTGTAGACCCGCCATTCCTTTTCCACCAATTCTGAGCTCAGATGCTAGAGGGACGACGCTTTCGCCACCGTGCTGTTTCACAAAGTGGAGGACAAGGCACTTTCCTCATAGAGTTCGCATAACGTTTCCAACACTTCCCACCATATGACAAGGTGACAGAACGATAACCTCCCCGGCCTTTCATAGAGTTGCGCCTAGTGCACTCTCTGAGTAGGTTTTCCAATAGATCTCGCTGGGTGAAAGCCGATGTTAGTTGAGGGAATGTTTCACCCAGCATATTTCACAGAAGGTAGTAAAGGCCACTGTCCGCCTGGGCCCCGCACGTGTGTTCAGACATTTGTAGCTTTAGTGGAAGCAGGTTTCAGGTGAAACGTGGTTTCGCCAACGGTGTTGTTTCAAGAGTGGCGCATATGGCACTTTCCGTGTAGGTCATGCTTAGGTGTTGAAACTGCTTTGTTTCTGAAACCAAGTGTTGAAAGATAGCTTCAGCACACTGTTGTTTCAGGGAGTTGAGTATATGGCACGTTCCGCAGAATTCCCTGCCGGGCTGTTGAAACTCCGGTAACTTAGTGAAACCAGATGCTAGTGGGAAGACGGATCCCCCACAGTGTTGTCTGACAGAATTGCGTATATGGCACTTTCTGCCTAGGGCCCGCCCTGGTTTTGGACAAGCTCTAACTTAGTGAAAGGAGTTGTTCCTGTCAAGATGCTTTCCCCATAGTTTTGTTTCGCACAGTGAAGTGTGTTGGTTTTTGCGGCTAGGAGCTGCATAGGTTGTCAAACCCAGCGCACTTATGCACTGTGCAAACAAATGCACTTACCATGTTGACCCCAGAGAGTTTTGCAGAGTTGCCACTCATATATACCGGATGGTAACTGAAGGATAAATTCACCAGAGTGTTACTTAGAGTGGCGTATATGGCATTTTCCTTGTACGTCATGCCTAGGTTTTCAAACTATTTTACGAATGTGAAAGCAGATGTTCGGCGACAGATGGTTTCTCCCCAGTGGTTTTGCAGAGTTGACTCTCTGGCATTTCCCCACAAGCTGGGCATGTTTTCAAACCTTCCAACTTAACGATACAAGATGTTCGTCGAAAGGTCCGCAAAGTCCAATTTCACAGAATTGAGTGCATGGCACCGTCGGCCTAGCCCCGCGCATAACTTTTCAGACACTTCAGGGTGAAACGTGATGTTAGCTGGAGGATGGTTTCCCTATGTGTCGATTCATAGATGAATGTATGACCCAGTGTAGGCCTGCCTGTGTCTTCAAAGAGTGAAACCAAGTGTTAGTTGAAGTTTCTTTCACCGCAGTATTGTTTTACAGAGCTGAATAGATGGCCCTTTCTGCCTCTGTCGCTCATAAGCTTTCAAACACTTCTATTTAGTGAAACGAGGTGTTGGTTGAAATATGGTTTCTCCAGTGTTTCACAGAGTTGAGTGTATACATAGCACTTGTCCTGTGGGTCCCGCATAGCTTTTCAAACCGTTGTCACTTAGTGAAACGGAGGTTGGTTGAAAGTATGTTTCACCGCAGTAGTGTTCGACAGAACGGAGTGTACGGCACTTTAAGTGTTCCTCCCTGTAAGGTGTTTCAAACATAGCTAACGTAGTGAAAGCAGACGGTGGTCGGAAGATGGTTTCACCACAATGTTTTTTCACCGACTTGAGTACATGGTTCTATTCTGCTAGGCCGGCATTTGCATTCGAACACAACTTGAAACCAGATGTTAGGTGAAGGATCGTTTCCTCAGAGTGTTGTTTCACAGAGTTGCGTCTATGGCACTTTCCGTGTAGTTCATGCGTTGCTTGTCAAACTGCTTTAATTTTCTGAAACCACATATTCCTGAAAGAGGCTTCGTCCAGAGTGCTTTTGTCAAAGCGTCGAGTATACGGCACTTTCTGCCTAAGCCGCGCCTAGGTACACAAACACTTCTGACTTAGTGACACGAGCTAGTTGAAAGATGGATTGTCCACGCTATTTTCTCACAGTGTCCAGTATGTGTCACGTTCCTCATCATTCCCCACATAGGTTTTCAAACACTTCTATAACTTAGTGATACCAGATGTTACTTGAAGGAGCGTTCCTGCAAAGTGCAGTTTCACCGAGCTGAGTATATAGCACTGTCGGCAGATGCCCCGCAAAGTTTTTCACACAGTTTTGGCTTGAAACGAGATGTTGAAAGATCGTTTCACCACAGTGTTGTTTCCACGGAGTTCTGTATGTGGCACTTTCAGCAAAGGCTCCGCATAGTTTTCAGACCCTTCTCAGTGAACAAGGTGTTAGTTGAACGATGGTTCCCCCACAGTGGTGTTTCCCAAGTGGTGTATATGGCCTTATTCATGCCGACCCCGCTTGCGGTTGCAAACACTTCAATCTTAGTGATCCATGAGGTTAGATGACATACGCTTTGCCCACACACATATGTAAACGGAGTCGAGTATATGGCACTTTCCCCATAAGCCGTGCATAGGTTTTCAAACACTTCAAACTTAGTGCCCCGAGGTAATCGAAAGATGGATTGTCCACTCTATTTTCTCACAGTGTCTCACAGTGTACGTCACTTTCCACATCGTTCCCCACACAGGTTTTACAATGCTTCTAACGTAGTTCCATAAAGATATTCGCTGAAAACGGCTTCCCTAAAAGTTCAGTTTCAGAGTTGAGTATAGGGCACTTCTGCATAGGTCCCGCATGGCTTTCCAAACACTTCTAACGTAGGGAAACGAAATGTTAGTTGAAAGCTCGTATCCCCACAGGGTTGTTTCACAGAGTTCAGTGTATGGCGCTTACCATGTAGGCTGCGCATAGGTTTTCAAAAGAGTTCCCCCTGGGTGAAATCAGATGTTAGTGGAAAGAATGGCACTTTCCCCATACGCCGCGCATAGGTTGTCAAGCACGTCTAAACTTAAATGAAAGAAGATTTTAAGTTGAAAGACGGTTTCTCACAGTGTTGTTCCACAGTTGTCAGTATCTGGTACTTCCTGCGTTTTACCCGCATAGTTTTTCAAACACTCCTTCCTAACTCGGTGCTACAGGATGTTACTCTAAAGATGGTTTCCGCAAAGTGCAGGCTGACAGAGGTGAGTGTATGGCACTTTCGGCATAGGCTCCCCATAGGTGTTCTGACGCTTCCAGTTTAGTTATACAAGATGTTAATTGAAAGATGGCTTCCCCACCTGTTGTGTCACAGATTTGAGTATACGACCCTTTCCGCATAGACCCCGAATAGTCTTCAAACAATTTTCAGTGAGTGAAACCAGATGTTCGTTGAAAAATCTTTTTACCCCGTCGTTGTTTCACACAGTTGAGTGTATGGCCCTTAGCCGTTAGGCTTCTCATAGGTTTTCAAACCGTTCTAACTTAGAGGAACGAGATGGTAGTTGAAAGGTGGTTTCCCCACAGTGTTCTTTCACAGCGTTGAAAGTATGGCACGATCCTTCTGCATAGGCCCCGCATCTGTTTTCAAACACGTGCAACTGAGTGAGACCAGATGTTAAGAGAAAGGTTGTTTCCCGACCGTGCTGTCTCACAGAGTCGAGGAAGTGGCGCTTTCACTGTAGCCCCTTTATGGTTTTCAAACACCTTGAAGTTAGTGAAGCAAGAGATTAGTTGGAAGATGGGTTCCCCACAGAGTGGCTCTATGGCAGTTTCCTCAACAGCCCAGCATGGGTTTTCAAACACTTCGTTAGTGGAAAGAGGATGTCGGTTGAAAGACCACTTCTCCACCTTTTTCACACAATAGAGTATAAGTCACTCTCGTCAAGATTCCCTGCAAATGGTGACAAAACCTGACAGGGAAGCAAGATGTGATGGAGGATGGTTTCGCCACACTGTTGTGGCACAGAGTTGAGTAATCGTACGTTCCCCATTGTTGCCTGCATGGGTTTTCCAACGCTTCTAAATTAGTGAAATCAGACGGTCGTCGAAGGAGGTTTACACCAGAGTGTTGTTTCACAGAGTTGACTATATGGCACTTGCCTCATAGTTCCCCGCATAAGTTTTCCAGCACTTCCGAATTAGTGAAACCGAAAGTTTGTTGAAAGATGGCTCCGCACCCTGTGCTTTCACAGATTTGAGTATAAGGCACTTTCTGCGTAGGCCGCAACCTGGTTTTCACACGTCTAACTTCGTGAAACCACATGTTAGGTGAAAGGTTGTTTCCGCACCGTCTTGTTCCATAGAGTTGAGTATACGACACTTTCTTTCCCTGTAGGTCCTGCATACGTTTTCAGTGTCTTCAAACCTTGTAAACGACGAGGTTAGTTGAATGAAATTTTCAGGTAAGCTGTTGTTTCACAGAGATGAGTGTATGGCACTTTCAGTATAAGCTCCGCAGAGGTTTCCAAACAGTTTCATCCGAGTGGAACAAGATTGTAGCGGCAAGCTGTTTCCCCACAGTTTTTCTTCGTAGAGTTGTGTATATGGCCCTTTCGGTGTTGGCCCCGCATGGGTCTTCAAGCACTTCTAACAGTGGAAGCAGATGAAAGTTTCACCACACAGTTGTTTCACAAGGTGGAGTACATGGCACTTTTGGTGTCGACCCCACATGGGTTTTCCAACACTTCTAATGTAGTGAAATGGGATGTTGGTTGAAAGATGGTTTCGGCACCGTGTTATTTGCCAGGGTGTATGATGGCACTTTATGCATAGACCCCGCATAAAGTTTTTCAAACACCTGTAACAGAACGTAACATGAAAACATAACATGACGTAACTGTAACATAACGTGACTCTGACATAACCTAATAACTCTAACGTGATGCTGGTTGAAGGACGGTTTCTCCACAATAATTTTCAGCGTCAGGTACAAATCACCTTCCCCATACTTTCCCTCAAGTTTTCAAACACTTCTCACTCAGTGAAACGGGACTTAGTTGAAAATGGCTTACTTACGTCAAGTGTCATATCCTCAATGCTCTGTGTACTCTGTGCAGAAACGTCTCTCCACTAGCCACTTGTTTCACAGAGTTACAAGAGTCGAAATCCTAGGCACAGAAGTATAACAAAAGCGCCATTTACTCACCTTCTCAAACACCATTGTAGACAAACCACTTTTCAAAGAACATCTGGTTCAGCTAAGTTGGAATTGTTTGAAAACGCTTGCGGGACTGACACCCAAAGGGCCATCTACTCCACCTTGTGAAACACCAGAGTCGTGATGCCTTCTATCAACTAACGTCTGGTTTCACTATGTTCGAAGTGTTTGAAATCCCATGCGGGGACTAAACCAAAAGTACCATCCACTGAAGCTTATGAGACACTGCGGGGAAATCACCTTTCAATTAACGTCTTGTTCCAGTAAGTTAGAAGTGTCTGAAAAGCTATGCGGGGCTTAGGTGGAAATGTTTACACTCAACTCTGTGAAACAACCAGGTGGCGATGGCATCTTTCAGCAAACATCTCCTTTCACAAAGTTGGAAGAGATTACAAATCTCTGCAGGACCCACATGGAAAGTGCTGCATACTCAACTTTGTGAACCAACACGGTAGGGACTCTTGCAACTAACATCGCACTCCACAAAGTGAGAAGCGGTTGAAAGCCTATGCGGGTGCTATGAGGAAAGGGCCATCTACTCTACTATGTGAAACACTGTGAAAGAACCATCTTTCAGCAATTATCTGGTTTCAGGAAATGATAAGTGGGAACTGGTAGAAAACCCATGAGGGGCCTACACACAAAGTGCCATATGCCCAACTTTGTGAAAAACTGGGGGGAAGCCATCTCTCAACTAACGTCGTTTACAAACAGATCACGACACATCGTGGCATATACTCAACTCTGGCAAGCCCCACTTTGGGAATCCATCTTTCAACTAACATAGTCTTCACTTACAGGTTTTTGAGAACGCACGCAAGGAACTATGAGGGCACTCATCTATGAAACATCACTGTGAGGAAACCTTCCAGTGAACACCTTCTTTCATTAAGTAAAATTTGGAGGCCTTTCCCTACAGTAGGGAGAGTGCCGTGCACTCAACTCTGTGAAACCAAACTGGGGGTGGGGGGCGGGGGGAAGTCATCTTTCAGCTAACATCTTGTTTCGCCAAGTTAGAAATGTTTGAAAACAGTTTTGGGTCCTGTGTAGATAGTGCCGTACACTCCACTCTGTGAAACATCACTGTGGGCAAACCATCTTTGGAGTAACATCTGGTTTCAGTAAGTTAGGATTGTTTACGAACGTTTGCGGGGACCACAAGGAAAGGGTCATACACAGCTCTAAAAACAAAAGTGTGGTGAAACCATCTTTCAGCTCCCATCCTGTTTAACTAAGAGAGAAGGGGTCGAAAACCCTTGCGGGGTCCACACCGAAAGGGCCATGGGCTCAACTCTATAAAACACTTAGGAGAAATCATCTTGCAAGCAAAACCTTGCTCCGCTGTTAGAAGTGTTTGAAAATGAGGGGCTTATCAAGTAAGTGTCCTATTCTCGGCTTTGTGAACCAACACTGTAGTGACCCATGCAACTGACAAAGGTCAGTTCAACTCTGTGCATTTCACAAAGTTACAAGTAGTTAAAACTTACGTAGGACCTATGTGGAAAGTGCCATTTACGTAACTACTATGGGAAACAACCCTGTGGTGAAACCATCCTTCAGCAAATAAATATCTGGTTTCAATCAGTGAGACTTGTTAGATAAACCATGTGAGGTCTCCACAGAAAAGACCATACACTCAGCTCTGGGAAACTTTTGGAGAAACAATCTTTGAAATACAATGTCGTTTAGGAATTTAGAAGTGTTTGAAACCCTATGCGGAGCCTGCATGGAACGTTCCGTATACTGAAGTCTGTCAAGCAGCACCTTAGGGAAACTATCCTTCATCTCACATCAAGTTGCACTAAGATACAAGTGTTTGAAGAGAAATGAAGGGCTTGCACCGAAAATGCCTTAGAGTCAACTCTGGGGAATAACAGTGTGGGGAAACCAACTTGCAACGAAAATCTCGTTTCACTAAGTTACAGTTGCAAAACCGACACGGGGCCTATGCAGAAAGTGCCATGTGCTCGAATCTGTCAAACACCGTGGGGAATCCATTTTTGGACCCACACTACGTTAGAAGTTTTCGAAAACCTATGGGATGGCTTATGCAGAAAGCGCCATACACTCGACTCTGTCAGACCGTAAAGTAGGGAAACCGAAACCAACTAGGGAAACTTCAACTAGCATCTCATTGCACTGGGACGTCTTTGCAAAACCTTGAGGGGCCTAGGCACTAGCTGCCATGTATTCAACTCGGTCAAACTGCACGTTGCGGGAATCTTCTTTAGCTAACAGCTGGCATCACTAATGCAGAAGCTTTTGGACACCTTATGCGGAGAACCATGGGGAAAGTGACATGTACTCGACACTGGGAGGGAAAACTGTGGAGACAGTACTCTTCCACCGATATCTTGTTTCACTAGAAATGCTTGAGAATCAGGGGGGCTTACCCCAAAAGTGCCGTAAAGTCACCTCTGTAAAACAACACTGTGGGAAAATGCCTTTCAACTACTACAACCTATGAGAGACTTAACCAACAAAGGGTATTACTCCGCCGTGACTAGCAGTGTGGTGAAACGAGGTTTCCACAACTCTCTGGTTTCTCTAAGTTACAAGTGTAACTTGGTTTGTCCACAGTATTCTCTCACAGGGTCGTGTGTGGGTCACTTTCCGCATCGTTCCCCGCCTGGCTTGTCAAACCCTTCTAACTTAGTGATACAAGATGTAAGTTGAAAGATGGCTTTCGCCAAGTGCACTTCGACAGAGTTTGAGTGTATGGTTCTGTCGGCACACGCCCCGCATGGTTTGTCCACCGCTTCTCATTTAGTGAAGCGAAGTGTTACGTGAAAGAGAGTTTCCTCGCTTTGTTGTTTCACAGGTTCTTTGTCACTTGCCGTGTAGGCCCTGCCTAAGTTTTCAAACGGTGGTGACTGATTGGAATCAGGTGCTAGTTGAAAGATGTTTTCAACCACAGAGCGTTTTCCCAGAGTTGAGCATCTGGCACTTCCCGTCTAGTCCGTGCTTAGGTTTTCAGACTCTTCTATCTTGGTGGAACAAGAAGTTACTTGCAAGATGGTTTGTCCAGAGTATTCCCTCACAGTGTCGACTATGGGTCACTTTCCACATCGTTCCCCGCATAGGTTTTGAAACGCTTCTAATGTAGGGATAGAAGCTGTTAGTTGAAACACGGTTGCCACAAAGTGCAGTTTGACATTAGAAGCCCTGCCTAGGTTTTCAGTGAGTTCTCACTCGCTGTAACCAGATGGCAGTTGGAAGATTGTTGCACCGCCACGTTGTTTCACAGAGTGGAGTATATGACCCTATCCGCCTAGGCCCCGCGTGTGCATTCAAACATTGCACACTTCGTGAAAGAAGCGCTCAGGTGAAAGAGCGTCTCCCCCGAGTGTTTCAGAGTGGAGTACAGGGAACTTGCCACGTAGATCGTGCGTAGGTTTTCAAACATTTTCACTTTGTGAACCCAGATGGTAGGTGAAAGATCCCTTCTCCACCCTGTTGTTGGTTCACAGAGTGGTGTATATGAGACTATCCTCCTAAGCCGCGCGTGGGTTTTCAAAGGCGTCTACCTTAGTGACACAAGGGGTCACTTGAAAGATGGTGTGTCCACCGTAGTCTCTCCCGGGGTCGATTAAAGGTCATTTTCCGCATCATTGCCCGCATAGGTTTTCAAACACTTCTACCTTAGTGAAGGAAGATGTTGGTGGAAATTTGGTTGTTGCAGGCTGTAGCTTGACAGGTTTGAGTAGTTGGCACTATTGGCCTAGGCTCCGCGTAGCTCTTCAAAGACTTCTAACTTTGTGAAACGAGACACTACTTGAAAGGTGTTTTCTCCCCCCCCCCCCCCCTGTTGTTTCACAGAGATGAGTATACGACACTTGCCCTGTAGGCCTTGCATAGGTTTTCCAATGAGTTCGCACTTAGTGAAATCAAATGTTACTTGAAAGAAGGTTCCGGCCACAGTTCGTTCCAGAGAATGCAGCCTATGGCACTATCTGCCTAGGCCCCGCATGTGCATTGCAACGTTTGTAGCTTGGTGAAAGGAAGCTTTAGGTGAAAGATTTCCCCACAGTGCTGTTGTACAGAGTTGACTCTATGGCACGTTGCCTGTAGACCCGCCATTCCTTTTCCACCAATTCTGAGCTCAGATGCTAGAGGGACGACGCTTTCGCCACCGTGCTGTTTCACAAAGTGGAGGACAAGGCACTTTCCTCATAGAGTTCGCATAACGTTTCCAACACTTCCCACCATATGACAAGGTGACAGAACGATAACCTCCCCGGCCTTTCATAGAGTTGCGCCTAGTGCACTCTCTGAGTAGGTTTTCCAATAGATCTCGCTGGGTGAAAGCCGATGTTAGTTGAGGGAATGTTTCACCCAGCATATTTCACAGAAGGTAGTAAAGGCCACTGTCCGCCTGGGCCCCGCACGTGTGTTCAGACATTTGTAGCTTTAGTGGAAGCAGGTTTCAGGTGAAACGTGGTTTCGCCAACGGTGTTGTTTCAAGAGTGGCGCATATGGCACTTTCCGTGTAGGTCATGCTTAGGTGTTGAAACTGCTTTGTTTCTGAAACCAAGTGTTGAAAGATAGCTTCAGCACACTGTTGTTTCAGGGAGTTGAGTATATGGCACGTTCCGCAGAATTCCCTGCCGGGCTGTTGAAACTCCGGTAACTTAGTGAAACCAGATGCTAGTGGGAAGACGGATCCCCCACAGTGTTGTCTGACAGAATTGCGTATATGGCACTTTCTGCCTAGGGCCCGCCCTGGTTTTGGACAAGCTCTAACTTAGTGAAAGGAGTTGTTCCTGTCAAGATGCTTTCCCCATAGTTTTGTTTCGCACAGTGAAGTGTGTTGGTTTTTGCGGCTAGGAGCTGCATAGGTTGTCAAACCCAGCGCACTTATGCACTGTGCAAACAAATGCACTTACCATGTTGACCCCAGAGAGTTTTGCAGAGTTGCCACTCATATATACCGGATGGTAACTGAAGGATAAATTCACCAGAGTGTTACTTAGAGTGGCGTATATGGCATTTTCCTTGTACGTCATGCCTAGGTTTTCAAACTATTTTACGAATGTGAAAGCAGGTGTTCGGCGACAGATGGTTTCTCCCCAGTGGTTTTGCAGAGTTGACTCTCTGGCATTTCCCCACAAGCTGGGCATGTTTTCAAACCTTCCAACTTAACGATACAAGATGTTCGTCGAAAGGTCCGCAAAGTCCAATTTCACAGAATTGAGTGCATGGCACCGTCGGCCTAGCCCCGCGCATAACTTTTCAGACACTTCAGGGTGAAACGTGATGTTAGCTGGAGGATGGTTTCCCTATGTGTCGATTCATAGATGAATGTATGACCCAGTGTAGGCCTGCCTGTGTCTTCAAAGAGTGAAACCAAGTGTTAGTTGAAGTTTCTTTCACCGCAGTATTGTTTTACAGAGCTGAATAGATGGCCCTTTCTGCCTCTGTCGCTCATAAGCTTTCAAACACTTCTATTTAGTGAAACGAGGTGTTGGTTGAAATATGGTTTCTCCAGTGTTTCACAGAGTTGAGTGTATACATAGCACTTGTCCTGTGGGTCCCGCATAGCTTTTCAAACCGTTGTCACTTAGTGAAACGGAGGTTGGTTGAAAGTATGTTTCACCGCAGTAGTGTTCGACAGAGCGGAGTGTACGGCACTTTAAGTGTTCCTCCCTGTAAGGTGTTTCAAACATAGCTAACGTAGTGAAAGCAGACGGTGGTCGGAAGATGGTTTCACCACAATGTTTTTTCACCGACTTGAGTACATGGTTCTAGTCTGCTAGGCCGGCATTTGCATTCGAACACAACTTGAAACCAGATGTTAGGTGAAGGATCGTTTCCTCAGAGTGTTGTTTCACAGAGTTGCGTCTATGGCACTTTCCATGTAGTTCATGCGTTGCTTGTCAAACTGCTTTAATTTTCTGAAACCACATATTCCTGAAAGAGGCTTCGTCCAGAGCGCTTTTGTCAAAGCGTCGAGTATACGGCACTTTCTGCCTAAGCCGCGCCTAGGTACACAAACACTTCTGACTTAGTGACACGAGCTAGTTGAAAGATGGATTGTCCACGCTATTTTCTCACAGTGTCCAGTATGTGTCACGTTCCTCATCATTCCCCACATAGGTTTTCAAACACTTCTATAACTTAGTGATACCAGATGTTACTTGAAGGAGCGTTCCTGCAAAGTGCAGTTTCACCGAGCTGAGTATATAGCACTGTCGGCAGATGCCCCGCAAAGTTTTTCACACAGTTTTGGCTTGAAACGAGATGTTGAAAGATCGTTTCACCACAGTGTTGTTTCCACGGAGTTCTGTATGTGGCACTTTCAGCAAAGGCTCCGCATAGTTTTCAGACCCTTCTCAGTGAACAAGGTGTTAGTTGAACGATGGTTCCCCCACAGTGGTGTTTCCCAAGTGGTGTATATGGCCTTATTCATGCCGACCCCGCTTGCGGTTGCAAACACTTCAATCTTAGTGATCCATGAGGTTAGATGACATACGCTTTGCCCACACACATATGTAAACGGAGTCGAGTATATGGCACTTTCCCCATAAGCCGTGCATAGGTTTTCAAACACTTCAAACTTAGTGCCCCGAGGTAATCGAAAGATGGATTGTCCACTCTATTTTCTCACAGTGTCTCACAGTGTACGTCACTTTCCACATCGTTCCCCACACAGGTTTTACAATGCTTCTAACGTAGTTCCATAAAGATATTCGCTGAAAACGGCTTCCCTAAAAGTTCAGTTTCAGAGTTGAGTATAGGGCACTTCTGCATAGGTCCCGCATGGCTTTCCAAACACTTCTAACGTAGGGAAACGAAATGTTAGTTGAAAGCTCGTATCCCCACAGGGTTGTTTCACAGAGTTCAGTGTATGGCGCTTACCATGTAGGCTGCGCATAGGTTTTCAAAAGAGTTCCCCCTGGGTGAAATCAGATGTTAGTGGAAAGAATGGCACTTTCCCCATACGCCGCGCATAGGTTGTCAAGCACGTCTAAACTTAAATGAAAGAAGATTTTAAGTTGAAAGACGGTTTCTCACAGTGTTGTTCCACAGTTGTCAGTATCTGGTACTTCCTGCGTTTTACCCGCATAGTTTTTCAAACACTCCTTCCTAACTCGGTGCTACAGGATGTTACTCTAAAGATGGTTTCCGCAAAGTGCAGGCTGACAGAGGTGAGTGTATGGCACTTTCGGCATAGGCTCCCCATAGGTGTTCTGACGCTTCCAGTTTAGTTATACAAGATGTTAATTGAAAGATGGCTTCCCCACCTGTTGTGTCACAGATTTGAGTATACGACCCTTTCCGCATAGACCCCGAATAGTCTTCAAACAATTTTCAGTGAGTGAAACCAGATGTTCGTTGAAAAATCTTTTTACCCCGTCGTTGTTTCACACAGTTGAGTGTATGGCCCTTAGCCGTTAGGCTTCTCATAGGTTTTCAAACCGTTCTAACTTAGAGGAACGAGATGGTAGTTGAAAGGTGGTTTCCCCACAGTGTTCTTTCACAGCGTTGAAAGTATGGCACGATCCTTCTGCATAGGCCCCGCATCTGTTTTCAAACACGTGCAACTGAGTGAGACCAGATGTTAAGAGAAAGGTTGTTTCCCGACCGTGCTGTCTCACAGAGTCGAGGAAGTGGCGCTTTCACTGTAGCCCCTTTATGGTTTTCAAACACCTTGAAGTTAGTGAAGCAAGAGATTAGTTGGAAGATGGGTTCCCCACAGAGTGGCTCTATGGCAGTTTCCTCAACAGCCCAGCATGGGTTTTCAAACACTTCGTTAGTGGAAAGAGGATGTCGGTTGAAAGACCACTTCTCCACCTTTTTCACACAATAGAGTATAAGTCACTCTCGTCAAGATTCCCTGCAAATGGTGACAAAACCTGACAGGGAAGCAAGATGTGATGGAGGATGGTTTCGCCACACTGTTGTGGCACAGAGTTGAGTAATCGTACGTTCCCCATTGTTGCCTGCATGGGTTTTCCAACGCTTCTAAATTAGTGAAATCAGACGGTCGTCGAAGGAGGTTTACACCAGAGTGTTGTTTCACAGAGTTGACTATATGGCACTTGCCTCATAGTTCCCCGCATAAGTTTTCCAGCACTTCCGAATTAGTGAAACCGAAAGTTTGTTGAAAGATGGCTCCGCACCCTGTGCTTTCACAGATTTGAGTATAAGGCACTTTCTGCGTAGGCCGCAACCTGGTTTTCACACGTCTAACTTCGTGAAACCACATGTTAGGTGAAAGGTTGTTTCCGCACCGTCTTGTTCCATAGAGTTGAGTATACGACACTTTCTTTCCCTGTAGGTCCTGCATACGTTTTCAGTGTCTTCAAACCTTGTAAACGACGAGGTTAGTTGAATGAAATTTTCAGGTAAGCTGTTGTTTCACAGAGATGAGTGTATGGCACTTTCAGTATAAGCTCCGCAGAGGTTTCCAAACAGTTTCATCCGAGTGGAACAAGATTGTAGCGGCAAGCTGTTTCCCCACAGTTTTTCTTCGTAGAGTTGTGTATATGGCCCTTTCGGTGTTGGCCCCGCATGGGTCTTCAAGCACTTCTAACAGTGGAAGCAGATGAAAGTTTCACCACACAGTTGTTTCACAAGGTGGAGTACATGGCACTTTTGGTGTCGACCCCACATGGGTTTTCCAACACTTCTAATGTAGTGAAATGGGATGTTGGTTGAAAGATGGTTTCGGCACCGTGTTATTTGCCAGGGTGTATGATGGCACTTTATGCATAGACCCCGCATAAAGTTTTTCAAACACCTGTAACAGAACGTAACATGAAAACATAACATGACGTAACTGTAACATAACGTGACTCTGACATAACCTAATAACTCTAACGTGATGCTGGTTGAAGGACGGTTTCTCCACAATAATTTTCAGCGTCAGGTACAAATCACCTTCCCCATACTTTCCCTCAAGTTTTCAAACACTTCTCACTCAGTGAAACGGGACTTAGTTGAAAATGGCTTACTTACGTCAAGTGTCATATCCTCAATGCTCTGTGTACTCTGTGCAGAAACGTCTCTCCACTAGCCACTTGTTTCACAGAGTTACAAGAGTCGAAATCCTAGGCACAGAAGTATAACAAAAGCGCCATTTACTCACCTTCTCAAACACCATTGTAGACAAACCACTTTTCAAAGAACATCTGGTTCAGCTAAGTTGGAATTGTTTGAAAACGCTTGCGGGACTGACACCCAAAGGGCCATCTACTCCACCTTGTGAAACACCAGAGTCGTGATGCCTTCTATCAACTAACGTCTGGTTTCACTATGTTCGAAGTGTTTGAAATCCCATGCGGGGACTAAACCAAAAGTACCATCCACTGAAGCTTATGAGACACTGCGGGGAAATCACCTTTCAATTAACGTCTTGTTCCAGTAAGTTAGAAGTGTCTGAAAAGCTATGCGGGGCTTAGGTGGAAATGTTTACACTCAACTCTGTGAAACAACCAGGTGGCGATGGCATCTTTCAGCAAACATCTCCTTTCACAAAGTTGGAAGAGATTACAAATCTCTGCAGGACCCACATGGAAAGTGCTGCATACTCAACTTTGTGAACCAACACGGTAGGGACTCTTGCAACTAACATCGCACTCCACAAAGTGAGAAGCGGTTGAAAGCCTATGCGGGTGCTATGAGGAAAGGGCCATCTACTCTACTATGTGAAACACTGTGAAAGAACCATCTTTCAGCAATTATCTGGTTTCAGGAAATGATAAGTGGGAACTGGTAGAAAACCCATGAGGGGCCTACACACAAAGTGCCATATGCCCAACTTTGTGAAAAACTGGGGGGAAGCCATCTCTCAACTAACGTCGTTTACAAACAGATCACGACACATCGTGGCATATACTCAACTCTGGCAAGCCCCACTTTGGGAATCCATCTTTCAACTAACATAGTCTTCACTTACAGGTTTTTGAGAACGCACGCAAGGAACTATGAGGGCACTCATCTATGAAACATCACTGTGAGGAAACCTTCCAGTGAACACCTTCTTTCATTAAGTAAAATTTGGAGGCCTTTCCCTACAGTAGGGAGAGTGCCGTGCACTCAACTCTGTGAAACCAAACTGGGGGTGGGGGGCGGGGGGAAGTCATCTTTCAGCTAACATCTTGTTTCGCCAAGTTAGAAATGTTTGAAAACAGTTTTGGGTCCTGTGTAGATAGTGCCGTACACTCCACTCTGTGAAACATCACTGTGGGCAAACCATCTTTGGAGTAACATCTGGTTTCAGTAAGTTAGGATTGTTTACGAACGTTTGCGGGGACCACAAGGAAAGGGTCATACACAGCTCTAAAAACAAAAGTGTGGTGAAACCATCTTTCAGCTCCCATCCTGTTTAACTAAGAGAGAAGGGGTCGAAAACCCTTGCGGGGTCCACACCGAAAGGGCCATGGGCTCAACTCTATAAAACACTTAGGAGAAATCATCTTGCAAGCAAAACCTTGCTCCGCTGTTAGAAGTGTTTGAAAATGAGGGGCTTATCAAGTAAGTGTCCTATTCTCGGCTTTGTGAACCAACACTGTAGTGACCCATGCAACTGACAAAGGTCAGTTCAACTCTGTGCATTTCACAAAGTTACAAGTAGTTAAAACTTACGTAGGACCTATGTGGAAAGTGCCATTTACGTAACTACTATGGGAAACAACCCTGTGGTGAAACCATCCTTCAGCAAATAAATATCTGGTTTCAATCAGTGAGACTTGTTAGATAAACCATGTGAGGTCTCCACAGAAAAGACCATACACTCAGCTCTGGGAAACTTTTGGAGAAACAATCTTTGAAATACAATGTCGTTTAGGAATTTAGAAGTGTTTGAAACCCTATGCGGAGCCTGCATGGAACGTTCCGTATACTGAAGTCTGTCAAGCAGCACCTTAGGGAAACTATCCTTCATCTCACATCAAGTTGCACTAAGATACAAGTGTTTGAAGAGAAATGAAGGGCTTGCACCGAAAATGCCTTAGAGTCAACTCTGGGGAATAACAGTGTGGGGAAACCAACTTGCAACGAAAATCTCGTTTCACTAAGTTACAGTTGCAAAACCGACACGGGGCCTATGCAGAAAGTGCCATGTGCTCGAATCTGTCAAACACCGTGGGGAATCCATTTTTGGACCCACACTACGTTAGAAGTTTTCGAAAACCTATGGGATGGCTTATGCAGAAAGCGCCATACACTCGACTCTGTCAGACCGTAAAGTAGGGAAACCGAAACCAACTAGGGAAACTTCAACTAGCATCTCATTGCACTGGGACGTCTTTGCAAAACCTTGAGGGGCCTAGGCACTAGCTGCCATGTATTCAACTCGGTCAAACTGCACGTTGCGGGAATCTTCTTTAGCTAACAGCTGGCATCACTAATGCAGAAGCTTTTGGACACCCTATGCGGAGAACCATGGGGAAAGTGACATGTACTCGACACTGGGAGGGAAAACTGTGGAGACAGTACTCTTCCACCGATATCTTGTTTCACTAGAAATGCTTGAGAATCAGGGGGGCTTACCCCAAAAGTGCCGTAAAGTCACCTCTGTAAAACAACACTGTGGGAAAATGCCTTTCAACTACTACAACCTATGAGAGACTTAACCAACAAAGGGTATTACTCCGCCGTGACTAGCAGTGTGGTGAAACGAGGTTTCCACAACTCTCTGGTTTCTCTAAGTTACAAGTGTAACTTGGTTTGTCCACAGTATTCTCTCACAGGGTCGTGTGTGGGTCACTTTCCGCATCGTTCCCCGCCTGGCTTGTCAAACCCTTCTAACTTAGTGATACAAGATGTAAGTTGAAAGATGGCTTTCGCCAAGTGCACTTCGACAGAGTTTGAGTGTATGGTTCTGTCGGCACACGCCCCGCATGGTTTGTCCACCGCTTCTCATTTAGTGAAGCGAAGTGTTACGTGAAAGAGAGTTTCCTCGCTTTGTTGTTTCACAGGTTCTTTGTCACTTGCCGTGTAGGCCCTGCCTAAGTTTTCAAACGGTGGTGACTGATTGGAATCAGGTGCTAGTTGAAAGATGTTTTCAACCACAGAGCGTTTTCCCAGAGTTGAGCATCTGGCACTTCCCGTCTAGTCCGTGCTTAGGTTTTCAGACTCTTCTATCTTGGTGGAACAAGAAGTTACTTGCAAGATGGTTTGTCCAGAGTATTCCCTCACAGTGTCGACTATGGGTCACTTTCCACATCGTTCCCCGCATAGGTTTTGAAACGCTTCTAATGTAGGGATAGAAGCTGTTAGTTGAAACACGGTTGCCACAAAGTGCAGTTTGACATTAGAAGCCCTGCCTAGGTTTTCAGTGAGTTCTCACTCGCTGTAACCAGATGGCAGTTGGAAGATTGTTGCACCGCCACGTTGTTTCACAGAGTGGAGTATATGACCCTATCCGCCTAGGCCCCGCGTGTGCATTCAAACATTGCACACTTCGTGAAAGAAGCGCTCAGGTGAAAGAGCGTCTCCCCCGAGTGTTTCAGAGTGGAGTACAGGGAACTTGCCACGTAGATCGTGCGTAGGTTTTCAAACATTTTCACTTTGTGAACCCAGATGGTAGGTGAAAGATCCCTTCTCCACCCTGTTGTTGGTTCACAGAGTGGTGTATATGAGACTATCCTCCTAAGCCGCGCGTGGGTTTTCAAAGGCGTCTACCTTAGTGACACAAGGGGTCACTTGAAAGATGGTGTGTCCACCGTAGTCTCTCCCGGGGTCGATTAAAGGTCATTTTCCGCATCATTGCCCGCATAGGTTTTCAAACACTTCTACCTTAGTGAAGGAAGATGTTGGTGGAAATTTGGTTGTTGCAGGCTGTAGCTTGACAGGTTTGAGTAGTTGGCACTATTGGCCTAGGCTCCGCGTAGCTCTTCAAAGACTTCTAACTTTGTGAAACGAGACACTACTTGAAAGGTGTTTTCTCCCCCCCCCCCCCCCCCTGTTGTTTCACAGAGATGAGTATACGACACTTGCCCTGTAGGCCTTGCATAGGTTTTCCAATGAGTTCGCACTTAGTGAAATCAAATGTTACTTGAAAGAAGGTTCCGGCCACAGTTCGTTCCAGAGAATGCAGCCTATGGCACTATCTGCCTAGGCCCCGCATGTGCATTGCAACGTTTGTAGCTTGGTGAAAGGAAGCTTTAGGTGAAAGATTTCCCCACAGTGCTGTTGTACAGAGTTGACTCTATGGCACGTTGCCTGTAGACCCGCCATTCCTTTTCCACCAATTCTGAGCTCAGATGCTAGAGGGACGACGCTTTCGCCACCGTGCTGTTTCACAAAGTGGAGGACAAGGCACTTTCCTCATAGAGTTCGCATAACGTTTCCAACACTTCCCACCATATGACAAGGTGACAGAACGATAACCTCCCCGGCCTTTCATAGAGTTGCGCCTAGTGCACTCTCTGAGTAGGTTTTCCAATAGATCTCGCTGGGTGAAAGCCGATGTTAGTTGAGGGAATGTTTCACCCAGCATATTTCACAGAAGGTAGTAAAGGCCACTGTCCGCCTGGGCCCCGCACGTGTGTTCAGACATTTGTAGCTTTAGTGGAAGCAGGTTTCAGGTGAAACGTGGTTTCGCCAACGGTGTTGTTTCAAGAGTGGCGCATATGGCACTTTCCGTGTAGGTCATGCTTAGGTGTTGAAACTGCTTTGTTTCTGAAACCAAGTGTTGAAAGATAGCTTCAGCACACTGTTGTTTCAGGGAGTTGAGTATATGGCACGTTCCGCAGAATTCCCTGCCGGGCTGTTGAAACTCCGGTAACTTAGTGAAACCAGATGCTAGTGGGAAGACGGATCCCCCACAGTGTTGTCTGACAGAATTGCGTATATGGCACTTTCTGCCTAGGGCCCGCCCTGGTTTTGGACAAGCTCTAACTTAGTGAAAGGAGTTGTTCCTGTCAAGATGCTTTCCCCATAGTTTTGTTTCGCACAGTGAAGTGTGTTGGTTTTTGCGGCTAGGAGCTGCATAGGTTGTCAAACCCAGCGCACTTATGCACTGTGCAAACAAATGCACTTACCATGTTGACCCCAGAGAGTTTTCCAGAGTTGCCACTCATATATACCGGATGGTAACTGAAGGATAAATTCACCAGAGTGTTACTTAGAGTGGCGTATATGGCATTTTCCTTGTACGTCATGCCTAGGTTTTCAAACTATTTTACGAATGTGAAAGCAGGTGTTCGGCGACAGATGGTTTCTCCCCAGTGGTTTTGCAGAGTTGACTCTCTGGCATTTCCCCACAAGCTGGGCATGTTTTCAAACCTTCCAACTTAACGATACAAGATGTTCGTCGAAAGGTCCGCAAAGTCCAATTTCACAGAATTGAGTGCATGGCACCGTCGGCCTAGCCCCGCGCATAACTTTTCAGACACTTCAGGGTGAAACGTGATGTTAGCTGGAGGATGGTTTCCCTATGTGTCGATTCATAGATGAATGTATGACCCAGTGTAGGCCTGCCTGTGTCTTCAAAGAGTGAAACCAAGTGTTAGTTGAAGTTTCTTTCACCGCAGTATTGTTTTACAGAGCTGAATAGATGGCCCTTTCTGCCTCTGTCGCTCATAAGCTTTCAAACACTTCTATTTAGTGAAACGAGGTGTTGGTTGAAATATGGTTTCTCCAGTGTTTCACAGAGTTGAGTGTATACATAGCACTTGTCCTGTGGGTCCCGCATAGCTTTTCAAACCGTTGTCACTTAGTGAAACGGAGGTTGGTTGAAAGTATGTTTCACCGCAGTAGTGTTCGACAGAGCGGAGTGTACGGCACTTTAAGTGTTCCTCCCTGTAAGGTGTTTCAAACATAGCTAACGTAGTGAAAGCAGACGGTGGTCGGAAGATGGTTTCACCACAATGTTTTTTCACCGACTTGAGTACATGGTTCTAGTCTGCTAGGCCGGCATTTGCATTCGAACACAACTTGAAACCAGATGTTAGGTGAAGGATCGTTTCCTCAGAGTGTTGTTTCACAGAGTTGCGTCTATGGCACTTTCCGTGTAGTTCATGCGTTGCTTGTCAAACTGCTTTAATTTTCTGAAACCACATATTCCTGAAAGAGGCTTCGTCCAGAGCGCTTTTGTCAAAGCGTCGAGTATACGGCACTTTCTGCCTAAGCCGCGCCTAGGTACACAAACACTTCTGACTTAGTGACACGAGCTAGTTGAAAGATGGATTGTCCACGCTATTTTCTCACAGTGTCCAGTATGTGTCACGTTCCTCATCATTCCCCACATAGGTTTTCAAACACTTCTATAACTTAGTGATACCAGATGTTACTTGAAGGAGCGTTCCTGCAAAGTGCAGTTTCACCGAGCTGAGTATATAGCACTGTCGGCAGATGCCCCGCAAAGTTTTTCACACAGTTTTGGCTTGAAACGAGATGTTGAAAGATCGTTTCACCACAGTGTTGTTTCCACGGAGTTCTGTATGTGGCACTTTCAGCAAAGGCTCCGCATAGTTTTCAGACCCTTCTCAGTGAACAAGGTGTTAGTTGAACGATGGTTCCCCCACAGTGGTGTTTCCCAAGTGGTGTATATGGCCTTATTCATGCCGACCCCGCTTGCGGTTGCAAACACTTCAATCTTAGTGATCCATGAGGTTAGATGACATACGCTTTGCCCACACACATATGTAAACGGAGTCGAGTATATGGCACTTTCCCCATAAGCCGTGCATAGGTTTTCAAACACTTCAAACTTAGTGCCCCGAGGTAATCGAAAGATGGATTGTCCACTCTATTTTCTCACAGTGTCTCACAGTGTACGTCACTTTCCACATCGTTCCCCACACAGGTTTTACAATGCTTCTAACGTAGTTCCATAAAGATATTCGCTGAAAACGGCTTCCCTAAAAGTTCAGTTTCAGAGTTGAGTATAGGGCACTTCTGCATAGGTCCCGCATGGCTTTCCAAACACTTCTAACGTAGGGAAACGAAATGTTAGTTGAAAGCTCGTATCCCCACAGGGTTGTTTCACAGAGTTCAGTGTATGGCGCTTACCATGTAGGCTGCGCATAGGTTTTCAAAAGAGTTCCCCCTGGGTGAAATCAGATGTTAGTGGAAAGAATGGCACTTTCCCCATACGCCGCGCATAGGTTGTCAAGCACGTCTAAACTTAAATGAAAGAAGATTTTAAGTTGAAAGACGGTTTCTCACAGTGTTGTTCCACAGTTGTCAGTATCTGGTACTTCCTGCGTTTTACCCGCATAGTTTTTCAAACACTCCTTCCTAACTCGGTGCTACAGGATGTTACTCTAAAGATGGTTTCCGCAAAGTGCAGGCTGACAGAGGTGAGTGTATGGCACTTTCGGCATAGGCTCCCCATAGGTGTTCTGACGCTTCCAGTTTAGTTATACAAGATGTTAATTGAAAGATGGCTTCCCCACCTGTTGTGTCACAGATTTGAGTATACGACCCTTTCCGCATAGACCCCGAATAGTCTTCAAACAATTTTCAGTGAGTGAAACCAGATGTTCGTTGAAAAATCTTTTTACCCCGTCGTTGTTTCACACAGTTGAGTGTATGGCCCTTAGCCGTTAGGCTTCTCATAGGTTTTCAAACCGTTCTAACTTAGAGGAACGAGATGGTAGTTGAAAGGTGGTTTCCCCACAGTGTTCTTTCACAGCGTTGAAAGTATGGCACGATCCTTCTGCATAGGCCCCGCATCTGTTTTCAAACACGTGCAACTGAGTGAGACCAGATGTTAAGAGAAAGGTTGTTTCCCGACCGTGCTGTCTCACAGAGTCGAGGAAGTGGCGCTTTCACTGTAGCCCCTTTATGGTTTTCAAACACCTTGAAGTTAGTGAAGCAAGAGATTAGTTGGAAGATGGGTTCCCCACAGAGTGGCTCTATGGCAGTTTCCTCAACAGCCCAGCATGGGTTTTCAAACACTTCGTTAGTGGAAAGAGGATGTCGGTTGAAAGACCACTTCTCCACCTTTTTCACACAATAGAGTATAAGTCACTCTCGTCAAGATTCCCTGCAAATGGTGACAAAACCTGACAGGGAAGCAAGATGTGATGGAGGATGGTTTCGCCACACTGTTGTGGCACAGAGTTGAGTAATCGTACGTTCCCCATTGTTGCCTGCATGGGTTTTCCAACGCTTCTAAATTAGTGAAATCAGACGGTCGTCGAAGGAGGTTTACACCAGAGTGTTGTTTCACAGAGTTGACTATATGGCACTTGCCTCATAGTTCCCCGCATAAGTTTTCCAGCACTTCCGAATTAGTGAAACCGAAAGTTTGTTGAAAGATGGCTCCGCACCCTGTGCTTTCACAGATTTGAGTATAAGGCACTTTCTGCGTAGGCCGCAACCTGGTTTTCACACGTCTAACTTCGTGAAACCACATGTTAGGTGAAAGGTTGTTTCCGCACCGTCTTGTTCCATAGAGTTGAGTATACGACACTTTCTTTCCCTGTAGGTCCTGCATACGTTTTCAGTGTCTTCAAACCTTGTAAACGACGAGGTTAGTTGAATGAAATTTTCAGGTAAGCTGTTGTTTCACAGAGATGAGTGTATGGCACTTTCAGTATAAGCTCCGCAGAGGTTTCCAAACAGTTTCATCCGAGTGGAACAAGATTGTAGCGGCAAGCTGTTTCCCCACAGTTTTTCTTCGTAGAGTTGTGTATATGGCCCTTTCGGTGTTGGCCCCGCATGGGTCTTCAAGCACTTCTAACAGTGGAAGCAGATGAAAGTTTCACCACACAGTTGTTTCACAAGGTGGAGTACATGGCACTTTTGGTGTCGACCCCACATGGGTTTTCCAACACTTCTAATGTAGTGAAATGGGATGTTGGTTGAAAGATGGTTTCGGCACCGTGTTATTTGCCAGGGTGTATGATGGCACTTTATGCATAGACCCCGCATAAAGTTTTTCAAACACCTGTAACAGAACGTAACATGAAAACATAACATGACGTAACTGTAACATAACGTGACTCTGACATAACCTAATAACTCTAACGTGATGCTGGTTGAAGGACGGTTTCTCCACAATAATTTTCAGCGTCAGGTACAAATCACCTTCCCCATACTTTCCCTCAAGTTTTCAAACACTTCTCACTCAGTGAAACGGGACTTAGTTGAAAATGGCTTACTTACGTCAAGTGTCATATCCTCAATGCTCTGTGTACTCTGTGCAGAAACGTCTCTCCACTAGCCACTTGTTTCACAGAGTTACAAGAGTCGAAATCCTAGGCACAGAAGTATAACAAAAGCGCCATTTACTCACCTTCTCAAACACCATTGTAGACAAACCACTTTTCAAAGAACATCTGGTTCAGCTAAGTTGGAATTGTTTGAAAACGCTTGCGGGACTGACACCCAAAGGGCCATCTACTCCACCTTGTGAAACACCAGAGTCGTGATGCCTTCTATCAACTAACGTCTGGTTTCACTATGTTCGAAGTGTTTGAAATCCCATGCGGGGACTAAACCAAAAGTACCATCCACTGAAGCTTATGAGACACTGCGGGGAAATCACCTTTCAATTAACGTCTTGTTCCAGTAAGTTAGAAGTGTCTGAAAAGCTATGCGGGGCTTAGGTGGAAATGTTTACACTCAACTCTGTGAAACAACCAGGTGGCGATGGCATCTTTCAGCAAACATCTCCTTTCACAAAGTTGGAAGAGATTACAAATCTCTGCAGGACCCACATGGAAAGTGCTGCATACTCAACTTTGTGAACCAACACGGTAGGGACTCTTGCAACTAACATCGCACTCCACAAAGTGAGAAGCGGTTGAAAGCCTATGCGGGTGCTATGAGGAAAGGGCCATCTACTCTACTATGTGAAACACTGTGAAAGAACCATCTTTCAGCAATTATCTGGTTTCAGGAAATGATAAGTGGGAACTGGTAGAAAACCCATGAGGGGCCTACACACAAAGTGCCATATGCCCAACTTTGTGAAAAACTGGGGGGAAGCCATCTCTCAACTAACGTCGTTTACAAACAGATCACGACACATCGTGGCATATACTCAACTCTGGCAAGCCCCACTTTGGGAATCCATCTTTCAACTAACATAGTCTTCACTTACAGGTTTTTGAGAACGCACGCAAGGAACTATGAGGGCACTCATCTATGAAACATCACTGTGAGGAAACCTTCCAGTGAACACCTTCTTTCATTAAGTAAAATTTGGAGGCCTTTCCCTACAGTAGGGAGAGTGCCGTGCACTCAACTCTGTGAAACCAAACTGGGGGTGGGGGGCGGGGGGAAGTCATCTTTCAGCTAACATCTTGTTTCGCCAAGTTAGAAATGTTTGAAAACAGTTTTGGGTCCTGTGTAGATAGTGCCGTACACTCCACTCTGTGAAACATCACTGTGGGCAAACCATCTTTGGAGTAACATCTGGTTTCAGTAAGTTAGGATTGTTTACGAACGTTTGCGGGGACCACAAGGAAAGGGTCATACACAGCTCTAAAAACAAAAGTGTGGTGAAACCATCTTTCAGCTCCCATCCTGTTTAACTAAGAGAGAAGGGGTCGAAAACCCTTGCGGGGTCCACACCGAAAGGGCCATGGGCTCAACTCTATAAAACACTTAGGAGAAATCATCTTGCAAGCAAAACCTTGCTCCGCTGTTAGAAGTGTTTGAAAATGAGGGGCTTATCAAGTAAGTGTCCTATTCTCGGCTTTGTGAACCAACACTGTAGTGACCCATGCAACTGACAAAGGTCAGTTCAACTCTGTGCATTTCACAAAGTTACAAGTAGTTAAAACTTACGTAGGACCTATGTGGAAAGTGCCATTTACGTAACTACTATGGGAAACAACCCTGTGGTGAAACCATCCTTCAGCAAATAAATATCTGGTTTCAATCAGTGAGACTTGTTAGATAAACCATGTGAGGTCTCCACAGAAAAGACCATACACTCAGCTCTGGGAAACTTTTGGAGAAACAATCTTTGAAATACAATGTCGTTTAGGAATTTAGAAGTGTTTGAAACCCTATGCGGAGCCTGCATGGAACGTTCCGTATACTGAAGTCTGTCAAGCAGCACCTTAGGGAAACTATCCTTCATCTCACATCAAGTTGCACTAAGATACAAGTGTTTGAAGAGAAATGAAGGGCTTGCACCGAAAATGCCTTAGAGTCAACTCTGGGGAATAACAGTGTGGGGAAACCAACTTGCAACGAAAATCTCGTTTCACTAAGTTACAGTTGCAAAACCGACACGGGGCCTATGCAGAAAGTGCCATGTGCTCGAATCTGTCAAACACCGTGGGGAATCCATTTTTGGACCCACACTACGTTAGAAGTTTTCGAAAACCTATGGGATGGCTTATGCAGAAAGCGCCATACACTCGACTCTGTCAGACCGTAAAGTAGGGAAACCGAAACCAACTAGGGAAACTTCAACTAGCATCTCATTGCACTGGGACGTCTTTGCAAAACCTTGAGGGGCCTAGGCACTAGCTGCCATGTATTCAACTCGGTCAAACTGCACGTTGCGGGAATCTTCTTTAGCTAACAGCTGGCATCACTAATGCAGAAGCTTTTGGACACCCTATGCGGAGAACCATGGGGAAAGTGACATGTACTCGACACTGGGAGGGAAAACTGTGGAGACAGTACTCTTCCACCGATATCTTGTTTCACTAGAAATGCTTGAGAATCAGGGGGGCTTACCCCAAAAGTGCCGTAAAGTCACCTCTGTAAAACAACACTGTGGGAAAATGCCTTTCAACTACTACAACCTATGAGAGACTTAACCAACAAAGGGTATTACTCCGCCGTGACTAGCAGTGTGGTGAAACGAGGTTTCCACAACTCTCTGGTTTCTCTAAGTTACAAGTGTAACTTGGTTTGTCCACAGTATTCTCTCACAGGGTCGTGTGTGGGTCACTTTCCGCATCGTTCCCCGCCTGGCTTGTCAAACCCTTCTAACTTAGTGATACAAGATGTAAGTTGAAAGATGGCTTTCGCCAAGTGCACTTCGACAGAGTTTGAGTGTATGGTTCTGTCGGCACACGCCCCGCATGGTTTGTCCACCGCTTCTCATTTAGTGAAGCGAAGTGTTACGTGAAAGAGAGTTTCCTCGCTTTGTTGTTTCACAGGTTCTTTGTCACTTGCCGTGTAGGCCCTGCCTAAGTTTTCAAACGGTGGTGACTGATTGGAATCAGGTGCTAGTTGAAAGATGTTTTCAACCACAGAGCGTTTTCCCAGAGTTGAGCATCTGGCACTTCCCGTCTAGTCCGTGCTTAGGTTTTCAGACTCTTCTATCTTGGTGGAACAAGAAGTTACTTGCAAGATGGTTTGTCCAGAGTATTCCCTCACAGTGTCGACTATGGGTCACTTTCCACATCGTTCCCCGCATAGGTTTTGAAACGCTTCTAATGTAGGGATAGAAGCTGTTAGTTGAAACACGGTTGCCACAAAGTGCAGTTTGACATTAGAAGCCCTGCCTAGGTTTTCAGTGAGTTCTCACTCGCTGTAACCAGATGGCAGTTGGAAGATTGTTGCACCGCCACGTTGTTTCACAGAGTGGAGTATATGACCCTATCCGCCTAGGCCCCGCGTGTGCATTCAAACATTGCACACTTCGTGAAAGAAGCGCTCAGGTGAAAGAGCGTCTCCCCCGAGTGTTTCAGAGTGGAGTACAGGGAACTTGCCACGTAGATCGTGCGTAGGTTTTCAAACATTTTCACTTTGTGAACCCAGATGGTAGGTGAAAGATCCCTTCTCCACCCTGTTGTTGGTTCACAGAGTGGTGTATATGAGACTATCCTCCTAAGCCGCGCGTGGGTTTTCAAAGGCGTCTACCTTAGTGACACAAGGGGTCACTTGAAAGATGGTGTGTCCACCGTAGTCTCTCCCGGGGTCGATTAAAGGTCATTTTCCGCATCATTGCCCGCATAGGTTTTCAAACACTTCTACCTTAGTGAAGGAAGATGTTGGTGGAAATTTGGTTGTTGCAGGCTGTAGCTTGACAGGTTTGAGTAGTTGGCACTATTGGCCTAGGCTCCGCGTAGCTCTTCAAAGACTTCTAACTTTGTGAAACGAGACACTACTTGAAAGGTGTTTTCTCCCCCCCCCCCTGTTGTTTCACAGAGATGAGTATACGACACTTGCCCTGTAGGCCTTGCATAGGTTTTCCAATGAGTTCGCACTTAGTGAAATCAAATGTTACTTGAAAGAAGGTTCCGGCCACAGTTCGTTCCAGAGAATGCAGCCTATGGCACTATCTGCCTAGGCCCCGCATGTGCATTGCAACGTTTGTAGCTTGGTGAAAGGAAGCTTTAGGTGAAAGATTTCCCCACAGTGCTGTTGTACAGAGTTGACTCTATGGCACGTTGCCTGTAGACCCGCCATTCCTTTTCCACCAATTCTGAGCTCAGATGCTAGAGGGACGACGCTTTCGCCACCGTGCTGTTTCACAAAGTGGAGGACAAGGCACTTTCCTCATAGAGTTCGCATAACGTTTCCAACACTTCCCACCATATGACAAGGTGACAGAACGATAACCTCCCCGGCCTTTCATAGAGTTGCGCCTAGTGCACTCTCTGAGTAGGTTTTCCAATAGATCTCGCTGGGTGAAAGCCGATGTTAGTTGAGGGAATGTTTCACCCAGCATATTTCACAGAAGGTAGTAAAGGCCACTGTCCGCCTGGGCCCCGCACGTGTGTTCAGACATTTGTAGCTTTAGTGGAAGCAGGTTTCAGGTGAAACGTGGTTTCGCCAACGGTGTTGTTTCAAGAGTGGCGCATATGGCACTTTCCGTGTAGGTCATGCTTAGGTGTTGAAACTGCTTTGTTTCTGAAACCAAGTGTTGAAAGATAGCTTCAGCACACTGTTGTTTCAGGGAGTTGAGTATATGGCACGTTCCGCAGAATTCCCTGCCGGGCTGTTGAAACTCCGGTAACTTAGTGAAACCAGATGCTAGTGGGAAGACGGATCCCCCACAGTGTTGTCTGACAGAATTGCGTATATGGCACTTTCTGCCTAGGGCCCGCCCTGGTTTTGGACAAGCTCTAACTTAGTGAAAGGAGTTGTTCCTGTCAAGATGCTTTCCCCATAGTTTTGTTTCGCACAGTGAAGTGTGTTGGTTTTTGCGGCTAGGAGCTGCATAGGTTGTCAAACCCAGCGCACTTATGCACTGTGCAAACAAATGCACTTACCATGTTGACCCCAGAGAGTTTTGCAGAGTTGCCACTCATATATACCGGATGGTAACTGAAGGATAAATTCACCAGAGTGTTACTTAGAGTGGCGTATATGGCATTTTCCTTGTACGTCATGCCTAGGTTTTCAAACTATTTTACGAATGTGAAAGCAGGTGTTCGGCGACAGATGGTTTCTCCCCAGTGGTTTTGCAGAGTTGACTCTCTGGCATTTCCCCACAAGCTGGGCATGTTTTCAAACCTTCCAACTTAACGATACAAGATGTTCGTCGAAAGGTCCGCAAAGTCCAATTTCACAGAATTGAGTGCATGGCACCGTCGGCCTAGCCCCGCGCATAACTTTTCAGACACTTCAGGGTGAAACGTGATGTTAGCTGGAGGATGGTTTCCCTATGTGTCGATTCATAGATGAATGTATGACCCAGTGTAGGCCTGCCTGTGTCTTCAAAGAGTGAAACCAAGTGTTAGTTGAAGTTTCTTTCACCGCAGTATTGTTTTACAGAGCTGAATAGATGGCCCTTTCTGCCTCTGTCGCTCATAAGCTTTCAAACACTTCTATTTAGTGAAACGAGGTGTTGGTTGAAATATGGTTTCTCCAGTGTTTCACAGAGTTGAGTGTATACATAGCACTTGTCCTGTGGGTCCCGCATAGCTTTTCAAACCGTTGTCACTTAGTGAAACGGAGGTTGGTTGAAAGTATGTTTCACCGCAGTAGTGTTCGACAGAGCGGAGTGTACGGCACTTTAAGTGTTCCTCCCTGTAAGGTGTTTCAAACATAGCTAACGTAGTGAAAGCAGACGGTGGTCGGAAGATGGTTTCACCACAATGTTTTTTCACCGACTTGAGTACATGGTTCTAGTCTGCTAGGCCGGCATTTGCATTCGAACACAACTTGAAACCAGATGTTAGGTGAAGGATCGTTTCCTCAGAGTGTTGTTTCACAGAGTTGCGTCTATGGCACTTTCCGTGTAGTTCATGCGTTGCTTGTCAAACTGCTTTAATTTTCTGAAACCACATATTCCTGAAAGAGGCTTCGTCCAGAGTGCTTTTGTCAAAGCGTCGAGTATACGGCACTTTCTGCCTAAGCCGCGCCTAGGTACACAAACACTTCTGACTTAGTGACACGAGCTAGTTGAAAGATGGATTGTCCACGCTATTTTCTCACAGTGTCCAGTATGTGTCACGTTCCTCATCATTCCCCACATAGGTTTTCAAACACTTCTATAACTTAGTGATACCAGATGTTACTTGAAGGAGCGTTCCTGCAAAGTGCAGTTTCACCGAGCTGAGTATATAGCACTGTCGGCAGATGCCCCGCAAAGTTTTTCACACAGTTTTGGCTTGAAACGAGATGTTGAAAGATCGTTTCACCACAGTGTTGTTTCCACGGAGTTCTGTATGTGGCACTTTCAGCAAAGGCTCCGCATAGTTTTCAGACCCTTCTCAGTGAACAAGGTGTTAGTTGAACGATGGTTCCCCCACAGTGGTGTTTCCCAAGTGGTGTATATGGCCTTATTCATGCCGACCCCGCTTGCGGTTGCAAACACTTCAATCTTAGTGATCCATGAGGTTAGATGACATACGCTTTGCCCACACACATATGTAAACGGAGTCGAGTATATGGCACTTTCCCCATAAGCCGTGCATAGGTTTTCAAACACTTCAAACTTAGTGCCCCGAGGTAATCGAAAGATGGATTGTCCACTCTATTTTCTCACAGTGTCTCACAGTGTACGTCACTTTCCACATCGTTCCCCACACAGGTTTTACAATGCTTCTAACGTAGTTCCATAAAGATATTCGCTGAAAACGGCTTCCCTAAAAGTTCAGTTTCAGAGTTGAGTATAGGGCACTTCTGCATAGGTCCCGCATGGCTTTCCAAACACTTCTAACGTAGGGAAACGAAATGTTAGTTGAAAGCTCGTATCCCCACAGGGTTGTTTCACAGAGTTCAGTGTATGGCGCTTACCATGTAGGCTGCGCATAGGTTTTCAAAAGAGTTCCCCCTGGGTGAAATCAGATGTTAGTGGAAAGAATGGCACTTTCCCCATACGCCGCGCATAGGTTGTCAAGCACGTCTAAACTTAAATGAAAGAAGATTTTAAGTTGAAAGACGGTTTCTCACAGTGTTGTTCCACAGTTGTCAGTATCTGGTACTTCCTGCGTTTTACCCGCATAGTTTTTCAAACACTCCTTCCTAACTCGGTGCTACAGGATGTTACTCTAAAGATGGTTTCCGCAAAGTGCAGGCTGACAGAGGTGAGTGTATGGCACTTTCGGCATAGGCTCCCCATAGGTGTTCTGACGCTTCCAGTTTAGTTATACAAGATGTTAATTGAAAGATGGCTTCCCCACCTGTTGTGTCACAGATTTGAGTATACGACCCTTTCCGCATAGACCCCGAATAGTCTTCAAACAATTTTCAGTGAGTGAAACCAGATGTTCGTTGAAAAATCTTTTTACCCCGTCGTTGTTTCACACAGTTGAGTGTATGGCCCTTAGCCGTTAGGCTTCTCATAGGTTTTCAAACCGTTCTAACTTAGAGGAACGAGATGGTAGTTGAAAGGTGGTTTCCCCACAGTGTTCTTTCACAGCGTTGAAAGTATGGCACGATCCTTCTGCATAGGCCCCGCATCTGTTTTCAAACACGTGCAACTGAGTGAGACCAGATGTTAAGAGAAAGGTTGTTTCCCGACCGTGCTGTCTCACAGAGTCGAGGAAGTGGCGCTTTCACTGTAGCCCCTTTATGGTTTTCAAACACCTTGAAGTTAGTGAAGCAAGAGATTAGTTGGAAGATGGGTTCCCCACAGAGTGGCTCTATGGCAGTTTCCTCAACAGCCCAGCATGGGTTTTCAAACACTTCGTTAGTGGAAAGAGGATGTCGGTTGAAAGACCACTTCTCCACCTTTTTCACACAATAGAGTATAAGTCACTCTCGTCAAGATTCCCTGCAAATGGTGACAAAACCTGACAGGGAAGCAAGATGTGATGGAGGATGGTTTCGCCACACTGTTGTGGCACAGAGTTGAGTAATCGTACGTTCCCCATTGTTGCCTGCATGGGTTTTCCAACGCTTCTAAATTAGTGAAATCAGACGGTCGTCGAAGGAGGTTTACACCAGAGTGTTGTTTCACAGAGTTGACTATATGGCACTTGCCTCATAGTTCCCCGCATAAGTTTTCCAGCACTTCCGAATTAGTGAAACCGAAAGTTTGTTGAAAGATGGCTCCGCACCCTGTGCTTTCACAGATTTGAGTATAAGGCACTTTCTGCGTAGGCCGCAACCTGGTTTTCACACGTCTAACTTCGTGAAACCACATGTTAGGTGAAAGGTTGTTTCCGCACCGTCTTGTTCCATAGAGTTGAGTATACGACACTTTCTTTCCCTGTAGGTCCTGCATACGTTTTCAGTGTCTTCAAACCTTGTAAACGACGAGGTTAGTTGAATGAAATTTTCAGGTAAGCTGTTGTTTCACAGAGATGAGTGTATGGCACTTTCAGTATAAGCTCCGCAGAGGTTTCCAAACAGTTTCATCCGAGTGGAACAAGATTGTAGCGGCAAGCTGTTTCCCCACAGTTTTTCTTCGTAGAGTTGTGTATATGGCCCTTTCGGTGTTGGCCCCGCATGGGTCTTCAAGCACTTCTAACAGTGGAAGCAGATGAAAGTTTCACCACACAGTTGTTTCACAAGGTGGAGTACATGGCACTTTTGGTGTCGACCCCACATGGGTTTTCCAACACTTCTAATGTAGTGAAATGGGATGTTGGTTGAAAGATGGTTTCGGCACCGTGTTATTTGCCAGGGTGTATGATGGCACTTTATGCATAGACCCCGCATAAAGTTTTTCAAACACCTGTAACAGAACGTAACATGAAAACATAACATGACGTAACTGTAACATAACGTGACTCTGACATAACCTAATAACTCTAACGTGATGCTGGTTGAAGGACGGTTTCTCCACAATAATTTTCAGCGTCAGGTACAAATCACCTTCCCCATACTTTCCCTCAAGTTTTCAAACACTTCTCACTCAGTGAAACGGGACTTAGTTGAAAATGGCTTACTTACGTCAAGTGTCATATCCTCAATGCTCTGTGTACTCTGTGCAGAAACGTCTCTCCACTAGCCACTTGTTTCACAGAGTTACAAGAGTCGAAATCCTAGGCACAGAAGTATAACAAAAGCGCCATTTACTCACCTTCTCAAACACCATTGTAGACAAACCACTTTTCAAAGAACATCTGGTTCAGCTAAGTTGGAATTGTTTGAAAACGCTTGCGGGACTGACACCCAAAGGGCCATCTACTCCACCTTGTGAAACACCAGAGTCGTGATGCCTTCTATCAACTAACGTCTGGTTTCACTATGTTCGAAGTGTTTGAAATCCCATGCGGGGACTAAACCAAAAGTACCATCCACTGAAGCTTATGAGACACTGCGGGGAAATCACCTTTCAATTAACGTCTTGTTCCAGTAAGTTAGAAGTGTCTGAAAAGCTATGCGGGGCTTAGGTGGAAATGTTTACACTCAACTCTGTGAAACAACCAGGTGGCGATGGCATCTTTCAGCAAACATCTCCTTTCACAAAGTTGGAAGAGATTACAAATCTCTGCAGGACCCACATGGAAAGTGCTGCATACTCAACTTTGTGAACCAACACGGTAGGGACTCTTGCAACTAACATCGCACTCCACAAAGTGAGAAGCGGTTGAAAGCCTATGCGGGTGCTATGAGGAAAGGGCCATCTACTCTACTATGTGAAACACTGTGAAAGAACCATCTTTCAGCAATTATCTGGTTTCAGGAAATGATAAGTGGGAACTGGTAGAAAACCCATGAGGGGCCTACACACAAAGTGCCATATGCCCAACTTTGTGAAAAACTGGGGGGAAGCCATCTCTCAACTAACGTCGTTTACAAACAGATCACGACACATCGTGGCATATACTCAACTCTGGCAAGCCCCACTTTGGGAATCCATCTTTCAACTAACATAGTCTTCACTTACAGGTTTTTGAGAACGCACGCAAGGAACTATGAGGGCACTCATCTATGAAACATCACTGTGAGGAAACCTTCCAGTGAACACCTTCTTTCATTAAGTAAAATTTGGAGGCCTTTCCCTACAGTAGGGAGAGTGCCGTGCACTCAACTCTGTGAAACCAAACTGGGGGTGGGGGGCGGGGGGAAGTCATCTTTCAGCTAACATCTTGTTTCGCCAAGTTAGAAATGTTTGAAAACAGTTTTGGGTCCTGTGTAGATAGTGCCGTACACTCCACTCTGTGAAACATCACTGTGGGCAAACCATCTTTGGAGTAACATCTGGTTTCAGTAAGTTAGGATTGTTTACGAACGTTTGCGGGGACCACAAGGAAAGGGTCATACACAGCTCTAAAAACAAAAGTGTGGTGAAACCATCTTTCAGCTCCCATCCTGTTTAACTAAGAGAGAAGGGGTCGAAAACCCTTGCGGGGTCCACACCGAAAGGGCCATGGGCTCAACTCTATAAAACACTTAGGAGAAATCATCTTGCAAGCAAAACCTTGCTCCGCTGTTAGAAGTGTTTGAAAATGAGGGGCTTATCAAGTAAGTGTCCTATTCTCGGCTTTGTGAACCAACACTGTAGTGACCCATGCAACTGACAAAGGTCAGTTCAACTCTGTGCATTTCACAAAGTTACAAGTAGTTAAAACTTACGTAGGACCTATGTGGAAAGTGCCATTTACGTAACTACTATGGGAAACAACCCTGTGGTGAAACCATCCTTCAGCAAATAAATATCTGGTTTCAATCAGTGAGACTTGTTAGATAAACCATGTGAGGTCTCCACAGAAAAGACCATACACTCAGCTCTGGGAAACTTTTGGAGAAACAATCTTTGAAATACAATGTCGTTTAGGAATTTAGAAGTGTTTGAAACCCTATGCGGAGCCTGCATGGAACGTTCCGTATACTGAAGTCTGTCAAGCAGCACCTTAGGGAAACTATCCTTCATCTCACATCAAGTTGCACTAAGATACAAGTGTTTGAAGAGAAATGAAGGGCTTGCACCGAAAATGCCTTAGAGTCAACTCTGGGGAATAACAGTGTGGGGAAACCAACTTGCAACGAAAATCTCGTTTCACTAAGTTACAGTTGCAAAACCGACACGGGGCCTATGCAGAAAGTGCCATGTGCTCGAATCTGTCAAACACCGTGGGGAATCCATTTTTGGACCCACACTACGTTAGAAGTTTTCGAAAACCTATGGGATGGCTTATGCAGAAAGCGCCATACACTCGACTCTGTCAGACCGTAAAGTAGGGAAACCGAAACCAACTAGGGAAACTTCAACTAGCATCTCATTGCACTGGGACGTCTTTGCAAAACCTTGAGGGGCCTAGGCACTAGCTGCCATGTATTCAACTCGGTCAAACTGCACGTTGCGGGAATCTTCTTTAGCTAACAGCTGGCATCACTAATGCAGAAGCTTTTGGACACCCTATGCGGAGAACCATGGGGAAAGTGACATGTACTCGACACTGGGAGGGAAAACTGTGGAGACAGTACTCTTCCACCGATATCTTGTTTCACTAGAAATGCTTGAGAATCAGGGGGGCTTACCCCAAAAGTGCCGTAAAGTCACCTCTGTAAAACAACACTGTGGGAAAATGCCTTTCAACTACTACAACCTATGAGAGACTTAACCAACAAAGGGTATTACTCCGCCGTGACTAGCAGTGTGGTGAAACGAGGATTCAACAACTATCTGGTTTCTCTAAGTTACAAGTGTAACTTGGTTTGTCCACAGTATTCTCTCACAGGGTCGTGTGTGGGTCACTTTCCGCATCGTTCCCCGCCTGGCTTGTCAAACCCTTCTAACTTAGTGATACAAGATGTAAGTTGAAAGATGGCTTTCGCCAAGTGCACTTCGACAGAGTTTGAGTGTATGGTTCTGTCGGCACACGCCCCGCATGGTTTGTCCACCGCTTCTCATTTAGTGAAGCGAAGTGTTACGTGAAAGAGAGTTTCCTCGCTTTGTTGTTTCACAGGTTCTTTGTCACTTGCCGTGTAGGCCCTGCCTAAGTTTTCAAACGGTGGTGACTGATTGGAATCAGGTGCTAGTTGAAAGATGTTTTCAACCACAGAGCGTTTTCCCAGAGTTGAGCATCTGGCACTTCCCGTCTAGTCCGTGCTTAGGTTTTCAGACTCTTCTATCTTGGTGGAACAAGAAGTTACTTGCAAGATGGTTTGTCCAGAGTATTCCCTCACAGTGTCGACTATGGGTCACTTTCCACATCGTTCCCCGCATAGGTTTTGAAACGCTTCTAATGTAGGGATAGAAGCTGTTAGTTGAAACACGGTTGCCACAAAGTGCAGTTTGACATTAGAAGCCCTGCCTAGGTTTTCAGTGAGTTCTCACTCGCTGTAACCAGATGGCAGTTGGAAGATTGTTGCACCGCCACGTTGTTTCACAGAGTGGAGTATATGACCCTATCCGCCTAGGCCCCGCGTGTGCATTCAAACATTGCACACTTCGTGAAAGAAGCGCTCAGGTGAAAGAGCGTCTCCCCCGAGTGTTTCAGAGTGGAGTACAGGGAACTTGCCACGTAGATCGTGCGTAGGTTTTCAAACATTTTCACTTTGTGAACCCAGATGGTAGGTGAAAGATCCCTTCTCCACCCTGTTGTTGGTTCACAGAGTGGTGTATATGAGACTATCCTCCTAAGCCGCGCGTGGGTTTTCAAAGGCGTCTACCTTAGTGACACAAGGGGTCACTTGAAAGATGGTGTGTCCACCGTAGTCTCTCCCGGGGTCGATTAAAGGTCATTTTCCGCATCATTGCCCGCATAGGTTTTCAAACACTTCTACCTTAGTGAAGGAAGATGTTGGTGGAAATTTGGTTGTTGCAGGCTGTAGCTTGACAGGTTTGAGTAGTTGGCACTATTGGCCTAGGCTCCGCGTAGCTCTTCAAAGACTTCTAACTTTGTGAAACGAGACACTACTTGAAAGGTGTTTTCTCCCCCCCCCCCCCGTTGTTTCACAGAGATGAGTATACGACACTTGCCCTGTAGGCCTTGCATAGGTTTTCCAATGAGTTCGCACTTAGTGAAATCAAATGTTACTTGAAAGAAGGTTCCGGCCACAGTTCGTTCCAGAGAATGCAGCCTATGGCACTATCTGCCTAGGCCCCGCATGTGCATTGCAACGTTTGTAGCTTGGTGAAAGGAAGCTTTAGGTGAAAGATTTCCCCACAGTGCTGTTGTACAGAGTTGACTCTATGGCACGTTGCCTGTAGACCCGCCATTCCTTTTCCACCAATTCTGAGCTCAGATGCTAGAGGGACGACGCTTTCGCCACCGTGCTGTTTCACAAAGTGGAGGACAAGGCACTTTCCTCATAGAGTTCGCATAACGTTTCCAACACTTCCCACCATATGACAAGGTGACAGAACGATAACCTCCCCGGCCTTTCATAGAGTTGCGCCTAGTGCACTCTCTGAGTAGGTTTTCCAATAGATCTCGCTGGGTGAAAGCCGATGTTAGTTGAGGGAATGTTTCACCCAGCATATTTCACAGAAGGTAGTAAAGGCCACTGTCCGCCTGGGCCCCGCACGTGTGTTCAGACATTTGTAGCTTTAGTGGAAGCAGGTTTCAGGTGAAACGTGGTTTCGCCAACGGTGTTGTTTCAAGAGTGGCGCATATGGCACTTTCCGTGTAGGTCATGCTTAGGTGTTGAAACTGCTTTGTTTCTGAAACCAAGTGTTGAAAGATAGCTTCAGCACACTGTTGTTTCAGGGAGTTGAGTATATGGCACGTTCCGCAGAATTCCCTGCCGGGCTGTTGAAACTCCGGTAACTTAGTGAAACCAGATGCTAGTGGGAAGACGGATCCCCCACAGTGTTGTCTGACAGAATTGCGTATATGGCACTTTCTGCCTAGGGCCCGCCTTGGTTTTGGACAAGCTCTTAGTGAAAGGAGTTGTTCCTGTCAAGATGCTTTCCCCATAGTTTTGTTTCGCACAGTGAAGTGTGTTGGTTTTTGCGGCTAGGAGCTGCATAGGTTGTCAAACCCAGCGCACTTATGCACTGTGCAAACAAATGCACTTACCATGTTGACCCCAGAGAGTTTTGCAGAGTTGCCACTCATATATACCGGATGGTAACTGAAGGATAAATTCACCAGAGTGTTACTTAGAGTGGCGTATATGGCATTTTCCTTGTACGTCATGCCTAGGTTTTCAAACTATTTTACGAATGTGAAAGCAGGTGTTCGGCGACAGATGGTTTCTCCCCAGTGGTTTTGCAGAGTTGACTCTCTGGCATTTCCCCACAAGCTGGGCATGTTTTCAAACCTTCCAACTTAACGATACAAGATGTTCGTCGAAAGGTCCGCAAAGTCCAATTTCACAGAATTGAGTGCATGGCACCGTCGGCCTAGCCCCGCGCATAACTTTTCAGACACTTCAGGGTGAAACGTGATGTTAGCTGGAGGATGGTTTCCCTATGTGTCGATTCATAGATGAATGTATGACCCAGTGTAGGCCTGCCTGTGTCTTCAAAGAGTGAAACCAAGTGTTAGTTGAAGTTTCTTTCACCGCAGTATTGTTTTACAGAGCTGAATAGATGGCCCTTTCTGCCTCTGTCGCTCATAAGCTTTCAAACACTTCTATTTAGTGAAACGAGGTGTTGGTTGAAATATGGTTTCTCCAGTGTTTCACAGAGTTGAGTGTATACATAGCACTTGTCCTGTGGGTCCCGCATAGCTTTTCAAACCGTTGTCACTTAGTGAAACGGAGGTTGGTTGAAAGTATGTTTCACCGCAGTAGTGTTCGACAGAGCGGAGTGTACGGCACTTTAAGTGTTCCTCCCTGTAAGGTGTTTCAAACATAGCTAACGTAGTGAAAGCAGACGGTGGTCGGAAGATGGTTTCACCACAATGTTTTTTCACCGACTTGAGTACATGGTTCTAGTCTGCTAGGCCGGCATTTGCATTCGAACACAACTTGAAACCAGATGTTAGGTGAAGGATCGTTTCCTCAGAGTGTTGTTTCACAGAGTTGCGTCTATGGCACTTTCCGTGTAGTTCATGCGTTGCTTGTCAAACTGCTTTAATTTTCTGAAACCACATATTCCTGAAAGAGGCTTCGTCCAGAGTGCTTTTGTCAAAGCGTCGAGTATACGGCACTTTCTGCCTAAGCCGCGCCTAGGTACACAAACACTTCTGACTTAGTGACACGAGCTAGTTGAAAGATGGATTGTCCACGCTATTTTCTCACAGTGTCCAGTATGTGTCACGTTCCTCATCATTCCCCACATAGGTTTTCAAACACTTCTATAACTTAGTGATACCAGATGTTACTTGAAGGAGCGTTCCTGCAAAGTGCAGTTTCACCGAGCTGAGTATATAGCACTGTCGGCAGATGCCCCGCAAAGTTTTTCACACAGTTTTGGCTTGAAACGAGATGTTGAAAGATCGTTTCACCACAGTGTTGTTTCCACGGAGTTCTGTATGTGGCACTTTCAGCAAAGGCTCCGCATAGTTTTCAGACCCTTCTCAGTGAACAAGGTGTTAGTTGAACGATGGTTCCCCCACAGTGGTGTTTCCCAAGTGGTGTATATGGCCTTATTCATGCCGACCCCGCTTGCGGTTGCAAACACTTCAATCTTAGTGATCCATGAGGTTAGATGACATACGCTTTGCCCACACACATATGTAAACGGAGTCGAGTATATGGCACTTTCCCCATAAGCCGTGCATAGGTTTTCAAACACTTCAAACTTAGTGCCCCGAGGTAATCGAAAGATGGATTGTCCACTCTATTTTCTCACAGTGTCTCACAGTGTACGTCACTTTCCACATCGTTCCCCACACAGGTTTTACAATGCTTCTAACGTAGTTCCATAAAGATATTCGCTGAAAACGGCTTCCCTAAAAGTTCAGTTTCAGAGTTGAGTATAGGGCACTTCTGCATAGGTCCCGCATGGCTTTCCAAACACTTCTAACGTAGGGAAACGAAATGTTAGTTGAAAGCTCGTATCCCCACAGGGTTGTTTCACAGAGTTCAGTGTATGGCGCTTACCATGTAGGCTGCGCATAGGTTTTCAAAAGAGTTCCCCCTGGGTGAAATCAGATGTTAGTGGAAAGAATGGCACTTTCCCCATACGCCGCGCATAGGTTGTCAAGCACGTCTAAACTTAAATGAAAGAAGATTTTAAGTTGAAAGACGGTTTCTCACAGTGTTGTTCCACAGTTGTCAGTATCTGGTACTTCCTGCGTTTTACCCGCATAGTTTTTCAAACACTCCTTCCTAACTCGGTGCTACAGGATGTTACTCTAAAGATGGTTTCCGCAAAGTGCAGGCTGACAGAGGTGAGTGTATGGCACTTTCGGCATAGGCTCCCCATAGGTGTTCTGACGCTTCCAGTTTAGTTATACAAGATGTTAATTGAAAGATGGCTTCCCCACCTGTTGTGTCACAGATTTGAGTATACGACCCTTTCCGCATAGACCCCGAATAGTCTTCAAACAATTTTCAGTGAGTGAAACCAGATGTTCGTTGAAAAATCTTTTTACCCCGTCGTTGTTTCACACAGTTGAGTGTATGGCCCTTAGCCGTTAGGCTTCTCATAGGTTTTCAAACCGTTCTAACTTAGAGGAACGAGATGGTAGTTGAAAGGTGGTTTCCCCACAGTGTTCTTTCACAGCGTTGAAAGTATGGCACGATCCTTCTGCATAGGCCCCGCATCTGTTTTCAAACACGTGCAACTGAGTGAGACCAGATGTTAAGAGAAAGGTTGTTTCCCGACCGTGCTGTCTCACAGAGTCGAGGAAGTGGCGCTTTCACTGTAGCCCCTTTATGGTTTTCAAACACCTTGAAGTTAGTGAAGCAAGAGATTAGTTGGAAGATGGGTTCCCCACAGAGTGGCTCTATGGCAGTTTCCTCAACAGCCCAGCATGGGTTTTCAAACACTTCGTTAGTGGAAAGAGGATGTCGGTTGAAAGACCACTTCTCCACCTTTTTCACACAATAGAGTATAAGTCACTCTCGTCAAGATTCCCTGCAAATGGTGACAAAACCTGACAGGGAAGCAAGATGTGATGGAGGATGGTTTCGCCACACTGTTGTGGCACAGAGTTGAGTAATCGTACGTTCCCCATTGTTGCCTGCATGGGTTTTCCAACGCTTCTAAATTAGTGAAATCAGACGGTCGTCGAAGGAGGTTTACACCAGAGTGTTGTTTCACAGAGTTGACTATATGGCACTTGCCTCATAGTTCCCCGCATAAGTTTTCCAGCACTTCCGAATTAGTGAAACCGAAAGTTTGTTGAAAGATGGCTCCGCACCCTGTGCTTTCACAGATTTGAGTATAAGGCACTTTCTGCGTAGGCCGCAACCTTGTTTTCACACGTCTAACTTCGTGAAACCACACGTTAGGTGAAAGGTTGTTTCCGCACCGTCTTGTTCCATAGAGTTGAGTATACGACACTTTCTTTCCCTGTAGGTCCTGCATACGTTTTCAGTGTCTTCAAACCTTGTAAACGACGAGGTTAGTTGAATGAAATTTTCAGGTAAGCTGTTGTCTCACAGAGATGAGTGTATGGCACTTTCAGTATAAGCTCCGCAGAGGTTTCCAAACAGTTTCATCCGAGTGGAACAAGATTGTAGCGGCAAGCTGTTTCCCCACAGTTTTTCTTCATAGAGTTGTGTATATGGCCCTTTCGGTGTTGGCCCCGCATGGGTCTTCAAGCACTTCTAACAGTGGAAGCAGATGAAAGTTTCACCACACAGTTGTTTCACAAGGTGGAGTACATGGCACTTTTGGTGTCGACCCCACATGGGTTTTCCAACACTTCTAATGTAGTGAAATGGGATGTTGGTTGAAAGATGGTTTCGGCACCGTGTTATTTGCCAGGGTGTATGATGGCACTTTATGCATAGACCCCGCATAAAGTTTTTCAAACACCTGTAACAGAACGTAACATGAAAACATAACATGACGTAACTGTAACATAACGTGACTCTGACATAACCTAATAACTCTAACGTGATGCTGGTTGAAGGACGGTTTCTCCACAATAATTTTCAGCGTCAGGTACAAATCACCTTCCTCATACTTTCCCTCAAGTTTTCAAACACTTCTCACTCAGTGAAACGGGACTTAGTTGAAAATGGCTTACTTACGTCAAGTGTCATATCCTCAATGCTCTGTGTACTCTGTGCAGAAACGTCTCTCCACTAGCCACTTGTTTCACAGAGTTACAAGAGTCGAAATCCTAGGCACAGAAGTATAACAAAAGCGCCATTTACTCACCTTCTCAAACACCATTGTAGACAAACCACTTTTCAAAGAACATCTGGTTCAGCTAAGTTGGAATTGTTTGAAAACGCTTGCGGGACTGACACCCAAAGGGCCATCTACTCCACCTTGTGAAACACCAGAGTCGTGATGCCTTCTATCAACTAACGTCTGGTTTCACTATGTTCGAAGTGTTTGAAATCCCATGCGGGGACTAAACCAAAAGTACCATCCACTGAAGCTTATGAGACACTGCGGGGAAATCACCTTTCAATTAACGTCTTGTTCCAGTAAGTTAGAAGTGTCTGAAAAGCTATGCGGGGCTTAGGTGGAAATGTTTACACTCAACTCTGTGAAACAACCAGGTGGCGATGGCATCTTTCAGCAAACATCTCCTTTCACAAAGTTGGAAGAGATTACAAATCTCTGCAGGACCCACATGGAAAGTGCTGCATACTCAACTTTGTGAACCAACACGGTAGGGACTCTTGCAACTAACATCGCACTCCACAAAGTGAGAAGCGGTTGAAAGCCTATGCGGGTGCTATGAGGAAAGGGCCATCTACTCTACTATGTGAAACACTGTGAAAGAACCATCTTTCAGCAATTATCTGGTTTCAGGAAATGATAAGTGGGAACTGGTAGAAAACCCATGAGGGGCCTACACACAAAGTGCCATATGCCCAACTTTGTGAAAAACTGGGGGGAAGCCATCTCTCAACTAACGTCGTTTACAAACAGATCACGACACATCGTGGCATATACTCAACTCTGGCAAGCCCCACTTTGGGAATCCATCTTTCAACTAACATAGTCTTCACTTACAGGTTTTTGAGAACGCACGCAAGGAACTATGAGGGCACTCATCTATGAAACATCACTGTGAGGAAACCTTCCAGTGAACACCTTCTTTCATTAAGTAAAATTTGGAGGCCTTTCCCTACAGTAGGGAGAGTGCCGTGCACTCAACTCTGTGAAACCAAACTGGGGGTGGGGGGCGGGGGGAAGTCATCTTTCAGCTAACATCTTGTTTCGCCAAGTTAGAAATGTTTGAAAACAGTTTTGGGTCCTGTGTAGATAGTGCCGTACACTCCACTCTGTGAAACATCACTGTGGGCAAACCATCTTTGGAGTAACATCTGGTTTCAGTAAGTTAGGATTGTTTACGAACGTTTGCGGGGACCACAAGGAAAGGGTCATACACAGCTCTAAAAACAAAAGTGTGGTGAAACCATCTTTCAGCTCCCATCCTGTTTAACTAAGAGAGAAGGGGTCGAAAACCCTTGCGGGGTCCACACCGAAAGGGCCATGGGCTCAACTCTATAAAACACTTAGGAGAAATCATCTTGCAAGCAAAACCTTGCTCCGCTGTTAGAAGTGTTTGAAAATGAGGGGCTTATCAAGTAAGTGTCCTATTCTCGGCTTTGTGAACCAACACTGTAGTGACCCATGCAACTGACAAAGGTCAGTTCAACTCTGTGCATTTCACAAAGTTACAAGTAGTTAAAACTTACGTAGGACCTATGTGGAAAGTGCCATTTACGTAACTACTATGGGAAACAACCCTGTGGTGAAACCATCCTTCAGCAAATAAATATCTGGTTTCAATCAGTGAGACTTGTTAGATAAACCATGTGAGGTCTCCACAGAAAAGACCATACACTCAGCTCTGGGAAACTTTTGGAGAAACAATCTTTGAAATACAATGTCGTTTAGGAATTTAGAAGTGTTTGAAACCCTATGCGGAGCCTGCATGGAACGTTCCGTATACTGAAGTCTGTCAAGCAGCACCTTAGGGAAACTATCCTTCATCTCACATCAAGTTGCACTAAGATACAAGTGTTTGAAGAGAAATGAAGGGCTTGCACCGAAAATGCCTTAGAGTCAACTCTGGGGAATAACAGTGTGGGGAAACCAACTTGCAACGAAAATCTCGTTTCACTAAGTTACAGTTGCAAAACCGACACGGGGCCTATGCAGAAAGTGCCATGTGCTCGAATCTGTCAAACACCGTGGGGAATCCATTTTTGGACCCACACTACGTTAGAAGTTTTCGAAAACCTATGGGATGGCTTATGCAGAAAGCGCCATACACTCGACTCTGTCAGACCGTAAAGTAGGGAAACCGAAACCAACTAGGGAAACTTCAACTAGCATCTCATTGCACTGGGACGTCTTTGCAAAACCTTGAGGGGCCTAGGCACTAGCTGCCATGTATTCAACTCGGTCAAACTGCACGTTGCGGGAATCTTCTTTAGCTAACAGCTGGCATCACTAATGCAGAAGCTTTTGGACACCCTATGCGGAGAACCATGGGGAAAGTGACATGTACTCGACACTGGGAGGGAAAACTGTGGAGACAGTACTCTTCCACCGATATCTTGTTTCACTAGAAATGCTTGAGAATCAAGGGGGCTTACCCCAAAAGTGCCGTAAGGTCACCTCTGTAAAACAACACTGTGGGAAAATGCCTTTCAACTACTACAACCTATGAGAGACTTAACCAACAAAGGGTATTACTCCGCCGTGACTAGCAGTGTGGTGAAACGAGGTTTCAACAACTATCTGGTTTCTCTAAGTTACAAGTGTAACTTGGTTTGTCCACAGTATTCTCTCACAGGGTCGTGTGTGGGTCACTTTCCGCATCGTTCCCCGCCTGGCTTGTCAAACCCTTCTAACTTAGTGATACAAGATGTAAGTTGAAAGATGGCTTTCGCCAAGTGCACTTCGACAGAGTTTGAGTGTATGGTTCTGTCGGCACACGCCCCGCATGGTTTGTCCACCGCTTCTCATTTAGTGAAGCGAAGTGTTACGTGAAAGAGAGTTTCCTCGCTTTGTTGTTTCACAGGTTCTTTGTCACTTGCCATGCAGGCCCTGCCTAAGTTTTCAAACGGTGGTGACTGATTGGAATCAGGTGCTAGTTGAAAGATGTTTTCAACCACAGAGCGTTTTCCCAGAGTTGAGCATCTGGCACTTCCCGTCTAGTCCGTGCTTAGGTTTTCAGACTCTTCTATCTTGGTGGAACAAGAAGTTACTTGCAAGATGGTTTGTCCAGAGTATTCCCTCACAGTGTCGACTATGGGTCACTTTCCACATCGTTCCCCGCATAGGTTTTGAAACGCTTCTAATGTAGGGATAGAAGCTGTTAGTTGAAACACGGTTGCCACAAAGTGCAGTTTGACATTAGAAGCCCTGCCTAGGTTTTCAGTGAGTTCTCACTCGCTGTAACCAGATGGCAGTTGGAAGATTGTTGCACCGCCACGTTGTTTCACAGAGTGGAGTATATGACCCTATCCGCCTAGGCCCCGCGTGTGCATTCAAACATTGCACACTTCGTGAAAGAAGCGCTCAGGTGAAAGAGCGTCTCCCCCGAGTGTTTCAGAGTGGAGTACAGGGAACTTGCCACGTAGATCGTGCGTAGGTTTTCAAACATTTTCACTTTGTGAACCCAGATGGTAGGTGAAAGATCCCTTCTCCACCCTGTTGTTGGTTCACAGAGTGGTGTATATGAGACTATCCTCCTAAGCCGCGCGTGGGTTTTCAAAGGCGTCTACCTTAGTGACACAAGGGGTCACTTGAAAGATGGTGTGTCCACCGTAGTCTCTCCCGGGGTCGATTAAAGGTCATTTTCCGCATCATTGCCCGCATAGGTTTTCAAACACTTCTACCTTAGTGAAGGAAGATGTTGGTGGAAATTTGGTTGTTGCAGGCTGTAGCTTGACAGGTTTGAGTAGTTGGCACTATTGGCCTAGGCTCCGCGTAGCTCTTCAAAGACTTCTAACTTTGTGAAACGAGACACTACTTGAAAGGTGTTTTCTCCCCCCCCCCCCCGTTGTTTCACAGAGATGAGTATACGACACTTGCCCTGTAGGCCTTGCATAGGTTTTCCAATGAGTTCGCACTTAGTGAAATCAAATGTTACTTGAAAGAAGGTTCCGGCCACAGTTCGTTCCAGAGAATGCAGCCTATGGCACTATCTGCCTAGGCCCCGCATGTGCATTGCAACGTTTGTAGCTTGGTGAAAGGAAGCTTTAGGTGAAAGATTTCCCCACAGTGCTGTTGTACAGAGTTGACTCTATGGCACGTTGCCTGTAGACCCGCCATTCCTTTTCCACCAATTCTGAGCTCAGATGCTAGAGGGACGACGCTTTCGCCACCGTGCTGTTTCACAAAGTGGAGGACAAGGCACTTTCCTCATAGAGTTCGCATAACGTTTCCAACACTTCCCACCATATGACAAGGTGACAGAACGATAACCTCCCCGGCCTTTCATAGAGTTGCGCCTAGTGCACTCTCTGAGTAGGTTTTCCAATAGATCTCGCTGGGTGAAAGCCGATGTTAGTTGAGGGAATGTTTCACCCAGCATATTTCACAGAAGGTAGTAAAGGCCACTGTCCGCCTGGGCCCCGCACGTGTGTTCAGACATTTGTAGCTTTAGTGGAAGCAGGTTTCAGGTGAAACGTGGTTTCGCCAACGGTGTTGTTTCAAGAGTGGCGCATATGGCACTTTCCGTGTAGGTCATGCTTAGGTGTTGAAACTGCTTTGTTTCTGAAACCAAGTGTTGAAAGATAGCTTCAGCACACTGTTGTTTCAGGGAGTTGAGTATATGGCACGTTCCGCAGAATTCCCTGCCGGGCTGTTGAAACTCCGGTAACTTAGTGAAACCAGATGCTAGTGGGAAGACGGATCCCCCACAGTGTTGTCTGACAGAATTGCGTATATGGCACTTTCTGCCTAGGGCCCGCCCTGGTTTTGGACAAGCTCTAACTTAGTGAAAGGAGTTGTTCCTGTCAAGATGCTTTCCCCATAGTTTTGTTTCGCACAGTGAAGTGTGTTGGTTTTTGCGGCTAGGAGCTGCATAGGTTGTCAAACCCAGCGCACTTATGCACTGTGCAAACAAATGCACTTACCATGTTGACCCCAGAGAGTTTTGCAGAGTTGCCACTCATATATACCGGATGGTAACTGAAGGATAAATTCACCAGAGTGTTACTTAGAGTGGCGTATATGGCATTTTCCTTGTACGTCATGCCTAGGTTTTCAAACTATTTTACGAATGTGAAAGCAGATGTTCGGCGACAGATGGTTTCTCCCCAGTGGTTTTGCAGAGTTGACTCTCTGGCATTTCCCCACAAGCTGGGCATGTTTTCAAACCTTCCAACTTAACGATACAAGATGTTCGTCGAAAGGTCCGCAAAGTCCAATTTCACAGAATTGAGTGCATGGCACCGTCGGCCTAGCCCCGCGCATAACTTTTCAGACACTTCAGGGTGAAACGTGATGTTAGCTGGAGGATGGTTTCCCTATGTGTCGATTCATAGATGAATGTATGACCCAGTGTAGGCCTGCCTGTGTCTTCAAAGAGTGAAACCAAGTGTTAGTTGAAGTTTCTTTCACCGCAGTATTGTTTTACAGAGCTGAATAGATGGCCCTTTCTGCCTCTGTCGCTCATAAGCTTTCAAACACTTCTATTTAGTGAAACGAGGTGTTGGTTGAAATATGGTTTCTCCAGTGTTTCACAGAGTTGAGTGTATACATAGCACTTGTCCTGTGGGTCCCGCATAGCTTTTCAAACCGTTGTCACTTAGTGAAACGGAGGTTGGTTGAAAGTATGTTTCACCGCAGTAGTGTTCGACAGAGCGGAGTGTACGGCACTTTAAGTGTTCCTCCCTGTAAGGTGTTTCAAACATAGCTAACGTAGTGAAAGCAGACGGTGGTCGGAAGATGGTTTCACCACAATGTTTTTTCACCGACTTGAGTACATGGTTCTAGTCTGCTAGGCCGGCATTTGCATTCGAACACAACTTGAAACCAGATGTTAGGTGAAGGATCGTTTCCTCAGAGTGTTGTTTCACAGAGTTGCGTCTATGGCACTTTCCGTGTAGTTCATGCGTTGCTTGTCAAACTGCTTTAATTTTCTGAAACCACATATTCCTGAAAGAGGCTTCGTCCAGAGTGCTTTTGTCAAAGCGTCGAGTATACGGCACTTTCTGCCTAAGCCGCGCCTAGGTACACAAACACTTCTGACTTAGTGACACGAGCTAGTTGAAAGATGGATTGTCCACGCTATTTTCTCACAGTGTCCAGTATGTGTCACGTTCCTCATCATTCCCCACATAGGTTTTCAAACACTTCTATAACTTAGTGATACCAGATGTTACTTGAAGGAGCGTTCCTGCAAAGTGCAGTTTCACCGAGCTGAGTATATAGCACTGTCGGCAGATGCCCCGCAAAGTTTTTCACACAGTTTTGGCTTGAAACGAGATGTTGAAAGATCGTTTCACCACAGTGTTGTTTCCACGGAGTTCTGTATGTGGCACTTTCAGCAAAGGCTCCGCATAGTTTTCAGACCCTTCTCAGTGAACAAGGTGTTAGTTGAACGATGGTTCCCCCACAGTGGTGTTTCCCAAGTGGTGTATATGGCCTTATTCATGCCGACCCCGCTTGCGGTTGCAAACACTTCAATCTTAGTGATCCATGAGGTTAGATGACATACGCTTTGCCCACACACATATGTAAACGGAGTCGAGTATATGGCACTTTCCCCATAAGCCGTGCATAGGTTTTCAAACACTTCAAACTTAGTGCCCCGAGGTAATCGAAAGATGGATTGTCCACTCTATTTTCTCACAGTGTCTCACAGTGTACGTCACTTTCCACATCGTTCCCCACACAGGTTTTACAATGCTTCTAACGTAGTTCCATAAAGATATTCGCTGAAAACGGCTTCCCTAAAAGTTCAGTTTCAGAGTTGAGTATAGGGCACTTCTGCATAGGTCCCGCATGGCTTTCCAAACACTTCTAACGTAGGGAAACGAAATGTTAGTTGAAAGCTCGTATCCCCACAGGGTTGTTTCACAGAGTTCAGTGTATGGCGCTTACCATGTAGGCTGCGCATAGGTTTTCAAAAGAGTTCCCCCTGGGTGAAATCAGATGTTAGTGGAAAGAATGGCACTTTCCCCATACGCCGCGCATAGGTTGTCAAGCACGTCTAAACTTAAATGAAAGAAGATTTTAAGTTGAAAGACGGTTTCTCACAGTGTTGTTCCACAGTTGTCAGTATCTGGTACTTCCTGCGTTTTACCCGCATAGTTTTTCAAACACTCCTTCCTAACTCGGTGCTACAGGATGTTACTCTAAAGATGGTTTCCGCAAAGTGCAGGCTGACAGAGGTGAGTGTATGGCACTTTCGGCATAGGCTCCCCATAGGTGTTCTGACGCTTCCAGTTTAGTTATACAAGATGTTAATTGAAAGATGGCTTCCCCACCTGTTGTGTCACAGATTTGAGTATACGACCCTTTCCGCATAGACCCCGAATAGTCTTCAAACAATTTTCAGTGAGTGAAACCAGATGTTCGTTGAAAAATCTTTTTACCCCGTCGTTGTTTCACACAGTTGAGTGTATGGCCCTTAGCCGTTAGGCTTCTCATAGGTTTTCAAACCGTTCTAACTTAGAGGAACGAGATGGTAGTTGAAAGGTGGTTTCCCCACAGTGTTCTTTCACAGCGTTGAAAGTATGGCACGATCCTTCTGCATAGGCCCCGCATCTGTTTTCAAACACGTGCAACTGAGTGAGACCAGATGTTAAGAGAAAGGTTGTTTCCCGACCGTGCTGTCTCACAGAGTCGAGGAAGTGGCGCTTTCACTGTAGCCCCTTTATGGTTTTCAAACACCTTGAAGTTAGTGAAGCAAGAGATTAGTTGGAAGATGGGTTCCCCACAGAGTGGCTCTATGGCAGTTTCCTCAACAGCCCAGCATGGGTTTTCAAACACTTCGTTAGTGGAAAGAGGATGTCGGTTGAAAGACCACTTCTCCACCTTTTTCACACAATAGAGTATAAGTCACTCTCGTCAAGATTCCCTGCAAATGGTGACAAAACCTGACAGGGAAGCAAGATGTGATGGAGGATGGTTTCGCCACACTGTTGTGGCACAGAGTTGAGTAATCGTACGTTCCCCATTGTTGCCTGCATGGGTTTTCCAACGCTTCTAAATTAGTGAAATCAGACGGTCGTCGAAGGAGGTTTACACCAGAGTGTTGTTTCACAGAGTTGACTATATGGCACTTGCCTCATAGTTCCCCGCATAAGTTTTCCAGCACTTCCGAATTAGTGAAACCGAAAGTTTGTTGAAAGATGGCTCCGCACCCTGTGCTTTCACAGATTTGAGTATAAGGCACTTTCTGCGTAGGCCGCAACCTTGTTTTCACACGTCTAACTTCGTGAAACCACACGTTAGGTGAAAGGTTGTTTCCGCACCGTCTTGTTCCATAGAGTTGAGTATACGACACTTTCTTTCCCTGTAGGTCCTGCATACGTTTTCAGTGTCTTCAAACCTTGTAAACGACGAGGTTAGTTGAATGAAATTTTCAGGTAAGCTGTTGTCTCACAGAGATGAGTGTATGGCACTTTCAGTATAAGCTCCGCAGAGGTTTCCAAACAGTTTCATCCGAGTGGAACAAGATTGTAGCGGCAAGCTGTTTCCCCACAGTTTTTCTTCATAGAGTTGTGTATATGGCCCTTTCGGTGTTGGCCCCGCATGGGTCTTCAAGCACTTCTAACAGTGGAAGCAGATGAAAGTTTCACCACACAGTTGTTTCACAAGGTGGAGTACATGGCACTTTTGGTGTCGACCCCACATGGGTTTTCCAACACTTCTAATGTAGTGAAATGGGATGTTGGTTGAAAGATGGTTTCGGCACCGTGTTATTTGCCAGGGTGTATGATGGCACTTTATGCATAGACCCCGCATAAAGTTTTTCAAACACCTGTAACAGAACGTAACATGAAAACATAACATGACGTAACTGTAACATAACGTGACTCTGACATAACCTAATAACTCTAACGTGATGCTGGTTGAAGGACGGTTTCTCCACAATAATTTTCAGCGTCAGGTACAAATCACCTTCCTCATACTTTCCCTCAAGTTTTCAAACACTTCTCACTCAGTGAAACGGGACTTAGTTGAAAATGGCTTACTTACGTCAAGTGTCATATCCTCAATGCTCTGTGTACTCTGTGCAGAAACGTCTCTCCACTAGCCACTTGTTTCACAGAGTTACAAGAGTCGAAATCCTAGGCACAGAAGTATAACAAAAGCGCCATTTACTCACCTTCTCAAACACCATTGTAGACAAACCACTTTTCAAAGAACATCTGGTTCAGCTAAGTTGGAATTGTTTGAAAACGCTTGCGGGACTGACACCCAAAGGGCCATCTACTCCACCTTGTGAAACACCAGAGTCGTGATGCCTTCTATCAACTAACGTCTGGTTTCACTATGTTCGAAGTGTTTGAAATCCCATGCGGGGACTAAACCAAAAGTACCATCCACTGAAGCTTATGAGACACTGCGGGGAAATCACCTTTCAATTAACGTCTTGTTCCAGTAAGTTAGAAGTGTCTGAAAAGCTATGCGGGGCTTAGGTGGAAATGTTTACACTCAACTCTGTGAAACAACCAGGTGGCGATGGCATCTTTCAGCAAACATCTCCTTTCACAAAGTTGGAAGAGATTACAAATCTCTGCAGGACCCACATGGAAAGTGCTGCATACTCAACTTTGTGAACCAACACGGTAGGGACTCTTGCAACTAACATCGCACTCCACAAAGTGAGAAGCGGTTGAAAGCCTATGCGGGTGCTATGAGGAAAGGGCCATCTACTCTACTATGTGAAACACTGTGAAAGAACCATCTTTCAGCAATTATCTGGTTTCAGGAAATGATAAGTGGGAACTGGTAGAAAACCCATGAGGGGCCTACACACAAAGTGCCATATGCCCAACTTTGTGAAAAACTGGGGGGAAGCCATCTCTCAACTAACGTCGTTTACAAACAGATCACGACACATCGTGGCATATACTCAACTCTGGCAAGCCCCACTTTGGGAATCCATCTTTCAACTAACATAGTCTTCACTTACAGGTTTTTGAGAACGCACGCAAGGAACTATGAGGGCACTCATCTATGAAACATCACTGTGAGGAAACCTTCCAGTGAACACCTTCTTTCATTAAGTAAAATTTGGAGGCCTTTCCCTACAGTAGGGAGAGTGCCGTGCACTCAACTCTGTGAAACCAAACTGGGGGTGGGGGGCGGGGGGAAGTCATCTTTCAGCTAACATCTTGTTTCGCCAAGTTAGAAATGTTTGAAAACAGTTTTGGGTCCTGTGTAGATAGTGCCGTACACTCCACTCTGTGAAACATCACTGTGGGCAAACCATCTTTGGAGTAACATCTGGTTTCAGTAAGTTAGGATTGTTTACGAACGTTTGCGGGGACCACAAGGAAAGGGTCATACACAGCTCTAAAAACAAAAGTGTGGTGAAACCATCTTTCAGCTCCCATCCTGTTTAACTAAGAGAGAAGGGGTCGAAAACCCTTGCGGGGTCCACACCGAAAGGGCCATGGGCTCAACTCTATAAAACACTTAGGAGAAATCATCTTGCAAGCAAAACCTTGCTCCGCTGTTAGAAGTGTTTGAAAATGAGGGGCTTATCAAGTAAGTGTCCTATTCTCGGCTTTGTGAAACAACACTGTAGTGACCCATGCAACTGACAAAGGTCAGTTCAACTCTGTGCATTTCACAAAGTTACAAGTAGTTAAAACTTACGTAGGACCTATGTGGAAAGTGCCATTTACGTAACTACTATGGGAAACAACCCTGTGGTGAAACCATCCTTCAGCAAATAAATATCTGGTTTCAATCAGTGAGACTTGTTAGATAAACCATGTGAGGTCTCCACAGAAAAGACCATACACTCAGCTCTGGGAAACTTTTGGAGAAACAATCTTTGAAATACAATGTCGTTTAGGAATTTAGAAGTGTTTGAAACCCTATGCGGAGCCTGCATGGAACGTTCCGTATACTGAAGTCTGTCAAGCAGCACCTTAGGGAAACTATCCTTCATCTCACATCAAGTTGCACTAAGATACAAGTGTTTGAAGAGAAATGAAGGGCTTGCACCGAAAATGCCTTAGAGTCAACTCTGGGGAATAACAGTGTGGGGAAACCAACTTGCAACGAAAATCTCGTTTCACTAAGTTACAGTTGCAAAACCGACACGGGGCCTATGCAGAAAGTGCCATGTGCTCGAATCTGTCAAACACCGTGGGGAATCCATTTTTGGACCCACACTACGTTAGAAGTTTTCGAAAACCTATGGGATGGCTTATGCAGAAAGCGCCATACACTCGACTCTGTCAGACCGTAAAGTAGGGAAACCGAAACCAACTAGGGAAACTTCAACTAGCATCTCATTGCACTGGGACGTCTTTGCAAAACCTTGAGGGGCCTAGGCACTAGCTGCCATGTATTCAACTCGGTCAAACTGCACGTTGCGGGAATCTTCTTTAGCTAACAGCTGGCATCACTAATGCAGAAGCTTTTGGACACCCTATGCGGAGAACCATGGGGAAAGTGACATGTACTCGACACTGGGAGGGAAAACTGTGGAGACAGTACTCTTCCACCGATATCTTGTTTCACTAGAAATGCTTGAGAATCAGGGGGGCTTACCCCAAAAGTGCCGTAAAGTCACCTCTGTAAAACAACACTGTGGGAAAATGCCTTTCAACTACTACAACCTATGAGAGACTTAACCAACAAAGGGTATTACTCCGCCGTGACTAGCAGTGTGGTGAAACGAGGTTTCAACAACTATCTGGTTTCTCTAAGTTACAAGTGTAACTTGGTTTGTCCACAGTATTCTCTCACAGGGTCGTGTGTGGGTCACTTTCCGCATCGTTCCCCGCCTGGCTTGTCAAACCCTTCTAACTTAGTGATACAAGATGTAAGTTGAAAGATGGCTTTCGCCAAGTGCACTTCGACAGAGTTTGAGTGTATGGTTCTGTCGGCACACGCCCCGCATGGTTTGTCCACCGCTTCTCATTTAGTGAAGCGAAGTGTTACGTGAAAGAGAGTTTCCTCGCTTTGTTGTTTCACAGGTTCTTTGTCACTTGCCGTGTAGGCCCTGCCTAAGTTTTCAAACGGTGGTGACTGATTGGAATCAGGTGCTAGTTGAAAGATGTTTTCAACCACAGAGCGTTTTCCCAGAGTTGAGCATCTGGCACTTCCCGTCTAGTCCGTGCTTAGGTTTTCAGACTCTTCTATCTTGGTGGAACAAGAAGTTACTTGCAAGATGGTTTGTCCAAAGTATTCCCTCACAGTGTCGACTATGGGTCACTTTCCACATCGTTCCCCGCATAGGTTTTGAAACGCTTCTAATGTAGGGATAGAAGCTGTTAGTTGAAACACGGTTGCCACAAAGTGCAGTTTGACATTAGAAGCCCTGCCTAGGTTTTCAGTGAGTTCTCACTCGCTGTAACCAGATGGCAGTTGGAAGATTGTTGCACCGCCACGTTGTTTCACAGAGTGGAGTATATGACCCTATCCGCCTAGGCCCCGCGTGTGCATTCAAACATTGCACACTTCGTGAAAGAAGCGCTCAGGTGAAAGAGCGTCTCCCCCGAGTGTTTCAGAGTGGAGTACAGGGAACTTGCCACGTAGATCGTGCGTAGGTTTTCAAACATTTTCACTTTGTGAACCCAGATGGTAGGTGAAAGATCCCTTCTCCACCCTGTTGTTGGTTCACAGAGTGGTGTATATGAGACTATCCTCCTAAGCCGCGCGTGGGTTTTCAAAGGCGTCTACCTTAGTGACACAAGGGGTCACTTGAAAGATGGTGTGTCCACCGTAGTCTCTCCCGGGGTCGATTAAAGGTCATTTTCCGCATCATTGCCCGCATAGGTTTTCAAACACTTCTACCTTAGTGAAGGAAGATGTTGGTGGAAATTTGGTTGTTGCAGGCTGTAGCTTGACAGGTTTGAGTAGTTGGCACTATTGGCCTAGGCTCCGCGTAGCTCTTCAAAGACTTCTAACTTTGTGAAACGAGACACTACTTGAAAGGTGTTTTCTCCCCCCCCCCCCTGTTGTTTCACAGAGATGAGTATACGACACTTGCCCTGTAGGCCTTGCATAGGTTTTCCAATGAGTTCGCACTTAGTGAAATCAAATGTTACTTGAAAGAAGGTTCCGGCCACAGTTCGTTCCAGAGAATGCAGCCTATGGCACTATCTGCCTAGGCCCCGCATGTGCATTGCAACGTTTGTAGCTTGGTGAAAGGAAGCTTTAGGTGAAAGATTTCCCCACAGTGCTGTTGTACAGAGTTGACTCTATGGCACGTTGCCTGTAGACCCGCCATTCCTTTTCCACCAATTCTGAGCTCAGATGCTAGAGGGACGACGCTTTCGCCACCGTGCTGTTTCACAAAGTGGAGGACAAGGCACTTTCCTCATAGAGTTCGCATAACGTTTCCAACACTTCCCACCATATGACAAGGTGACAGAACGATAACCTCCCCGGCCTTTCATAGAGTTGCGCCTAGTGCACTCTCTGAGTAGGTTTTCCAATAGATCTCGCTGGGTGAAAGCCGATGTTAGTTGAGGGAATGTTTCACCCAGCATATTTCACAGAAGGTAGTAAAGGCCACTGTCCGCCTGGGCCCCGCACGTGTGTTCAGACATTTGTAGCTTTAGTGGAAGCAGGTTTCAGGTGAAACGTGGTTTCGCCAACGGTGTTGTTTCAAGAGTGGCGCATATGGCACTTTCCGTGTAGGTCATGCTTAGGTGTTGAAACTGCTTTGTTTCTGAAACCAAGTGTTGAAAGATAGCTTCAGCACACTGTTGTTTCAGGGAGTTGAGTATATGGCACGTTCCGCAGAATTCCCTGCCGGGCTGTTGAAACTCCGGTAACTTAGTGAAACCAGATGCTAGTGGGAAGACGGATCCCCCACAGTGTTGTCTGACAGAATTGCGTATATGGCACTTTCTGCCTAGGGCCCGCCCTGGTTTTGGACAAGCTCTAACTTAGTGAAAGGAGTTGTTCCTGTCAAGATGCTTTCCCCATAGTTTTGTTTCGCACAGTGAAGTGTGTTGGTTTTTGCGGCTAGGAGCTGCATAGGTTGTCAAACCCAGCGCACTTATGCACTGTGCAAACAAATGCACTTACCATGTTGACCCCAGAGAGTTTTGCAGAGTTGCCACTCATATATACCGGATGGTAACTGAAGGATAAATTCACCAGAGTGTTACTTAGAGTGGCGTATATGGCATTTTCCTTGTACGTCATGCCTAGGTTTTCAAACTATTTTACGAATGTGAAAGCAGGTGTTCGGCGACAGATGGTTTCTCCCCAGTGGTTTTGCAGAGTTGACTCTCTGGCATTTCCCCACAAGCTGGGCATGTTTTCAAACCTTCCAACTTAACGATACAAGATGTTCGTTGAAAGGTCCGCAAAGTCCAATTTCACAGAATTGAGTGCATGGCACCGTCGGCCTAGCCCCGCGCATAACTTTTCAGACACTTCAGGGTGAAACGTGATGTTAGCTGGAGGATGGTTTCCCTATGTGTCGATTCATAGATGAATGTATGACCCAGTGTAGGCCTGCCTGTGTCTTCAAAGAGTGAAACCAAGTGTTAGTTGAAGTTTCTTTCACCGCAGTATTGTTTTACAGAGCTGAATAGATGGCCCTTTCTGCCTCTGTCGCTCATAAGCTTTCAAACACTTCTATTTAGTGAAACGAGGTGTTGGTTGAAATATGGTTTCTCCAGTGTTTCACAGAGTTGAGTGTATACATAGCACTTGTCCTGTGGGTCCCGCATAGCTTTTCAAACCGTTGTCACTTAGTGAAACGGAGGTTGGTTGAAAGTATGTTTCACCGCAGTAGTGTTCGACAGAGCGGAGTGTACGGCACTTTAAGTGTTCCTCCCTGTAAGGTGTTTCAAACATAGCTAACGTAGTGAAAGCAGACGGTGGTCGGAAGATGGTTTCACCACAATGTTTTTTCACCGACTTGAGTACATGGTTCTAGTCTGCTAGGCCGGCATTTGCATTCGAACACAACTTGAAACCAGATGTTAGGTGAAGGATCGTTTCCTCAGAGTGTTGTTTCACAGAGTTGCGTCTATGGCACTTTCCGTGTAGTTCATGCGTTGCTTGTCAAACTGCTTTAATTTTCTGAAACCACATATTCCTGAAAGAGGCTTCGTCCAGAGTGCTTTTGTCAAAGCGTCGAGTATACGGCACTTTCTGCCTAAGCCGCGCCTAGGTACACAAACACTTCTGACTTAGTGACACGAGCTAGTTGAAAGATGGATTGTCCACGCTATTTTCTCACAGTGTCCAGTATGTGTCACGTTCCTCATCATTCCCCACATAGGTTTTCAAACACTTCTATAACTTAGTGATACCAGATGTTACTTGAAGGAGCGTTCCTGCAAAGTGCAGTTTCACCGAGCTGAGTATATAGCACTGTCGGCAGATGCCCCGCAAAGTTTTTCACACAGTTTTGGCTTGAAACGAGATGTTGAAAGATCGTTTCACCACAGTGTTGTTTCCACGGAGTTCTGTATGTGGCACTTTCAGCAAAGGCTCCGCATAGTTTTCAGACCCTTCTCAGTGAACAAGGTGTTAGTTGAACGATGGTTCCCCCACAGTGGTGTTTCCCAAGTGGTGTATATGGCCTTATTCATGCCGACCCCGCTTGCGGTTGCAAACACTTCAATCTTAGTGATCCATGAGGTTAGATGACATACGCTTTGCCCACACACATATGTAAACGGAGTCGAGTATATGGCACTTTCCCCATAAGCCGTGCATAGGTTTTCAAACACTTCAAACTTAGTGCCCCGAGGTAATCGAAAGATGGATTGTCCACTCTATTTTCTCACAGTGTCTCACAGTGTACGTCACTTTCCACATCGTTCCCCACACAGGTTTTACAATGCTTCTAACGTAGTTCCATAAAGATATTCGCTGAAAACGGCTTCCCTAAAAGTTCAGTTTCAGAGTTGAGTATAGGGCACTTCTGCATAGGTCCCGCATGGCTTTCCAAACACTTCTAACGTAGGGAAACGAAATGTTAGTTGAAAGCTCGTATCCCCACAGGGTTGTTTCACAGAGTTCAGTGTATGGCGCTTACCATGTAGGCTGCGCATAGGTTTTCAAAAGAGTTCCCCCTGGGTGAAATCAGATGTTAGTGGAAAGAATGGCACTTTCCCCATACGCCGCGCATAGGTTGTCAAGCACGTCTAAACTTAAATGAAAGAAGATTTTAAGTTGAAAGACGGTTTCTCACAGTGTTGTTCCACAGTTGTCAGTATCTGGTACTTCCTGCGTTTTACCCGCATAGTTTTTCAAACACTCCTTCCTAACTCGGTGCTACAGGATGTTACTCTAAAGATGGTTTCCGCAAAGTGCAGGCTGACAGAGGTGAGTGTATGGCACTTTCGGCATAGGCTCCCCATAGGTGTTCTGACGCTTCCAGTTTAGTTATACAAGATGTTAATTGAAAGATGGCTTCCCCACCTGTTGTGTCACAGATTTGAGTATACGACCCTTTCCGCATAGACCCCGAATAGTCTTCAAACAATTTTCAGTGAGTGAAACCAGATGTTCGTTGAAAAATCTTTTTACCCCGTCGTTGTTTCACACAGTTGAGTGTATGGCCCTTAGCCGTTAGGCTTCTCATAGGTTTTCAAACCGTTCTAACTTAGAGGAACGAGATGGTAGTTGAAAGGTGGTTTCCCCACAGTGTTCTTTCACAGCGTTGAAAGTATGGCACGATCCTTCTGCATAGGCCCCGCATCTGTTTTCAAACACGTGCAACTGAGTGAGACCAGATGTTAAGAGAAAGGTTGTTTCCCGACCGTGCTGTCTCACAGAGTCGAGGAAGTGGCGCTTTCACTGTAGCCCCTTTATGGTTTTCAAACACCTTGAAGTTAGTGAAGCAAGAGATTAGTTGGAAGATGGGTTCCCCACAGAGTGGCTCTATGGCAGTTTCCTCAACAGCCCAGCATGGGTTTTCAAACACTTCGTTAGTGGAAAGAGGATGTCGGTTGAAAGACCACTTCTCCACCTTTTTCACACAATAGAGTATAAGTCACTCTCGTCAAGATTCCCTGCAAATGGTGACAAAACCTGACAGGGAAGCAAGATGTGATGGAGGATGGTTTCGCCACACTGTTGTGGCACAGAGTTGAGTAATCGTACGTTCCCCATTGTTGCCTGCATGGGTTTTCCAACGCTTCTAAATTAGTGAAATCAGACGGTCGTCGAAGGAGGTTTACACCAGAGTGTTGTTTCACAGAGTTGACTATATGGCACTTGCCTCATAGTTCCCCGCATAAGTTTTCCAGCACTTCCGAATTAGTGAAACCGAAAGTTTGTTGAAAGATGGCTCCGCACCCTGTGCTTTCACAGATTTGAGTATAAGGCACTTTCTGCGTAGGCCGCAACCTGGTTTTCACACGTCTAACTTCGTGAAACCACATGTTAGGTGAAAGGTTGTTTCCGCACCGTCTTGTTCCATAGAGTTGAGTATACGACACTTTCTTTCCCTGTAGGTCCTGCATACGTTTTCAGTGTCTTCAAACCTTGTAAACGACGAGGTTAGTTGAATGAAATTTTCAGGTAAGCTGTTGTTTCACAGAGATGAGTGTATGGCACTTTCAGTATAAGCTCCGCAGAGGTTTCCAAACAGTTTCATCCGAGTGGAACAAGATTGTAGCGGCAAGCTGTTTCCCCACAGTTTTTCTTCATAGAGTTGTGTATATGGCCCTTTCGGTGTTGGCCCCGCATGGGTCTTCAAGCACTTCTAACAGTGGAAGCAGATGAAAGTTTCACCACACAGTTGTTTCACAAGGTGGAGTACATGGCACTTTTGGTGTCGACCCCACATGGGTTTTCCAACACTTCTAATGTAGTGAAATGGGATGTTGGTTGAAAGATGGTTTCGGCACCGTGTTATTTGCCAGGGTGTATGATGGCACTTTATGCATAGACCCCGCATAAAGTTTTTCAAACACCTGTAACAGAACGTAACATGAAAACATAACATGACGTAACTGTAACATAACGTGACTCTGACATAACCTAATAACTCTAACGTGATGCTGGTTGAAGGACGGTTTCTCCACAATAATTTTCAGCGTCAGGTACAAATCACCTTCCTCATACTTTCCCTCAAGTTTTCAAACACTTCTCACTCAGTGAAACGGGACTTAGTTGAAAATGGCTTACTTACGTCAAGTGTCATATCCTCAATGCTCTGTGTACTCTGTGCAGAAACGTCTCTCCACTAGCCACTTGTTTCACAGAGTTACAAGAGTCGAAATCCTAGGCACAGAAGTATAACAAAAGCGCCATTTACTCACCTTCTCAAACACCATTGTAGACAAACCACTTTTCAAAGAACATCTGGTTCAGCTAAGTTGGAATTGTTTGAAAACGCTTGCGGGACTGACACCCAAAGGGCCATCTACTCCACCTTGTGAAACACCAGAGTCGTGATGCCTTCGATCAACTAACGTCTGGTTTCACTATGTTCGAAGTGTTTGAAATCCCATGCGGGGACTAAACCAAAAGTACCATCCACTGAAGCTTATGAGACACTGCGGGGAAATCACCTTTCAATTAACGTCTTGTTCCAGTAAGTTAGAAGTGTCTGAAAAGCTATGCGGGGCTTAGGTGGAAATGTTTACACTCAACTCTGTGAAACAACCAGGTGGCGATGGCATCTTTCAGCAAACATCTCCTTTCACAAAGTTGGAAGAGATTACAAATCTCTGCAGGACCCACATGGAAAGTGCTGCATACTCAACTTTGTGAACCAACACGGTAGGGACTCTTGCAACTAACATCGCACTCCACAAAGTGAGAAGCGGTTGAAAGCCTATGCGGGTGCTATGAGGAAAGGGCCATCTACTCTACTATGTGAAACACTGTGAAAGAACCATCTTTCAGCAATTATCTGGTTTCAGGAAATGATAAGTGGGAACTGGTAGAAAACCCATGAGGGGCCTACACACAAAGTGCCATATGCCCAACTTTGTGAAAAACTGGGGGGAAGCCATCTCTCAACTAACGTCGTTTACAAACAGATCACGACACATCGTGGCATATACTCAACTCTGGCAAGCCCCACTTTGGGAATCCATCTTTCAACTAACATAGTCTTCACTTACAGGTTTTTGAGAACGCACGCAAGGAACTATGAGGGCACTCATCTATGAAACATCACTGTGAGGAAACCTTCCAGTGAACACCTTCTTTCATTAAGTAAAATTTGGAGGCCTTTCCCTACAGTAGGGAGAGTGCCGTGCACTCAACTCTGTGAAACCAAACTGGGGGTGGGGGGCGGGGGGAAGTCATCTTTCAGCTAACATCTTGTTTCGCCAAGTTAGAAATGTTTGAAAACAGTTTTGGGTCCTGTGTAGATAGTGCCGTACACTCCACTCTGTGAAACATCACTGTGGGCAAACCATCTTTGGAGTAACATCTGGTTTCAGTAAGTTAGGATTGTTTACGAACGTTTGCGGGGACCACAAGGAAAGGGTCATACACAGCTCTAAAAACAAAAGTGTGGTGAAACCATCTTTCAGCTCCCATCCTGTTTAACTAAGAGAGAAGGGGTCGAAAACCCTTGCGGGGTCCACACCGAAAGGGCCATGGGCTCAACTCTATAAAACACTTAGGAGAAATCATCTTGCAAGCAAAACCTTGCTCCGCTGTTAGAAGTGTTTGAAAATGAGGGGCTTATCAAGTAAGTGTCCTATTCTCGGCTTTGTGAACCAACACTGTAGTGACCCATGCAACTGACAAAGGTCAGTTCAACTCTGTGCATTTCACAAAGTTACAAGTAGTTAAAACTTACGTAGGACCTATGTGGAAAGTGCCATTTACGTAACTACTATGGGAAACAACCCTGTGGTGAAACCATCCTTCAGCAAATAAATATCTGGTTTCAATCAGTGAGACTTGTTAGATAAACCATGTGAGGTCTCCACAGAAAAGACCATACACTCAGCTCTGGGAAACTTTTGGAGAAACAATCTTTGAAATACAATGTCGTTTAGGAATTTAGAAGTGTTTGAAACCCTATGCGGAGCCTGCATGGAACGTTCCGTATACTGAAGTCTGTCAAGCAGCACCTTAGGGAAACTATCCTTCATCTCACATCAAGTTGCACTAAGATACAAGTGTTTGAAGAGAAATGAAGGGCTTGCACCGAAAATGCCTTAGAGTCAACTCTGGGGAATAACAGTGTGGGGAAACCAACTTGCAACGAAAATCTCGTTTCACTAAGTTACAGTTGCAAAACCGACACGGGGCCTATGCAGAAAGTGCCATGTGCTCGAATCTGTCAAACACCGTGGGGAATCCATTTTTGGACCCACACTACGTTAGAAGTTTTCGAAAACCTATGGGATGGCTTATGCAGAAAGCGCCATACACTCGACTCTGTCAGACCGTAAAGTAGGGAAACCGAAACCAACTAGGGAAACTTCAACTAGCATCTCATTGCACTGGGACGTCTTTGCAAAACCTTGAGGGGCCTAGGCACTAGCTGCCATGTATTCAACTCGGTCAAACTGCACGTTGCGGGAATCTTCTTTAGCTAACAGCTGGCATCACTAATGCAGAAGCTTTTGGACACCCTATGCGGAGAACCATGGGGAAAGTGACATGTACTCGACACTGGGAGGGAAAACTGTGGAGACAGTACTCTTCCACCGATATCTTGTTTCACTAGAAATGCTTGAGAATCAAGGGGGCTTACCCCAAAAGTGCCGTAAAGTCACCTCTGTAAAACAACACTGTGGGAAAATGCCTTTCAACTACTACAACCTATGAGAGACTTAACCAACAAAGGGTATTACTCCGCCGTGACTAGCAGTGTGGTGAAACGAGGTTTCAACAACTATCTGGTTTCTCTAAGTTACAAGTGTAACTTGGTTTGTCCACAGTATTCTCTCACAGGGTCGTGTGTGGGTCACTTTCCGCATCGTTCCCCGCCTGGCTTGTCAAACCCTTCTAACTTAGTGATACAAGATGTAAGTTGAAAGATGGCTTTCGCCAAGTGCACTTCGACAGAGTTTGAGTGTATGGTTCTGTCGGCACACGCCCCGCATGGTTTGTCCACCGCTTCTCATTTAGTGAAGCGAAGTGTTACGTGAAAGAGAGTTTCCTCGCTTTGTTGTTTCACAGGTTCTTTGTCACTTGCCGTGTAGGCCCTGCCTAAGTTTTCAAACGGTGGTGACTGATTGGAATCAGGTGCTAGTTGAAAGATGTTTTCAACCACAGAGCGTTTTCCCAGAGTTGAGCATCTGGCACTTCCCGTCTAGTCCGTGCTTAGGTTTTCAGACTCTTCTATCTTGGTGGAACAAGAAGTTACTTGCAAGATGGTTTGTCCAGAGTATTCCCTCACAGTGTCGACTATGGGTCACTTTCCACATCGTTCCCCGCATAGGTTTTGAAACGCTTCTAATGTAGGGATAGAAGCTGTTAGTTGAAACACGGTTGCCACAAAGTGCAGTTTGACATTAGAAGCCCTGCCTAGGTTTTCAGTGAGTTCTCACTCGCTGTAACCAGATGGCAGTTGGAAGATTGTTGCACCGCCACGTTGTTTCACAGAGTGGAGTATATGACCCTATCCGCCTAGGCCCCGCGTGTGCATTCAAACATTGCACACTTCGTGAAAGAAGCGCTCAGGTGAAAGAGCGTCTCCCCCGAGTGTTTCAGAGTGGAGTACAGGGAACTTGCCACGTAGATCGTGCGTAGGTTTTCAAACATTTTCACTTTGTGAACCCAGATGGTAGGTGAAAGATCCCTTCTCCACCCTGTTGTTGGTTCACAGAGTGGTGTATATGAGACTATCCTCCTAAGCCGCGCGTGGGTTTTCAAAGGCGTCTACCTTAGTGACACAAGGGGTCACTTGAAAGATGGTGTGTCCACCGTAGTCTCTCCCGGGGTCGATTAAAGGTCATTTTCCGCATCATTGCCCGCATAGGTTTTCAAACACTTCTACCTTAGTGAAGGAAGATGTTGGTGGAAATTTGGTTGTTGCAGGCTGTAGCTTGACAGGTTTGAGTAGTTGGCACTATTGGCCTAGGCTCCGCGTAGCTCTTCAAAGACTTCTAACTTTGTGAAACGAGACACTACTTGAAAGGTGTTTTCTCCCCCCCCCCCTGTTGTTTCACAGAGATGAGTATACGACACTTGCCCTGTAGGCCTTGCATAGGTTTTCCAATGAGTTCGCACTTAGTGAAATCAAATGTTACTTGAAAGAAGGTTCCGGCCACAGTTCGTTCCAGAGAATGCAGCCTATGGCACTATCTGCCTAGGCCCCGCATGTGCATTGCAACGTTTGTAGCTTGGTGAAAGGAAGCTTTAGGTGAAAGATTTCCCCACAGTGCTGTTGTACAGAGTTGACTCTATGGCACGTTGCCTGTAGACCCGCCATTCCTTTTCCACCAATTCTGAGCTCAGATGCTAGAGGGACGACGCTTTCGCCACCGTGCTGTTTCACAAAGTGGAGGACAAGGCACTTTCCTCATAGAGTTCGCATAACGTTTCCAACACTTCCCACCATATGACAAGGTGACAGAACGATAACCTCCCCGGCCTTTCATAGAGTTGCGCCTAGTGCACTCTCTGAGTAGGTTTTCCAATAGATCTCGCTGGGTGAAAGCCGATGTTAGTTGAGGGAATGTTTCACCCAGCATATTTCACAGAAGGTAGTAAAGGCCACTGTCCGCCTGGGCCCCGCACGTGTGTTCAGACATTTGTAGCTTTAGTGGAAGCAGGTTTCAGGTGAAACGTGGTTTCGCCAACGGTGTTGTTTCAAGAGTGGCGCATATGGCACTTTCCGTGTAGGTCATGCTTAGGTGTTGAAACTGCTTTGTTTCTGAAACCAAGTGTTGAAAGATAGCTTCAGCACACTGTTGTTTCAGGGAGTTGAGTATATGGCACGTTCCGCAGAATTCCCTGCCGGGCTGTTGAAACTCCGGTAACTTAGTGAAACCAGATGCTAGTGGGAAGACGGATCCCCCACAGTGTTGTCTGACAGAATTGCGTATATGGCACTTTCTGCCTAGGGCCCGCCCTGGTTTTGGACAAGCTCTAACTTAGTGAAAGGAGTTGTTCCTGTCAAGATGCTTTCCCCATAGTTTTGTTTCGCACAGTGAAGTGTGTTGGTTTTTGCGGCTAGGAGCTGCATAGGTTGTCAAACCCAGCGCACTTATGCACTGTGCAAACAAATGCACTTACCATGTTGACCCCAGAGAGTTTTGCAGAGTTGCCACTCATATATACCGGATGGTAACTGAAGGATAAATTCACCAGAGTGTTACTTAGAGTGGCGTATATGGCATTTTCCTTGTACGTCATGCCTAGGTTTTCAAACTATTTTACGAATGTGAAAGCAGATGTTCGGCGACAGATGGTTTCTCCCCAGTGGTTTTGCAGAGTTGACTCTCTGGCATTTCCCCACAAGCTGGGCATGTTTTCAAACCTTCCAACTTAACGATACAAGTTGTTCGTTGAAAGGTCCGCAAAGTCCAATTTCACAGAATTGAGTGCATGGCACCGTCGGCCTAGCCCCGCGCATAACTTTTCAGACACTTCAGGGTGAAACGTGATGTTAGCTGGAGGATGGTTTCCCTATGTGTCGATTCATAGATGAATGTATGACCCAGTGTAGGCCTGCCTGTGTCTTCAAAGAGTGAAACCAAGTGTTAGTTGAAGTTTCTTTCACCGCAGTATTGTTTTACAGAGCTGAATAGATGGCCCTTTCTGCCTCTGTCGCTCATAAGCTTTCAAACACTTCTATTTAGTGAAACGAGGTGTTGGTTGAAATATGGTTTCTCCAGTGTTTCACAGAGTTGAGTGTATACATAGCACTTGTCCTGTGGGTCCCGCATAGCTTTTCAAACCGTTGTCACTTAGTGAAACGGAGGTTGGTTGAAAGTATGTTTCACCGCAGTAGTGTTCGACAGAGCGGAGTGTACGGCACTTTAAGTGTTCCTCCCTGTAAGGTGTTTCAAACATAGCTAACGTAGTGAAAGCAGACGGTGGTCGGAAGATGGTTTCACCACAATGTTTTTTCACCGACTTGAGTACATGGTTCTAGTCTGCTAGGCCGGCATTTGCATTCGAACACAACTTGAAACCAGATGTTAGGTGAAGGATCGTTTCCTCAGAGTGTTGTTTCACAGAGTTGCGTCTATGGCACTTTCCGTGTAGTTCATGCGTTGCTTGTCAAACTGCTTTAATTTTCTGAAACCACATATTCCTGAAAGAGGCTTCGTCCAGAGTGCTTTTGTCAAAGCGTCGAGTATACGGCACTTTCTGCCTAAGCCGCGCCTAGGTACACAAACACTTCTGACTTAGTGACACGAGCTAGTTGAAAGATGGATTGTCCACGCTATTTTCTCACAGTGTCCAGTATGTGTCACGTTCCTCATCATTCCCCACATAGGTTTTCAAACACTTCTATAACTTAGTGATACCAGATGTTACTTGAAGGAGCGTTCCTGCAAAGTGCAGTTTCACCGAGCTGAGTATATAGCACTGTCGGCAGATGCCCCGCAAAGTTTTTCACACAGTTTTGGCTTGAAACGAGATGTTGAAAGATCGTTTCACCACAGTGTTGTTTCCACGGAGTTCTGTATGTGGCACTTTCAGCAAAGGCTCCGCATAGTTTTCAGACCCTTCTCAGTGAACAAGGTGTTAGTTGAACGATGGTTCCCCCACAGTGGTGTTTCCCAAGTGGTGTATATGGCCTTATTCATGCCGACCCCGCTTGCGGTTGCAAACACTTCAATCTTAGTGATCCATGAGGTTAGATGACATACGCTTTGCCCACACACATATGTAAACGGAGTCGAGTATATGGCACTTTCCCCATAAGCCGTGCATAGGTTTTCAAACACTTCAAACTTAGTGCCCCGAGGTAATCGAAAGATGGATTGTCCACTCTATTTTCTCACAGTGTCTCACAGTGTACGTCACTTTCCACATCGTTCCCCACACAGGTTTTACAATGCTTCTAACGTAGTTCCATAAAGATATTCGCTGAAAACGGCTTCCCTAAAAGTTCAGTTTCAGATTTGAGTATAGGGCACTTCTGCATAGGTCCCGCATGGCTTTCCAAACACTTCTAACGTAGGGAAACGAAATGTTAGTTGAAAGCTCGTATCCCCACAGGGTTGTTTCACAGAGTTCAGTGTATGGCGCTTACCATGTAGGCTGCGCATAGGTTTTCAAAAGAGTTCCCCCTGGGTGAAATCAGATGTTAGTGGAAAGAATGGCACTTTCCCCATACGCCGCGCATAGGTTGTCAAGCACGTCTAAACTTAAATGAAAGAAGATTTTAAGTTGAAAGACGGTTTCTCACAGTGTTGTTCCACAGTTGTCAGTATCTGGTACTTCCTGCGTTTTACCCGCATAGTTTTTCAAACACTCCTTCCTAACTCGGTGCTACAGGATGTTACTCTAAAGATGGTTTCCGCAAAGTGCAGGCTGACAGAGGTGAGTGTATGGCACTTTCGGCATAGGCTCCCCATAGGTGTTCTGACGCTTCCAGTTTAGTTATACAAGATGTTAATTGAAAGATGGCTTCCCCACCTGTTGTGTCACAGATTTGAGTATACGACCCTTTCCGCATAGACCCCGAATAGTCTTCAAACAATTTTCAGTGAGTGAAACCAGATGTTCGTTGAAAAATCTTTTTACCCCGTCGTTGTTTCACACAGTTGAGTGTATGGCCCTTAGCCGTTAGGCTTCTCATAGGTTTTCAAACCGTTCTAACTTAGAGGAACGAGATGGTAGTTGAAAGGTGGTTTCCCCACAGTGTTCTTTCACAGCGTTGAAAGTATGGCACGATCCTTCTGCATAGGCCCCGCATCTGTTTTCAAACACGTGCAACTGAGTGAGACCAGATGTTAAGAGAAAGGTTGTTTCCCGACCGTGCTGTCTCACAGAGTCGAGGAAGTGGCGCTTTCACTGTAGCCCCTTTATGGTTTTCAAACACCTTGAAGTTAGTGAAGCAAGAGATTAGTTGGAAGATGGGTTCCCCACAGAGTGGCTCTATGGCAGTTTCCTCAACAGCCCAGCATGGGTTTTCAAACACTTCGTTAGTGGAAAGAGGATGTCGGTTGAAAGACCACTTCTCCACCTTTTTCACACAATAGAGTATAAGTCACTCTCGTCAAGATTCCCTGCAAATGGTGACAAAACCTGACAGGGAAGCAAGATGTGATGGAGGATGGTTTCGCCACACTGTTGTGGCACAGAGTTGAGTAATCGTACGTTCCCCATTGTTGCCTGCATGGGTTTTCCAACGCTTCTAAATTAGTGAAATCAGACGGTCGTCGAAGGAGGTTTACACCAGAGTGTTGTTTCACAGAGTTGACTATATGGCACTTGCCTCATAGTTCCCCGCATAAGTTTTCCAGCACTTCCGAATTAGTGAAACCGAAAGTTTGTTGAAAGATGGCTCCGCACCCTGTGCTTTCACAGATTTGAGTATAAGGCACTTTCTGCGTAGGCCGCAACCTGGTTTTCACACGTCTAACTTCGTGAAACCACATGTTAGGTGAAAGGTTGTTTCCGCACCGTCTTGTTCCATAGAGTTGAGTATACGACACTTTCTTTCCCTGTAGGTCCTGCATACGTTTTCAGTGTCTTCAAACCTTGTAAACGACGAGGTTAGTTGAATGAAATTTTCAGGTAAGCTGTTGTTTCACAGAGATGAGTGTATGGCACTTTCAGTATAAGCTCCGCAGAGGTTTCCAAACAGTTTCATCCGAGTGGAACAAGATTGTAGCGGCAAGCTGTTTCCCCACAGTTTTTCTTCATAGAGTTGTGTATATGGCCCTTTCGGTGTTGGCCCCGCATGGGTCTTCAAGCACTTCTAACAGTGGAAGCAGATGAAAGTTTCACCACACAGTTGTTTCACAAGGTGGAGTACATGGCACTTTTGGTGTCGACCCCACATGGGTTTTCCAACACTTCTAATGTAGTGAAATGGGATGTTGGTTGAAAGATGGTTTCGGCACCGTGTTATTTGCCAGGGTGTATGATGGCACTTTATGCATAGACCCCGCATAAAGTTTTTCAAACACCTGTAACAGAACGTAACATGAAAACATAACATGACGTAACTGTAACATAACGTGACTCTGACATAACCTAATAACTCTAACGTGATGCTGGTTGAAGGACGGTTTCTCCACAATAATTTTCAGCGTCAGGTACAAATCACCTTCCCCATACTTTCCCTCAAGTTTTCAAACACTTCTCACTCAGTGAAACGGGACTTAGTTGAAAATGGCTTACTTACGTCAAGTGTCATATCCTCAATGCTCTGTGTACTCTGTGCAGAAACGTCTCTCCACTAGCCACTTGTTTCACAGAGTTACAAGAGTCGAAATCCTAGGCACAGAAGTATAACAAAAGCGCCATTTACTCACCTTCTCAAACACCATTGTAGACAAACCACTTTTCAAAGAACATCTGGTTCAGCTAAGTTGGAATTGTTTGAAAACGCTTGCGGGACTGACACCCAAAGGGCCATCTACTCCACCTTGTGAAACACCAGAGTCGTGATGCCTTCGATCAACTAACGTCTGGTTTCACTATGTTCGAAGTGTTTGAAATCCCATGCGGGGACTAAACCAAAAGTACCATCCACTGAAGCTTATGAGACACTGCGGGGAAATCACCTTTCAATTAACGTCTTGTTCCAGTAAGTTAGAAGTGTCTGAAAAGCTATGCGGGGCTTAGGTGGAAATGTTTACACTCAACTCTGTGAAACAACCAGGTGGCGATGGCATCTTTCAGCAAACATCTCCTTTCACAAAGTTGGAAGAGATTACAAATCTCTGCAGGACCCACATGGAAAGTGCTGCATACTCAACTTTGTGAACCAACACGGTAGGGACTCTTGCAACTAACATCGCACTCCACAAAGTGAGAAGCGGTTGAAAGCCTATGCGGGTGCTATGAGGAAAGGGCCATCTACTCTACTATGTGAAACACTGTGAAAGAACCATCTTTCAGCAATTATCTGGTTTCAGGAAATGATAAGTGGGAACTGGTAGAAAACCCATGAGGGGCCTACACACAAAGTGCCATATGCCCAACTTTGTGAAAAACTGGGGGGAAGCCATCTCTCAACTAACGTCGTTTACAAACAGATCACGACACATCGTGGCATATACTCAACTCTGGCAAGCCCCACTTTGGGAATCCATCTTTCAACTAACATAGTCTTCACTTACAGGTTTTTGAGAACGCACGCAAGGAACTATGAGGGCACTCATCTATGAAACATCACTGTGAGGAAACCTTCCAGTGAACACCTTCTTTCATTAAGTAAAATTTGGAGGCCTTTCCCTACAGTAGGGAGAGTGCCGTGCACTCAACTCTGTGAAACCAAACTGGGGGTGGGGGGCGGGGGGAAGTCATCTTTCAGCTAACATCTTGTTTCGCCAAGTTAGAAATGTTTGAAAACAGTTTTGGGTCCTGTGTAGATAGTGCCGTACACTCCACTCTGTGAAACATCACTGTGGGCAAACCATCTTTGGAGTAACATCTGGTTTCAGTAAGTTAGGATTGTTTACGAACGTTTGCGGGGACCACAAGGAAAGGGTCATACACAGCTCTAAAAACAAAAGTGTGGTGAAACCATCTTTCAGCTCCCATCCTGTTTAACTAAGAGAGAAGGGGTCGAAAACCCTTGCGGGGTCCACACCGAAAGGGCCATGGGCTCAACTCTATAAAACACTTAGGAGAAATCATCTTGCAAGCAAAACCTTGCTCCGCTGTTAGAAGTGTTTGAAAATGAGGGGCTTATCAAGTAAGTGTCCTATTCTCGGCTTTGTGAAACAACACTGTAGTGACCCATGCAACTGACAAAGGTCAGTTCAACTCTGTGCATTTCACAAAGTTACAAGTAGTTAAAACTTACGTAGGACCTATGTGGAAAGTGCCATTTACGTAACTACTATGGGAAACAACCCTGTGGTGAAACCATCCTTCAGCAAATAAATATCTGGTTTCAATCAGTGAGACTTGTTAGATAAACCATGTGAGGTCTCCACAGAAAAGACCATACACTCAGCTCTGGGAAACTTTTGGAGAAACAATCTTTGAAATACAATGTCGTTTAGGAATTTAGAAGTGTTTGAAACCCTATGCGGAGCCTGCATGGAACGTTCCGTATACTGAAGTCTGTCAAGCAGCACCTTAGGGAAACTATCCTTCATCTCACATCAAGTTGCACTAAGATACAAGTGTTTGAAGAGAAATGAAGGGCTTGCACCGAAAATGCCTTAGAGTCAACTCTGGGGAATAACAGTGTGGGGAAACCAACTTGCAACGAAAATCTCGTTTCACTAAGTTACAGTTGCAAAACCGACACGGGGCCTATGCAGAAAGTGCCATGTGCTCGAATCTGTCAAACACCGTGGGGAATCCATTTTTGGACCCACACTACGTTAGAAGTTTTCGAAAACCTATGGGATGGCTTATGCAGAAAGCGCCATACACTCGACTCTGTCAGACCGTAAAGTAGGGAAACCGAAACCAACTAGGGAAACTTCAACTAGCATCTCATTGCACTGGGACGTCTTTGCAAAACCTTGAGGGGCCTAGGCACTAGCTGCCATGTATTCAACTCGGTCAAACTGCACGTTGCGGGAATCTTCTTTAGCTAACAGCTGGCATCACTAATGCAGAAGCTTTTGGACACCCTATGCGGAGAACCATGGGGAAAGTGACATGTACTCGACACTGGGAGGGAAAACTGTGGAGACAGTACTCTTCCACCGATATCTTGTTTCACTAGAAATGCTTGAGAATCAGGGGGGCTTACCCCAAAAGTGCCGTAAAGTCACCTCTGTAAAACAACACTGTGGGAAAATGCCTTTCAACTACTACAACCTATGAGAGACTTAACCAACAAAGGGTATTACTCCGCCGTGACTAGCAGTGTGGTGAAACGAGGTTTCAACAACTATCTGGTTTCTCTAAGTTACAAGTGTAACTTGGTTTGTCCACAGTATTCTCTCACAGGGTCGTGTGTGGGTCACTTTCCGCATCGTTCCCCGCCTGGCTTGTCAAACCCTTCTAACTTAGTGATACAAGATGTAAGTTGAAAGATGGCTTTCGCCAAGTGCACTTCGACAGAGTTTGAGTGTATGGTTCTGTCGGCACACGCCCCGCATGGTTTGTCCACCGCTTCTCATTTAGTGAAGCGAAGTGTTACGTGAAAGAGAGTTTCCTCGCTTTGTTGTTTCACAGGTTCTTTGTCACTTGCCGTGTAGGCCCTGCCTAAGTTTTCAAACGGTGGTGACTGATTGGAATCAGGTGCTAGTTGAAAGATGTTTTCAACCACAGAGCGTTTTCCCAGAGTTGAGCATCTGGCACTTCCCGTCTAGTCCGTGCTTAGGTTTTCAGACTCTTCTATCTTGGTGGAACAAGAAGTTACTTGCAAGATGGTTTGTCCAGAGTATTCCCTCACAGTGTCGACTATGGGTCACTTTCCACATCGTTCCCCGCATAGGTTTTGAAACGCTTCTAATGTAGGGATAGAAGCTGTTAGTTGAAACACGGTTGCCACAAAGTGCAGTTTGACATTAGAAGCCCTGCCTAGGTTTTCAGTGAGTTCTCACTCGCTGTAACCAGATGGCAGTTGGAAGATTGTTGCACCGCCACGTTGTTTCACAGAGTGGAGTATATGACCCTATCCGCCTAGGCCCCGCGTGTGCATTCAAACATTGCACACTTCGTGAAAGAAGCGCTCAGGTGAAAGAGCGTCTCCCCCGAGTGTTTCAGAGTGGAGTACAGGGAACTTGCCACGTAGATCGTGCGTAGGTTTTCAAACATTTTCACTTTGTGAACCCAGATGGTAGGTGAAAGATCCCTTCTCCACCCTGTTGTTGGTTCACAGAGTGGTGTATATGAGACTATCCTCCTAAGCCGCGCGTGGGTTTTCAAAGGCGTCTACCTTAGTGACACAAGGGGTCACTTGAAAGATGGTGTGTCCACCGTAGTCTCTCCCGGGGTCGATTAAAGGTCATTTTCCGCATCATTGCCCGCATAGGTTTTCAAACACTTCTACCTTAGTGAAGGAAGATGTTGGTGGAAATTTGGTTGTTGCAGGCTGTAGCTTGACAGGTTTGAGTAGTTGGCACTATTGGCCTAGGCTCCGCGTAGCTCTTCAAAGACTTCTAACTTTGTGAAACGAGACACTACTTGAAAGGTGCTTTCTCCCCCCCCCCCCCCCCCCCGTTGTTTCACAGAGATGAGTATACGACACTTGCCCTGTAGGCCTTGCATAGGTTTTCCAATGAGTTCGCACTTAGTGAAATCAAATGTTACTTGAAAGAAGGTTCCGGCCACAGTTCGTTCCAGAGAATGCAGCCTATGGCACTATCTGCCTAGGCCCCGCATGTGCATTGCAACGTTTGTAGCTTGGTGAAAGGAAGCTTTAGGTGAAAGATTTCCCCACAGTGCTGTTGTACAGAGTTGACTCTATGGCACGTTGCCTGTAGACCCGCCATTCCTTTTCCACCAATTCTGAGCTCAGATGCTAGAGGGACGACGCTTTCGCCACCGTGCTGTTTCACAAAGTGGAGGACAAGGCACTTTCCTCATAGAGTTCGCATAACGTTTCCAACACTTCCCACCATATGACAAGGTGACAGAACGATAACCTCCCCGGCCTTTCATAGAGTTGCGCCTAGTGCACTCTCTGAGTAGGTTTTCCAATAGATCTCGCTGGGTGAAAGCCGATGTTAGTTGAGGGAATGTTTCACCCAGCATATTTCACAGAAGGTAGTAAAGGCCACTGTCCGCCTGGGCCCCGCACGTGTGTTCAGACATTTGTAGCTTTAGTGGAAGCAGGTTTCAGGTGAAACGTGGTTTCGCCAACGGTGTTGTTTCAAGAGTGGCGCATATGGCACTTTCCGTGTAGGTCATGCTTAGGTGTTGAAACTGCTTTGTTTCTGAAACCAAGTGTTGAAAGATAGCTTCAGCACACTGTTGTTTCAGGGAGTTGAGTATATGGCACGTTCCGCAGAATTCCCTGCCGGGCTGTTGAAACTCCGGTAACTTAGTGAAACCAGATGCTAGTGGGAAGACGGATCCCCCACAGTGTTGTCTGACAGAATTGCGTATATGGCACTTTCTGCCTAGGGCCCGCCCTGGTTTTGGACAAGCTCTAACTTAGTGAAAGGAGTTGTTCCTGTCAAGATGCTTTCCCCATAGTTTTGTTTCGCACAGTGAAGTGTGTTGGTTTTTGCGGCTAGGAGCTGCATAGGTTGTCAAACCCAGCGCACTTATGCACTGTGCAAACAAATGCACTTACCATGTTGACCCCAGAGAGTTTTGCAGAGTTGCCACTCATATATACCGGATGGTAACTGAAGGATAAATTCACCAGAGTGTTACTTAGAGTGGCGTATATGGCATTTTCCTTGTACGTCATGCCTAGGTTTTCAAACTATTTTACGAATGTGAAAGCAGATGTTCGGCGACAGATGGTTTCTCCCCAGTGGTTTTGCAGAGTTGACTCTCTGGCATTTCCCCACAAGCTGGGCATGTTTTCAAACCTTCCAACTTAACGATACAAGATGTTCGTTGAAAGGTCCGCAAAGTCCAATTTCACAGAATTGAGTGCATGGCACCGTCGGCCTAGCCCCGCGCATAACTTTTCAGACACTTCAGGGTGAAACGTGATGTTAGCTGGAGGATGGTTTCCCTATGTGTCGATTCATAGATGAATGTATGACCCAGTGTAGGCCTGCCTGTGTCTTCAAAGAGTGAAACCAAGTGTTAGTTGAAGTTTCTTTCACCGCAGTATTGTTTTACAGAGCTGAATAGATGGCCCTTTCTGCCTCTGTCGCTCATAAGCTTTCAAACACTTCTATTTAGTGAAACGAGGTGTTGGTTGAAATATGGTTTCTCCAGTGTTTCACAGAGTTGAGTGTATACATAGCACTTGTCCTGTGGGTCCCGCATAGCTTTTCAAACCGTTGTCACTTAGTGAAACGGAGGTTGGTTGAAAGTATGTTTCACCGCAGTAGTGTTCGACAGAGCGGAGTGTACGGCACTTTAAGTGTTCCTCCCTGTAAGGTGTTTCAAACATAGCTAACGTAGTGAAAGCAGACGGTGGTCGGAAGATGGTTTCACCACAATGTTTTTTCACCGACTTGAGTACATGGTTCTAGTCTGCTAGGCCGGCATTTGCATTCGAACACAACTTGAAACCAGATGTTAGGTGAAGGATCGTTTCCTCAGAGTGTTGTTTCACAGAGTTGCGTCTATGGCACTTTCCGTGTAGTTCATGCGTTGCTTGTCAAACTGCTTTAATTTTCTGAAACCACATATTCCTGAAAGAGGCTTCGTCCAGAGTGCTTTTGTCAAAGCGTCGAGTATACGGCACTTTCTGCCTAAGCCGCGCCTAGGTACACAAACACTTCTGACTTAGTGACACGAGCTAGTTGAAAGATGGATTGTCCACGCTATTTTCTCACAGTGTCCAGTATGTGTCACGTTCCTCATCATTCCCCACATAGGTTTTCAAACACTTCTATAACTTAGTGATACCAGATGTTACTTGAAGGAGCGTTCCTGCAAAGTGCAGTTTCACCGAGCTGAGTATATAGCACTGTCGGCAGATGCCCCGCAAAGTTTTTCACACAGTTTTGGCTTGAAACGAGATGTTGAAAGATCGTTTCACCACAGTGTTGTTTCCACGGAGTTCTGTATGTGGCACTTTCAGCAAAGGCTCCGCATAGTTTTCAGACCCTTCTCAGTGAACAAGGTGTTAGTTGAACGATGGTTCCCCCACAGTGGTGTTTCCCAAGTGGTGTATATGGCCTTATTCATGCCGACCCCGCTTGCGGTTGCAAACACTTCAATCTTAGTGATCCATGAGGTTAGATGACATACGCTTTGCCCACACACATATGTAAACGGAGTCGAGTATATGGCACTTTCCCCATAAGCCGTGCATAGGTTTTCAAACACTTCAAACTTAGTGCCCCGAGGTAATCGAAAGATGGATTGTCCACTCTATTTTCTCACAGTGTCTCACAGTGTACGTCACTTTCCACATCGTTCCCCACACAGGTTTTACAATGCTTCTAACGTAGTTCCATAAAGATATTCGCTGAAAACGGCTTCCCTAAAAGTTCAGTTTCAGAGTTGAGTATAGGGCACTTCTGCATAGGTCCCGCATGGCTTTCCAAACACTTCTAACGTAGGGAAACGAAATGTTAGTTGAAAGCTCGTATCCCCACAGGGTTGTTTCACAGAGTTCAGTGTATGGCGCTTACCATGTAGGCTGCGCATAGGTTTTCAAAAGAGTTCCCCCTGGGTGAAATCAGATGTTAGTGGAAAGAATGGCACTTTCCCCATACGCCGCGCATAGGTTGTCAAGCACGTCTAAACTTAAATGAAAGAAGATTTTAAGTTGAAAGACGGTTTCTCACAGTGTTGTTCCACAGTTGTCAGTATCTGGTACTTCCTGCGTTTTACCCGCATAGTTTTTCAAACACTCCTTCCTAACTCGGTGCTACAGGATGTTACTCTAAAGATGGTTTCCGCAAAGTGCAGGCTGACAGAGGTGAGTGTATGGCACTTTCGGCATAGGCTCCCCATAGGTGTTCTGACGCTTCCAGTTTAGTTATACAAGATGTTAATTGAAAGATGGCTTCCCCACCTGTTGTGTCACAGATTTGAGTATACGACCCTTTCCGCATAGACCCCGAATAGTCTTCAAACAATTTTCAGTGAGTGAAACCAGATGTTCGTTGAAAAATCTTTTTACCCCGTCGTTGTTTCACACAGTTGAGTGTATGGCCCTTAGCCGTTAGGCTTCTCATAGGTTTTCAAACCGTTCTAACTTAGAGGAACGAGATGGTAGTTGAAAGGTGGTTTCCCCACAGTGTTCTTTCACAGCGTTGAAAGTATGGCACGATCCTTCTGCATAGGCCCCGCATCTGTTTTCAAACACGTGCAACTGAGTGAGACCAGATGTTAAGAGAAAGGTTGTTTCCCGACCGTGCTGTCTCACAGAGTCGAGGAAGTGGCGCTTTCACTGTAGCCCCTTTATGGTTTTCAAACACCTTGAAGTTAGTGAAGCAAGAGATTAGTTGGAAGATGGGTTCCCCACAGAGTGGCTCTATGGCAGTTTCCTCAACAGCCCAGCATGGGTTTTCAAACACTTCGTTAGTGGAAAGAGGATGTCGGTTGAAAGACCACTTCTCCACCTTTTTCACACAATAGAGTATAAGTCACTCTCGTCAAGATTCCCTGCAAATGGTGACAAAACCTGACAGGGAAGCAAGATGTGATGGAGGATGGTTTCGCCACACTGTTGTGGCACAGAGTTGAGTAATCGTACGTTCCCCATTGTTGCCTGCATGGGTTTTCCAACGCTTCTAAATTAGTGAAATCAGACGGTCGTCGAAGGAGGTTTACACCAGAGTGTTGTTTCACAGAGTTGACTATATGGCACTTGCCTCATAGTTCCCCGCATAAGTTTTCCAGCACTTCCGAATTAGTGAAACCGAAAGTTTGTTGAAAGATGGCTCCGCACCCTGTGCTTTCACAGATTTGAGTATAAGGCACTTTCTGCGTAGGCCGCAACCTGGTTTTCACACGTCTAACTTCGTGAAACCACATGTTAGGTGAAAGGTTGTTTCCGCACCGTCTTGTTCCATAGAGTTGAGTATACGACACTTTCTTTCCCTGTAGGTCCTGCATACGTTTTCAGTGTCTTCAAACCTTGTAAACGACGAGGTTAGTTGAATGAAATTTTCAGGTAAGCTGTTGTCTCACAGAGATGAGTGTATGGCACTTTCAGTATAAGCTCCGCAGAGGTTTCCAAACAGTTTCATCCGAGTGGAACAAGATTGTAGCGGCAAGCTGTTTCCCCACAGTTTTTCTTCATAGAGTTGTGTATATGGCCCTTTCGGTGTTGGCCCCGCATGGGTCTTCAAGCACTTCTAACAGTGGAAGCAGATGAAAGTTTCACCACACAGTTGTTTCACAAGGTGGAGTACATGGCACTTTTGGTGTCGACCCCACATGGGTTTTCCAACACTTCTAATGTAGTGAAATGGGATGTTGGTTGAAAGATGGTTTCGGCACCGTGTTATTTGCCAGGGTGTATGATGGCACTTTATGCATAGACCCCGCATAAAGTTTTTCAAACACCTGTAACAGAACGTAACATGAAAACATAACATGACGTAACTGTAACATAACGTGACTCTGACATAACCTAATAACTCTAACGTGATGCTGGTTGAAGGACGGTTTCTCCACAATAATTTTCAGCGTCAGGTACAAATCACCTTCCTCATACTTTCCCTCAAGTTTTCAAACACTTCTCACTCAGTGAAACGGGACTTAGTTGAAAATGGCTTACTTACGTCAAGTGTCATATCCTCAATGCTCTGTGTACTCTGTGCAGAAACGTCTCTCCACTAGCCACTTGTTTCACAGAGTTACAAGAGTCGAAATCCTAGGCACAGAAGTATAACAAAAGCGCCATTTACTCACCTTCTCAAACACCATTGTAGACAAACCACTTTTCAAAGAACATCTGGTTCAGCTAAGTTGGAATTGTTTGAAAACGCTTGCGGGACTGACACCCAAAGGGCCATCTACTCCACCTTGTGAAACACCAGAGTCGTGATGCCTTCTATCACCTAACGTCTGGTTTCACTATGTTCGAAGTGTTTGAAATCCCATGCGGGGACTAAACCAAAAGTACCATCCACTGAAGCTTATGAGACACTGCGGGGAAATCACCTTTCAATTAACGTCTTGTTCCAGTAAGTTAGAAGTGTCTGAAAAGCTATGCGGGGCTTAGGTGGAAATGTTTACACTCAACTCTGTGAAACAACCAGGTGGCGATGGCATCTTTCAGCAAACATCTCCTTTCACAAAGTTGGAAGAGATTACAAATCTCTGCAGGACCCACATGGAAAGTGCTGCATACTCAACTTTGTGAACCAACACGGTAGGGACTCTTGCAACTAACATCGCACTCCACAAAGTGAGAAGCGGTTGAAAGCCTATGCGGGTGCTATGAGGAAAGGGCCATCTACTCTACTATGTGAAACACTGTGAAAGAACCATCTTTCAGCAATTATCTGGTTTCAGGAAATGATAAGTGGGAACTGGTAGAAAACCCATGAGGGGCCTACACACAAAGTGCCATATGCCCAACTTTGTGAAAAACTGGGGGGAAGCCATCTCTCAACTAACGTCGTTTACAAACAGATCACGACACATCGTGGCATATACTCAACTCTGGCAAGCCCCACTTTGGGAATCCATCTTTCAACTAACATAGTCTTCACTTACAGGTTTTTGAGAACGCACGCAAGGAACTATGAGGGCACTCATCTATGAAACATCACTGTGAGGAAACCTTCCAGTGAACACCTTCTTTCATTAAGTAAAATTTGGAGGCCTTTCCCTACAGTAGGGAGAGTGCCGTGCACTCAACTCTGTGAAACCAAACTGGGGGTGGGGGGCGGGGGGAAGTCATCTTTCAGCTAACATCTTGTTTCGCCAAGTTAGAAATGTTTGAAAACAGTTTTGGGTCCTGTGTAGATAGTGCCGTACACTCCACTCTGTGAAACATCACTGTGGGCAAACCATCTTTGGAGTAACATCTGGTTTCAGTAAGTTAGGATTGTTTACGAACGTTTGCGGGGACCACAAGGAAAGGGTCATACACAGCTCTAAAAACAAAAGTGTGGTGAAACCATCTTTCAGCTCCCATCCTGTTTAACTAAGAGAGAAGGGGTCGAAAACCCTTGCGGGGTCCACACCGAAAGGGCCATGGGCTCAACTCTATAAAACACTTAGGAGAAATCATCTTGCAAGCAAAACCTTGCTCCGCTGTTAGAAGTGTTTGAAAATGAGGGGCTTATCAAGTAAGTGTCCTATTCTCGGCTTTGTGAACCAACACTGTAGTGACCCATGCAACTGACAAAGGTCAGTTCAACTCTGTGCATTTCACAAAGTTACAAGTAGTTAAAACTTACGTAGGACCTATGTGGAAAGTGCCATTTACGTAACTACTATGGGAAACAACCCTGTGGTGAAACCATCCTTCAGCAAATAAATATCTGGTTTCAATCAGTGAGACTTGTTAGATAAACCATGTGAGGTCTCCACAGAAAAGACCATACACTCAGCTCTGGGAAACTTTTGGAGAAACAATCTTTGAAATACAATGTCGTTTAGGAATTTAGAAGTGTTTGAAACCCTATGCGGAGCCTGCATGGAACGTTCCGTATACTGAAGTCTGTCAAGCAGCACCTTAGGGAAACTATCCTTCATCTCACATCAAGTTGCACTAAGATACAAGTGTTTGAAGAGAAATGAAGGGCTTGCACCGAAAATGCCTTAGAGTCAACTCTGGGGAATAACAGTGTGGGGAAACCAACTTGCAACGAAAATCTCGTTTCACTAAGTTACAGTTGCAAAACCGACACGGGGCCTATGCAGAAAGTGCCATGTGCTCGAATCTGTCAAACACCGTGGGGAATCCATTTTTGGACCCACACTACGTTAGAAGTTTTCGAAAACCTATGGGATGGCTTATGCAGAAAGCGCCATACACTCGACTCTGTCAGACCGTAAAGTAGGGAAACCGAAACCAACTAGGGAAACTTCAACTAGCATCTCATTGCACTGGGACGTCTTTGCAAAACCTTGAGGGGCCTAGGCACTAGCTGCCATGTATTCAACTCGGTCAAACTGCACGTTGCGGGAATCTTCTTTAGCTAACAGCTGGCATCACTAATGCAGAAGCTTTTGGACACCCTATGCGGAGAACCATGGGGAAAGTGACATGTACTCGACACTGGGAGGGAAAACTGTGGAGACAGTACTCTTCCACCGATATCTTGTTTCACTAGAAATGCTTGAGAATCAGGGGGGCTTACCCCAAAAGTGCCGTAAAGTCACCTCTGTAAAACAACACTGTGGGAAAATGCCTTTCAACTACTACAACCTATGAGAGACTTAACCAACAAAGGGTATTACTCCGCCGTGACTAGCAGTGTGGTGAAACGAGGTTTCAACAACTATCTGGTTTCTCTAAGTTACAAGTGTAACTTGGTTTGTCCACAGTATTCTCTCACAGGGTCGTGTGTGGGTCACTTTCCGCATCGTTCCCCGCCTGGCTTGTCAAACCCTTCTAACTTAGTGATACAAGATGTAAGTTGAAAGATGGCTTTCGCCAAGTGCACTTCGACAGAGTTTGAGTGTATGGTTCTGTCGGCACACGCCCCGCATGGTTTGTCCACCGCTTCTCATTTAGTGAAGCGAAGTGTTACGTGAAAGAGAGTTTCCTCGCTTTGTTGTTTCACAGGTTCTTTGTCACTTGCCGTGTAGGCCCTGCCTAAGTTTTCAAACGGTGGTGACTGATTGGAATCAGGTGCTAGTTGAAAGATGTTTTCAACCACAGAGCGTTTTCCCAGAGTTGAGCATCTGGCACTTCCCGTCTAGTCCGTGCTTAGGTTTTCAGACTCTTCTATCTTGGTGGAACAAGAAGTTACTTGCAAGATGGTTTGTCCAGAGTATTCCCTCACAGTGTCGACTATGGGTCACTTTCCACATCGTTCCCCGCATAGGTTTTGAAACGCTTCTAATGTAGGGATAGAAGCTGTTAGTTGAAACACGGTTGCCACAAAGTGCAGTTTGACATTAGAAGCCCTGCCTAGGTTTTCAGTGAGTTCTCACTCGCTGTAACCAGATGGCAGTTGGAAGATTGTTGCACCGCCACGTTGTTTCACAGAGTGGAGTATATGACCCTATCCGCCTAGGCCCCGCGTGTGCATTCAAACATTGCACACTTCGTGAAAGAAGCGCTCAGGTGAAAGAGCGTCTCCCCCGAGTGTTTCAGAGTGGAGTACAGGGAACTTGCCACGTAGATCGTGCGTAGGTTTTCAAACATTTTCACTTTGTGAACCCAGATGGTAGGTGAAAGATCCCTTCTCCACCCTGTTGTTGGTTCACAGAGTGGTGTATATGAGACTATCCTCCTAAGCCGCGCGTGGGTTTTCAAAGGCGTCTACCTTAGTGACACAAGGGGTCACTTGAAAGATGGTGTGTCCACCGTAGTCTCTCCCGGGGTCGATTAAAGGTCATTTTCCGCATCATTGCCCGCATAGGTTTTCAAACACTTCTACCTTAGTGAAGGAAGATGTTGGTGGAAATTTGGTTGTTGCAGGCTGTAGCTTGACAGGTTTGAGTAGTTGGCACTATTGGCCTAGGCTCCGCGTAGCTCTTCAAAGACTTCTAACTTTGTGAAACGAGACACTACTTGAAAGGTGCTTTCTCCCCCCCCCCCCCCCCCGTTGTTTCACAGAGATGAGTATACGACACTTGCCCTGTAGGCCTTGCATAGGTTTTCCAATGAGTTCGCACTTAGTGAAATCAAATGTTACTTGAAAGAAGGTTCCGGCCACAGTTCGTTCCAGAGAATGCAGCCTATGGCACTATCTGCCTAGGCCCCGCATGTGCATTGCAACGTTTGTAGCTTGGTGAAAGGAAGCTTTAGGTGAAAGATTTCCCCACAGTGCTGTTGTACAGAGTTGACTCTATGGCACGTTGCCTGTAGACCCGCCATTCCTTTTCCACCAATTCTGAGCTCAGATGCTAGAGGGACGACGCTTTCGCCACCGTGCTGTTTCACAAAGTGGAGGACAAGGCACTTTCCTCATAGAGTTCGCATAACGTTTCCAACACTTCCCACCATATGACAAGGTGACAGAACGATAACCTCCCCGGCCTTTCATAGAGTTGCGCCTAGTGCACTCTCTGAGTAGGTTTTCCAATAGATCTCGCTGGGTGAAAGCCGATGTTAGTTGAGGGAATGTTTCACCCAGCATATTTCACAGAAGGTAGTAAAGGCCACTGTCCGCCTGGGCCCCGCACGTGTGTTCAGACATTTGTAGCTTTAGTGGAAGCAGGTTTCAGGTGAAACGTGGTTTCGCCAACGGTGTTGTTTCAAGAGTGGCGCATATGGCACTTTCCGTGTAGGTCATGCTTAGGTGTTGAAACTGCTTTGTTTCTGAAACCAAGTGTTGAAAGATAGCTTCAGCACACTGTTGTTTCAGGGAGTTGAGTATATGGCACGTTCCGCAGAATTCCCTGCCGGGCTGTTGAAACTCCGGTAACTTAGTGAAACCAGATGCTAGTGGGAAGACGGATCCCCCACAGTGTTGTCTGACAGAATTGCGTATATGGCACTTTCTGCCTAGGGCCCGCCCTGGTTTTGGACAAGCTCTAACTTAGTGAAAGGAGTTGTTCCTGTCAAGATGCTTTCCCCATAGTTTTGTTTCGCACAGTGAAGTGTGTTGGTTTTTGCGGCTAGGAGCTGCATAGGTTGTCAAACCCAGCGCACTTATGCACTGTGCAAACAAATGCACTTACCATGTTGACCCCAGAGAGTTTTGCAGAGTTGCCACTCATATATACCGGATGGTAACTGAAGGATAAATTCACCAGAGTGTTACTTAGAGTGGCGTATATGGCATTTTCCTTGTACGTCATGCCTAGGTTTTCAAACTATTTTACGAATGTGAAAGCAGATGTTCGGCGACAGATGGTTTCTCCCCAGTGGTTTTGCAGAGTTGACTCTCTGGCATTTCCCCACAAGCTGGGCATGTTTTCAAACCTTCCAACTTAACGATACAAGATGTTCGTTGAAAGGTCCGCAAAGTCCAATTTCACAGAATTGAGTGCATGGCACCGTCGGCCTAGCCCCGCGCATAACTTTTCAGACACTTCAGGGTGAAACGTGATGTTAGCTGGAGGATGGTTTCCCTATGTGTCGATTCATAGATGAATGTATGACCCAGTGTAGGCCTGCCTGTGTCTTCAAAGAGTGAAACCAAGTGTTAGTTGAAGTTTCTTTCACCGCAGTATTGTTTTACAGAGCTGAATAGATGGCCCTTTCTGCCTCTGTCGCTCATAAGCTTTCAAACACTTCTATTTAGTGAAACGAGGTGTTGGTTGAAATATGGTTTCTCCAGTGTTTCACAGAGTTGAGTGTATACATAGCACTTGTCCTGTGGGTCCCGCATAGCTTTTCAAACCGTTGTCACTTAGTGAAACGGAGGTTGGTTGAAAGTATGTTTCACCGCAGTAGTGTTCGACAGAGCGGAGTGTACGGCACTTTAAGTGTTCCTCCCTGTAAGGTGTTTCAAACATAGCTAACGTAGTGAAAGCAGACGGTGGTCGGAAGATGGTTTCACCACAATGTTTTTTCACCGACTTGAGTACATGGTTCTAGTCTGCTAGGCCGGCATTTGCATTCGAACACAACTTGAAACCAGATGTTAGGTGAAGGATCGTTTCCTCAGAGTGTTGTTTCACAGAGTTGCGTCTATGGCACTTTCCGTGTAGTTCATGCGTTGCTTGTCAAACTGCTTTAATTTTCTGAAACCACATATTCCTGAAAGAGGCTTCGTCCAGAGTGCTTTTGTCAAAGCGTCGAGTATACGGCACTTTCTGCCTAAGCCGCGCCTAGGTACACAAACACTTCTGACTTAGTGACACGAGCTAGTTGAAAGATGGATTGTCCACGCTATTTTCTCACAGTGTCCAGTATGTGTCACGTTCCTCATCATTCCCCACATAGGTTTTCAAACACTTCTATAACTTAGTGATACCAGATGTTACTTGAAGGAGCGTTCCTGCAAAGTGCAGTTTCACCGAGCTGAGTATATAGCACTGTCGGCAGATGCCCCGCAAAGTTTTTCACACAGTTTTGGCTTGAAACGAGATGTTGAAAGATCGTTTCACCACAGTGTTGTTTCCACGGAGTTCTGTATGTGGCACTTTCAGCAAAGGCTCCGCATAGTTTTCAGACCCTTCTCAGTGAACAAGGTGTTAGTTGAACGATGGTTCCCCCACAGTGGTGTTTCCCAAGTGGTGTATATGGCCTTATTCATGCCGACCCCGCTTGCGGTTGCAAACACTTCAATCTTAGTGATCCATGAGGTTAGATGACATACGCTTTGCCCACACACATATGTAAACGGAGTCGAGTATATGGCACTTTCCCCATAAGCCGTGCATAGGTTTTCAAACACTTCAAACTTAGTGCCCCGAGGTAATCGAAAGATGGATTGTCCACTCTATTTTCTCACAGTGTCTCACAGTGTACGTCACTTTCCACATCGTTCCCCACACAGGTTTTACAATGCTTCTAACGTAGTTCCATAAAGATATTCGCTGAAAACGGCTTCCCTAAAAGTTCAGTTTCAGAGTTGAGTATAGGGCACTTCTGCATAGGTCCCGCATGGCTTTCCAAACACTTCTAACGTAGGGAAACGAAATGTTAGTTGAAAGCTCGTATCCCCACAGGGTTGTTTCACAGAGTTCAGTGTATGGCGCTTACCATGTAGGCTGCGCATAGGTTTTCAAAAGAGTTCCCCCTGGGTGAAATCAGATGTTAGTGGAAAGAATGGCACTTTCCCCATACGCCGCGCATAGGTTGTCAAGCACGTCTAAACTTAAATGAAAGAAGATTTTAAGTTGAAAGACGGTTTCTCACAGTGTTGTTCCACAGTTGTCAGTATCTGGTACTTCCTGCGTTTTACCCGCATAGTTTTTCAAACACTCCTTCCTAACTCGGTGCTACAGGATGTTACTCTAAAGATGGTTTCCGCAAAGTGCAGGCTGACAGAGGTGAGTGTATGGCACTTTCGGCATAGGCTCCCCATAGGTGTTCTGACGCTTCCAGTTTAGTTATACAAGATGTTAATTGAAAGATGGCTTCCCCACCTGTTGTGTCACAGATTTGAGTATACGACCCTTTCCGCATAGACCCCGAATAGTCTTCAAACAATTTTCAGTGAGTGAAACCAGATGTTCGTTGAAAAATCTTTTTACCCCGTCGTTGTTTCACACAGTTGAGTGTATGGCCCTTAGCCGTTAGGCTTCTCATAGGTTTTCAAACCGTTCTAACTTAGAGGAACGAGATGGTAGTTGAAAGGTGGTTTCCCCACAGTGTTCTTTCACAGCGTTGAAAGTATGGCACGATCCTTCTGCATAGGCCCCGCATCTGTTTTCAAACACGTGCAACTGAGTGAGACCAGATGTTAAGAGAAAGGTTGTTTCCCGACCGTGCTGTCTCACAGAGTCGAGGAAGTGGCGCTTTCACTGTAGCCCCTTTATGGTTTTCAAACACCTTGAAGTTAGTGAAGCAAGAGATTAGTTGGAAGATGGGTTCCCCACAGAGTGGCTCTATGGCAGTTTCCTCAACAGCCCAGCATGGGTTTTCAAACACTTCGTTAGTGGAAAGAGGATGTCGGTTGAAAGACCACTTCTCCACCTTTTTCACACAATAGAGTATAAGTCACTCTCGTCAAGATTCCCTGCAAATGGTGACAAAACCTGACAGGGAAGCAAGATGTGATGGAGGATGGTTTCGCCACACTGTTGTGGCACAGAGTTGAGTAATCGTACGTTCCCCATTGTTGCCTGCATGGGTTTTCCAACGCTTCTAAATTAGTGAAATCAGACGGTCGTCGAAGGAGGTTTACACCAGAGTGTTGTTTCACAGAGTTGACTATATGGCACTTGCCTCATAGTTCCCCGCATAAGTTTTCCAGCACTTCCGAATTAGTGAAACCGAAAGTTTGTTGAAAGATGGCTCCGCACCCTGTGCTTTCACAGATTTGAGTATAAGGCACTTTCTGCGTAGGCCGCAACCTGGTTTTCACACGTCTAACTTCGTGAAACCACATGTTAGGTGAAAGGTTGTTTCCGCACCGTCTTGTTCCATAGAGTTGAGTATACGACACTTTCTTTCCCTGTAGGTCCTGCATACGTTTTCAGTGTCTTCAAACCTTGTAAACGACGAGGTTAGTTGAATGAAATTTTCAGATAAGCTGTTGTCTCACAGAGATGAGTGTATGGCACTTTCAGTATAAGCTCCGCAGAGGTTTCCAAACAGTTTCATCCGAGTGGAACAAGATTGTAGCGGCAAGCTGTTTCCCCACAGTTTTTCTTCATAGAGTTGTGTATATGGCCCTTTCGGTGTTGGCCCCGCATGGGTCTTCAAGCACTTCTAACAGTGGAAGCAGATGAAAGTTTCACCACACAGTTGTTTCACAAGGTGGAGTACATGGCACTTTTGGTGTCGACCCCACATGGGTTTTCCAACACTTCTAATGTAGTGAAATGGGATGTTGGTTGAAAGATGGTTTCGGCACCGTGTTATTTGCCAGGGTGTATGATGGCACTTTATGCATAGACCCCGCATAAAGTTTTTCAAACACCTGTAACAGAACGTAACATGAAAACATAACATGACGTAACTGTAACATAACGTGACTCTGACATAACCTAATAACTCTAACGTGATGCTGGTTGAAGGACGGTTTCTCCACAATAATTTTCAGCGTCAGGTACAAATCACCTTCCTCATACTTTCCCTCAAGTTTTCAAACACTTCTCACTCAGTGAAACGGGACTTAGTTGAAAATGGCTTACTTACGTCAAGTGTCATATCCTCAATGCTCTGTGTACTCTGTGCAGAAACGTCTCTCCACTAGCCACTTGTTTCACAGAGTTACAAGAGTCGAAATCCTAGGCACAGAAGTATAACAAAAGCGCCATTTACTCACCTTCTCAAACACCATTGTAGACAAACCACTTTTCAAAGAACATCTGGTTCAGCTAAGTTGGAATTGTTTGAAAACGCTTGCGGGACTGACACCCAAAGGGCCATCTACTCCACCTTGTGAAACACCAGAGTCGTGATGCCTTCGATCACCTAACGTCTGGTTTCACTATGTTCGAAGTGTTTGAAATCCCATGCGGGGACTAAACCAAAAGTACCATCCACTGAAGCTTATGAGACACTGCGGGGAAATCACCTTTCAATTAACGTCTTGTTCCAGTAAGTTAGAAGTGTCTGAAAAGCTATGCGGGGCTTAGGTGGAAATGTTTACACTCAACTCTGTGAAACAACCAGGTGGCGATGGCATCTTTCAGCAAACATCTCCTTTCACAAAGTTGGAAGAGATTACAAATCTCTGCAGGACCCACATGGAAAGTGCTGCATACTCAACTTTGTGAACCAACACGGTAGGGACTCTTGCAACTAACATCGCACTCCACAAAGTGAGAAGCGGTTGAAAGCCTATGCGGGTGCTATGAGGAAAGGGCCATCTACTCTACTATGTGAAACACTGTGAAAGAACCATCTTTCAGCAATTATCTGGTTTCAGGAAATGATAAGTGGGAACTGGTAGAAAACCCATGAGGGGCCTACACACAAAGTGCCATATGCCCAACTTTGTGAAAAACTGGGGGGAAGCCATCTCTCAACTAACGTCGTTTACAAACAGATCACGACACATCGTGGCATATACTCAACTCTGGCAAGCCCCACTTTGGGAATCCATCTTTCAACTAACATAGTCTTCACTTACAGGTTTTTGAGAACGCACGCAAGGAACTATGAGGGCACTCATCTATGAAACATCACTGTGAGGAAACCTTCCAGTGAACACCTTCTTTCATTAAGTAAAATTTGGAGGCCTTTCCCTACAGTAGGGAGAGTGCCGTGCACTCAACTCTGTGAAACCAAACTGGGGGTGGGGGGCGGGGGGAAGTCATCTTTCAGCTAACATCTTGTTTCGCCAAGTTAGAAATGTTTGAAAACAGTTTTGGGTCCTGTGTAGATAGTGCCGTACACTCCACTCTGTGAAACATCACTGTGGGCAAACCATCTTTGGAGTAACATCTGGTTTCAGTAAGTTAGGATTGTTTACGAACGTTTGCGGGGACCACAAGGAAAGGGTCATACACAGCTCTAAAAACAAAAGTGTGGTGAAACCATCTTTCAGCTCCCATCCTGTTTAACTAAGAGAGAAGGGTTCGAAAACCCTTGCGGGGTCCACACCGAAAGGGCCATGGGCTCAACTCTATAAAACACTTAGGAGAAATCATCTTGCAAGCAAAACCTTGCTCCGCTGTTAGAAGTGTTTGAAAATGAGGGGCTTATCAAGTAAGTGTCCTATTCTCGGCTTTGTGAACCAACACTGTAGTGACCCATGCAACTGACAAAGGTCAGTTCAACTCTGTGCATTTCACAAAGTTACAAGTAGTTAAAACTTACGTAGGACCTATGTGGAAAGTGCCATTTACGTAACTACTATGGGAAACAACCCTGTGGTGAAACCATCCTTCAGCAAATAAATATCTGGTTTCAATCAGTGAGACTTGTTAGATAAACCATGTGAGGTCTCCACAGAAAAGACCATACACTCAGCTCTGGGAAACTTTTGGAGAAACAATCTTTGAAATACAATGTCGTTTAGGAATTTAGAAGTGTTTGAAACCCTATGCGGAGCCTGCATGGAACGTTCCGTATACTGAAGTCTGTCAAGCAGCACCTTAGGGAAACTATCCTTCATCTCACATCAAGTTGCACTAAGATACAAGTGTTTGAAGAGAAATGAAGGGCTTGCACCGAAAATGCCTTAGAGTCAACTCTGGGGAATAACAGTGTGGGGAAACCAACTTGCAACGAAAATCTCGTTTCACTAAGTTACAGTTGCAAAACCGACACGGGGCCTATGCAGAAAGTGCCATGTGCTCGAATCTGTCAAACACCGTGGGGAATCCATTTTTGGACCCACACTACGTTAGAAGTTTTCGAAAACCTATGGGATGGCTTATGCAGAAAGCGCCATACACTCGACTCTGTCAGACCGTAAAGTAGGGAAACCGAAACCAACTAGGGAAACTTCAACTAGCATCTCATTGCACTGGGACGTCTTTGCAAAACCTTGAGGGGCCTAGGCACTAGCTGCCATGTATTCAACTCGGTCAAACTGCACGTTGCGGGAATCTTCTTTAGCTAACAGCTGGCATCACTAATGCAGAAGCTTTTGGACACCCTATGCGGAGAACCATGGGGAAAGTGACATGTACTCGACACTGGGAGGGAAAACTGTGGAGACAGTACTCTTCCACCGATATCTTGTTTCACTAGAAATGCTTGAGAATCAGGGGGGCTTACCCCAAAAGTGCCGTAAAGTCACCTCTGTAAAACAACACTGTGGGAAAATGCCTTTCAACTACTACAACCTATGAGAGACTTAACCAACAAAGGGTATTACTCCGCCGTGACTAGCAGTGTGGTGAAACGAGGTTTCAACAACTATCTGGTTTCTCTAAGTTACAAGTGTAACTTGGTTTGTCCACAGTATTCTCTCACAGGGTCGTGTGTGGGTCACTTTCCGCATCGTTCCCCGCCTGGCTTGTCAAACCCTTCTAACTTAGTGATACAAGATGTAAGTTGAAAGATGGCTTTCGCCAAGTGCACTTCGACAGAGTTTGAGTGTATGGTTCTGTCGGCACACGCCCCGCATGGTTTGTCCACCGCTTCTCATTTAGTGAAGCGAAGTGTTACGTGAAAGAGAGTTTCCTCGCTTTGTTGTTTCACAGGTTCTTTGTCACTTGCCGTGTAGGCCCTGCCTAAGTTTTCAAACGGTGGTGACTGATTGGAATCAGGTGCTAGTTGAAAGATGTTTTCAACCACAGAGCGTTTTCCCAGAGTTGAGCATCTGGCACTTCCCGTCTAGTCCGTGCTTAGGTTTTCAGACTCTTCTATCTTGGTGGAACAAGAAGTTACTTGCAAGATGGTTTGTCCAGAGTATTCCCTCACAGTGTCGACTATGGGTCACTTTCCACATCGTTCCCCGCATAGGTTTTGAAACGCTTCTAATGTAGGGATAGAAGCTGTTAGTTGAAACACGGTTGCCACAAAGTGCAGTTTGACATTAGAAGCCCTGCCTAGGTTTTCAGTGAGTTCTCACTCGCTGTAACCAGATGGCAGTTGGAAGATTGTTGCACCGCCACGTTGTTTCACAGAGTGGAGTATATGACCCTATCCGCCTAGGCCCCGCGTGTGCATTCAAACATTGCACACTTCGTGAAAGAAGCGCTCAGGTGAAAGAGCGTCTCCCCCGAGTGTTTCAGAGTGGAGTACAGGGAACTTGCCACGTAGATCGTGCGTAGGTTTTCAAACATTTTCACTTTGTGAACCCAGATGGTAGGTGAAAGATCCCTTCTCCACCCTGTTGTTGGTTCACAGAGTGGTGTATATGAGACTATCCTCCTAAGCCGCGCGTGGGTTTTCAAAGGCGTCTACCTTAGTGACACAAGGGGTCACTTGAAAGATGGTGTGTCCACCGTAGTCTCTCCCGGGGTCGATTAAAGGTCATTTTCCGCATCATTGCCCGCATAGGTTTTCAAACACTTCTACCTTAGTGAAGGAAGATGTTGGTGGAAATTTGGTTGTTGCAGGCTGTAGCTTGACAGGTTTGAGTAGTTGGCACTATTGGCCTAGGCTCCGCGTAGCTCTTCAAAGACTTCTAACTTTGTGAAACGAGACACTACTTGAAAGGTGTTTTCTCCCCCCCCCCCCCCCCCGTTGTTTCACAGAGATGAGTATACGACACTTGCCCTGTAGGCCTTGCATAGGTTTTCCAATGAGTTCGCACTTAGTGAAATCAAATGTTACTTGAAAGAAGGTTCCGGCCACAGTTCGTTCCAGAGAATGCAGCCTATGGCACTATCTGCCTAGGCCCCGCATGTGCATTGCAACGTTTGTAGCTTGGTGAAAGGAAGCTTTAGGTGAAAGATTTCCCCACAGTGCTGTTGTACAGAGTTGACTCTATGGCACGTTGCCTGTAGACCCGCCATTCCTTTTCCACCAATTCTGAGCTCAGATGCTAGAGGGACGACGCTTTCGCCACCGTGCTGTTTCACAAAGTGGAGGACAAGGCACTTTCCTCATAGAGTTCGCATAACGTTTCCAACACTTCCCACCATATGACAAGGTGACAGAACGATAACCTCCCCGGCCTTTCATAGAGTTGCGCCTAGTGCACTCTCTGAGTAGGTTTTCCAATAGATCTCGCTGGGTGAAAGCCGATGTTAGTTGAGGGAATGTTTCACCCAGCATATTTCACAGAAGGTAGTAAAGGCCACTGTCCGCCTGGGCCCCGCACGTGTGTTCAGACATTTGTAGCTTTAGTGGAAGCAGGTTTCAGGTGAAACGTGGTTTCGCCAACGGTGTTGTTTCAAGAGTGGCGCATATGGCACTTTCCGTGTAGGTCATGCTTAGGTGTTGAAACTGCTTTGTTTCTGAAACCAAGTGTTGAAAGATAGCTTCAGCACACTGTTGTTTCAGGGAGTTGAGTATATGGCACGTTCCGCAGAATTCCCTGCCGGGCTGTTGAAACTCCGGTAACTTAGTGAAACCAGATGCTAGTGGGAAGACGGATCCCCCACAGTGTTGTCTGACAGAATTGCGTATATGGCACTTTCTGCCTAGGGCCCGCCCTGGTTTTGGACAAGCTCTAACTTAGTGAAAGGAGTTGTTCCTGTCAAGATGCTTTCCCCATAGTTTTGTTTCGCACAGTGAAGTGTGTTGGTTTTTGCGGCTAGGAGCTGCATAGGTTGTCAAACCCAGCGCACTTATGCACTGTGCAAACAAATGCACTTACCATGTTGACCCCAGAGAGTTTTGCAGAGTTGCCACTCATATATACCGGATGGTAACTGAAGGATAAATTCACCAGAGTGTTACTTAGAGTGGCGTATATGGCATTTTCCTTGTACGTCATGCCTAGGTTTTCAAACTATTTTACGAATGTGAAAGCAGATGTTCGGCGACAGATGGTTTCTCCCCAGTGGTTTTGCAGAGTTGACTCTCTGGCATTTCCCCACAAGCTGGGCATGTTTTCAAACCTTCCAACTTAACGATACAAGATGTTCGTTGAAAGGTCCGCAAAGTCCAATTTCACAGAATTGAGTGCATGGCACCGTCGGCCTAGCCCCGCGCATAACTTTTCAGACACTTCAGGGTGAAACGTGATGTTAGCTGGAGGATGGTTTCCCTATGTGTCGATTCATAGATGAATGTATGACCCAGTGTAGGCCTGCCTGTGTCTTCAAAGAGTGAAACCAAGTGTTAGTTGAAGTTTCTTTCACCGCAGTATTGTTTTACAGAGCTGAATAGATGGCCCTTTCTGCCTCTGTCGCTCATAAGCTTTCAAACACTTCTATTTAGTGAAACGAGGTGTTGGTTGAAATATGGTTTCTCCAGTGTTTCACAGAGTTGAGTGTATACATAGCACTTGTCCTGTGGGTCCCGCATAGCTTTTCAAACCGTTGTCACTTAGTGAAACGGAGGTTGGTTGAAAGTATGTTTCACCGCAGTAGTGTTCGACAGAGCGGAGTGTACGGCACTTTAAGTGTTCCTCCCTGTAAGGTGTTTCAAACATAGCTAACGTAGTGAAAGCAGACGGTGGTCGGAAGATGGTTTCACCACAATGTTTTTTCACCGACTTGAGTACATGGTTCTAGTCTGCTAGGCCGGCATTTGCATTCGAACACAACTTGAAACCAGATGTTAGGTGAAGGATCGTTTCCTCAGAGTGTTGTTTCACAGAGTTGCGTCTATGGCACTTTCCGTGTAGTTCATGCGTTGCTTGTCAAACTGCTTTAATTTTCTGAAACCACATATTCCTGAAAGAGGCTTCGTCCAGAGTGCTTTTGTCAAAGCGTCGAGTATACGGCACTTTCTGCCTAAGCCGCGCCTAGGTACACAAACACTTCTGACTTAGTGACACGAGCTAGTTGAAAGATGGATTGTCCACGCTATTTTCTCACAGTGTCCAGTATGTGTCACGTTCCTCATCATTCCCCACATAGGTTTTCAAACACTTCTATAACTTAGTGATACCAGATGTTACTTGAAGGAGCGTTCCTGCAAAGTGCAGTTTCACCGAGCTGAGTATATAGCACTGTCGGCAGATGCCCCGCAAAGTTTTTCACACAGTTTTGGCTTGAAACGAGATGTTGAAAGATCGTTTCACCACAGTGTTGTTTCCACGGAGTTCTGTATGTGGCACTTTCAGCAAAGGCTCCGCATAGTTTTCAGACCCTTCTCAGTGAACAAGGTGTTAGTTGAACGATGGTTCCCCCACAGTGGTGTTTCCCAAGTGGTGTATATGGCCTTATTCATGCCGACCCCGCTTGCGGTTGCAAACACTTCAATCTTAGTGATCCATGAGGTTAGATGACATACGCTTTGCCCACACACATATGTAAACGGAGTCGAGTATATGGCACTTTCCCCATAAGCCGTGCATAGGTTTTCAAACACTTCAAACTTAGTGCCCCGAGGTAATCGAAAGATGGATTGTCCACTCTATTTTCTCACAGTGTCTCACAGTGTACGTCACTTTCCACATCGTTCCCCACACAGGTTTTACAATGCTTCTAACGTAGTTCCATAAAGATATTCGCTGAAAACGGCTTCCCTAAAAGTTCAGTTTCAGAGTTGAGTATAGGGCACTTCTGCATAGGTCCCGCATGGCTTTCCAAACACTTCTAACGTAGGGAAACGAAATGTTAGTTGAAAGCTCGTATCCCCACAGGGTTGTTTCACAGAGTTCAGTGTATGGCGCTTACCATGTAGGCTGCGCATAGGTTTTCAAAAGAGTTCCCCCTGGGTGAAATCAGATGTTAGTGGAAAGAATGGCACTTTCCCCATACGCCGCGCATAGGTTGTCAAGCACGTCTAAACTTAAATGAAAGAAGATTTTAAGTTGAAAGACGGTTTCTCACAGTGTTGTTCCACAGTTGTCAGTATCTGGTACTTCCTGCGTTTTACCCGCATAGTTTTTCAAACACTCCTTCCTAACTCGGTGCTACAGGATGTTACTCTAAAGATGGTTTCCGCAAAGTGCAGGCTGACAGAGGTGAGTGTATGGCACTTTCGGCATAGGCTCCCCATAGGTGTTCTGACGCTTCCAGTTTAGTTATACAAGATGTTAATTGAAAGATGGCTTCCCCACCTGTTGTGTCACAGATTTGAGTATACGACCCTTTCCGCATAGACCCCGAATAGTCTTCAAACAATTTTCAGTGAGTGAAACCAGATGTTCGTTGAAAAATCTTTTTACCCCGTCGTTGTTTCACACAGTTGAGTGTATGGCCCTTAGCCGTTAGGCTTCTCATAGGTTTTCAAACCGTTCTAACTTAGAGGAACGAGATGGTAGTTGAAAGGTGGTTTCCCCACAGTGTTCTTTCACAGCGTTGAAAGTATGGCACGATCCTTCTGCATAGGCCCCGCATCTGTTTTCAAACACGTGCAACTGAGTGAGACCAGATGTTAAGAGAAAGGTTGTTTCCCGACCGTGCTGTCTCACAGAGTCGAGGAAGTGGCGCTTTCACTGTAGCCCCTTTATGGTTTTCAAACACCTTGAAGTTAGTGAAGCAAGAGATTAGTTGGAAGATGGGTTCCCCACAGAGTGGCTCTATGGCAGTTTCCTCAACAGCCCAGCATGGGTTTTCAAACACTTCGTTAGTGGAAAGAGGATGTCGGTTGAAAGACCACTTCTCCACCTTTTTCACACAATAGAGTATAAGTCACTCTCGTCAAGATTCCCTGCAAATGGTGACAAAACCTGACAGGGAAGCAAGATGTGATGGAGGATGGTTTCGCCACACTGTTGTGGCACAGAGTTGAGTAATCGTACGTTCCCCATTGTTGCCTGCATGGGTTTTCCAACGCTTCTAAATTAGTGAAATCAGACGGTCGTCGAAGGAGGTTTACACCAGAGTGTTGTTTCACAGAGTTGACTATATGGCACTTGCCTCATAGTTCCCCGCATAAGTTTTCCAGCACTTCCGAATTAGTGAAACCGAAAGTTTGTTGAAAGATGGCTCCGCACCCTGTGCTTTCACAGATTTGAGTATAAGGCACTTTCTGCGTAGGCCGCAACCTGGTTTTCACACGTCTAACTTCGTGAAACCACATGTTAGGTGAAAGGTTGTTTCCGCACCGTCTTGTTCCATAGAGTTGAGTATACGACACTTTCTTTCCCTGTAGGTCCTGCATACGTTTTCAGTGTCTTCAAACCTTGTAAACGACGAGGTTAGTTGAATGAAATTTTCAGATAAGCTGTTGTCTCACAGAGATGAGTGTATGGCACTTTCAGTAGAAGCTCCGCAGAGGTTTCCAAACAGTTTCATCCGAGTGGAACAAGATTGTAGCGGCAAGCTGTTTCCCCACAGTTTTTCTTCATAGAGTTGTGTATATGGCCCTTTCGGTGTTGGCCCCGCATGGGTCTTCAAGCACTTCTAACAGTGGAAGCAGATGAAAGTTTCACCACACAGTTGTTTCACAAGGTGGAGTACATGGCACTTTTGGTGTCGACCCCACATGGGTTTTCCAACACTTCTAATGTAGTGAAATGGGATGTTGGTTGAAAGATGGTTTCGGCACCGTGTTATTTGCCAGGGTGTATGATGGCACTTTATGCATAGACCCCGCATAAAGTTTTTCAAACACCTGTAACAGAACGTAACATGAAAACATAACATGACGTAACTGTAACATAACGTGACTCTGACATAACCTAATAACTCTAACGTGATGCTGGTTGAAGGACGGTTTCTCCACAATAATTTTCAGCGTCAGGTACAAATCACCTTCCTCATACTTTCCCTCAAGTTTTCAAACACTTCTCACTCAGTGAAACGGGACTTAGTTGAAAATGGCTTACTTACGTCAAGTGTCATATCCTCAATGCTCTGTGTACTCTGTGCAGAAACGTCTCTCCACTAGCCACTTGTTTCACAGAGTTACAAGAGTCGAAATCCTAGGCACAGAAGTATAACAAAAGCGCCATTTACTCACCTTCTCAAACACCATTGTAGACAAACCACTTTTCAAAGAACATCTGGTTCAGCTAAGTTGGAATTGTTTGAAAACGCTTGCGGGACTGACACCCAAAGGGCCATCTACTCCACCTTGTGAAACACCAGAGTCGTGATGCCTTCGATCAACTAACGTCTGGTTTCACTATGTTCGAAGTGTTTGAAATCCCATGCGGGGACTAAACCAAAAGTACCATCCACTGAAGCTTATGAGACACTGCGGGGAAATCACCTTTCAATTAACGTCTTGTTCCAGTAAGTTAGAAGTGTCTGAAAAGCTATGCGGGGCTTAGGTGGAAATGTTTACACTCAACTCTGTGAAACAACCAGGTGGCGATGGCATCTTTCAGCAAACATCTCCTTTCACAAAGTTGGAAGAGATTACAAATCTCTGCAGGACCCACATGGAAAGTGCTGCATACTCAACTTTGTGAACCAACACGGTAGGGACTCTTGCAACTAACATCGCACTCCACAAAGTGAGAAGCGGTTGAAAGCCTATGCGGGTGCTATGAGGAAAGGGCCATCTACTCTACTATGTGAAACACTGTGAAAGAACCATCTTTCAGCAATTATCTGGTTTCAGGAAATGATAAGTGGGAACTGGTAGAAAACCCATGAGGGGCCTACACACAAAGTGCCATATGCCCAACTTTGTGAAAAACTGGGGGGAAGCCATCTCTCAACTAACGTCGTTTACAAACAGATCACGACACATCGTGGCATATACTCAACTCTGGCAAGCCCCACTTTGGGAATCCATCTTTCAACTAACATAGTCTTCACTTACAGGTTTTTGAGAACGCACGCAAGGAACTATGAGGGCACTCATCTATGAAACATCACTGTGAGGAAACCTTCCAGTGAACACCTTCTTTCATTAAGTAAAATTTGGAGGCCTTTCCCTACAGTAGGGAGAGTGCCGTGCACTCAACTCTGTGAAACCAAACTGGGGGTGGGGGGCGGGGGGAAGTCATCTTTCAGCTAACATCTTGTTTCGCCAAGTTAGAAATGTTTGAAAACAGTTTTGGGTCCTGTGTAGATAGTGCCGTACACTCCACTCTGTGAAACATCACTGTGGGCAAACCATCTTTGGAGTAACATCTGGTTTCAGTAAGTTAGGATTGTTTACGAACGTTTGCGGGGACCACAAGGAAAGGGTCATACACAGCTCTAAAAACAAAAGTGTGGTGAAACCATCTTTCAGCTCCCATCCTGTTTAACTAAGAGAGAAGGGTTCGAAAACCCTTGCGGGGTCCACACCGAAAGGGCCATGGGCTCAACTCTATAAAACACTTAGGAGAAATCATCTTGCAAGCAAAACCTTGCTCCGCTGTTAGAAGTGTTTGAAAATGAGGGGCTTATCAAGTAAGTGTCCTATTCTCGGCTTTGTGAACCAACACTGTAGTGACCCATGCAACTGACAAAGGTCAGTTCAACTCTGTGCATTTCACAAAGTTACAAGTAGTTAAAACTTACGTAGGACCTATGTGGAAAGTGCCATTTACGTAACTACTATGGGAAACAACCCTGTGGTGAAACCATCCTTCAGCAAATAAATATCTGGTTTCAATCAGTGAGACTTGTTAGATAAACCATGTGAGGTCTCCACAGAAAAGACCATACACTCAGCTCTGGGAAACTTTTGGAGAAACAATCTTTGAAATACAATGTCGTTTAGGAATTTAGAAGTGTTTGAAACCCTATGCGGAGCCTGCATGGAACGTTCCGTATACTGAAGTCTGTCAAGCAGCACCTTAGGGAAACTATCCTTCATCTCACATCAAGTTGCACTAAGATACAAGTGTTTGAAGAGAAATGAAGGGCTTGCACCGAAAATGCCTTAGAGTCAACTCTGGGGAATAACAGTGTGGGGAAACCAACTTGCAACGAAAATCTCGTTTCACTAAGTTACAGTTGCAAAACCGACACGGGGCCTATGCAGAAAGTGCCATGTGCTCGAATCTGTCAAACACCGTGGGGAATCCATTTTTGGACCCACACTACGTTAGAAGTTTTCGAAAACCTATGGGATGGCTTATGCAGAAAGCGCCATACACTCGACTCTGTCAGACCGTAAAGTAGGGAAACCGAAACCAACTAGGGAAACTTCAACTAGCATCTCATTGCACTGGGACGTCTTTGCAAAACCTTGAGGGGCCTAGGCACTAGCTGCCATGTATTCAACTCGGTCAAACTGCACGTTGCGGGAATCTTCTTTAGCTAACAGCTGGCATCACTAATGCAGAAGCTTTTGGACACCCTATGCGGAGAACCATGGGGAAAGTGACATGTACTCGACACTGGGAGGGAAAACTGTGGAGACAGTACTCTTCCACCGATATCTTGTTTCACTAGAAATGCTTGAGAATCAGGGGGGCTTACCCCAAAAGTGCCGTAAAGTCACCTCTGTAAAACAACACTGTGGGAAAATGCCTTTCAACTACTACAACCTATGAGAGACTTAACCAACAAAGGGTATTACTCCGCCGTGACTAGCAGTGTGGTGAAACGAGGTTTCAACAACTATCTGGTTTCTCTAAGTTACAAGTGTAACTTGGTTTGTCCACAGTATTCTCTCACAGGGTCGTGTGTGGGTCACTTTCCGCATCGTTCCCCGCCTGGCTTGTCAAACCCTTCTAACTTAGTGATACAAGATGTAAGTTGAAAGATGGCTTTCGCCAAGTGCACTTCGACAGAGTTTGAGTGTATGGTTCTGTCGGCACACGCCCCGCATGGTTTGTCCACCGCTTCTCATTTAGTGAAGCGAAGTGTTACGTGAAAGAGAGTTTCCTCGCTTTGTTGTTTCACAGGTTCTTTGTCACTTGCCGTGTAGGCCCTGCCTAAGTTTTCAAACGGTGGTGACTGATTGGAATCAGGTGCTAGTTGAAAGATGTTTTCAACCACAGAGCGTTTTCCCAGAGTTGAGCATCTGGCACTTCCCGTCTAGTCCGTGCTTAGGTTTTCAGACTCTTCTATCTTGGTGGAACAAGAAGTTACTTGCAAGATGGTTTGTCCAGAGTATTCCCTCACAGTGTCGACTATGGGTCACTTTCCACATCGTTCCCCGCATAGGTTTTGAAACGCTTCTAATGTAGGGATAGAAGCTGTTAGTTGAAACACGGTTGCCACAAAGTGCAGTTTGACATTAGAAGCCCTGCCTAGGTTTTCAGTGAGTTCTCACTCGCTGTAACCAGATGGCAGTTGGAAGATTGTTGCACCGCCACGTTGTTTCACAGAGTGGAGTATATGACCCTATCCGCCTAGGCCCCGCGTGTGCATTCAAACATTGCACACTTCGTGAAAGAAGCGCTCAGGTGAAAGAGCGTCTCCCCCGAGTGTTTCAGAGTGGAGTACAGGGAACTTGCCACGTAGATCGTGCGTAGGTTTTCAAACATTTTCACTTTGTGAACCCAGATGGTAGGTGAAAGATCCCTTCTCCACCCTGTTGTTGGTTCACAGAGTGGTGTATATGAGACTATCCTCCTAAGCCGCGCGTGGGTTTTCAAAGGCGTCTACCTTAGTGACACAAGGGGTCACTTGAAAGATGGTGTGTCCACCGTAGTCTCTCCCGGGGTCGATTAAAGGTCATTTTCCGCATCATTGCCCGCATAGGTTTTCAAACACTTCTACCTTAGTGAAGGAAGATGTTGGTGGAAATTTGGTTGTTGCAGGCTGTAGCTTGACAGGTTTGAGTAGTTGGCACTATTGGCCTAGGCTCCGCGTAGCTCTTCAAAGACTTCTAACTTTGTGAAACGAGACACTACTTGAAAGGTGTTTTCTCCCCCCCCCCCCCCCCGTTGTTTCACAGAGATGAGTATACGACACTTGCCCTGTAGGCCTTGCATAGGTTTTCCAATGAGTTCGCACTTAGTGAAATCAAATGTTACTTGAAAGAAGGTTCCGGCCACAGTTCGTTCCAGAGAATGCAGCCTATGGCACTATCTGCCTAGGCCCCGCATGTGCATTGCAACGTTTGTAGCTTGGTGAAAGGAAGCTTTAGGTGAAAGATTTCCCCACAGTGCTGTTGTACAGAGTTGACTCTATGGCACGTTGCCTGTAGACCCGCCATTCCTTTTCCACCAATTCTGAGCTCAGATGCTAGAGGGACGACGCTTTCGCCACCGTGCTGTTTCACAAAGTGGAGGACAAGGCACTTTCCTCATAGAGTTCGCATAACGTTTCCAACACTTCCCACCATATGACAAGGTGACAGAACGATAACCTCCCCGGCCTTTCATAGAGTTGCGCCTAGTGCACTCTCTGAGTAGGTTTTCCAATAGATCTCGCTGGGTGAAAGCCGATGTTAGTTGAGGGAATGTTTCACCCAGCATATTTCACAGAAGGTAGTAAAGGCCACTGTCCGCCTGGGCCCCGCACGTGTGTTCAGACATTTGTAGCTTTAGTGGAAGCAGGTTTCAGGTGAAACGTGGTTTCGCCAACGGTGTTGTTTCAAGAGTGGCGCATATGGCACTTTCCGTGTAGGTCATGCTTAGGTGTTGAAACTGCTTTGTTTCTGAAACCAAGTGTTGAAAGATAGCTTCAGCACACTGTTGTTTCAGGGAGTTGAGTATATGGCACGTTCCGCAGAATTCCCTGCCGGGCTGTTGAAACTCCGGTAACTTAGTGAAACCAGATGCTAGTGGGAAGACGGATCCCCCACAGTGTTGTCTGACAGAATTGCGTATATGGCACTTTCTGCCTAGGGCCCGCCCTGGTTTTGGACAAGCTCTAACTTAGTGAAAGGAGTTGTTCCTGTCAAGATGCTTTCCCCATAGTTTTGTTTCGCACAGTGAAGTGTGTTGGTTTTTGCGGCTAGGAGCTGCATAGGTTGTCAAACCCAGCGCACTTATGCACTGTGCAAACAAATGCACTTACCATGTTGACCCCAGAGAGTTTTGCAGAGTTGCCACTCATATATACCGGATGGTAACTGAAGGATAAATTCACCAGAGTGTTACTTAGAGTGGCGTATATGGCATTTTCCTTGTACGTCATGCCTAGGTTTTCAAACTATTTTACGAATGTGAAAGCAGATGTTCGGCGACAGATGGTTTCTCCCCAGTGGTTTTGCAGAGTTGACTCTCTGGCATTTCCCCACAAGCTGGGCATGTTTTCAAACCTTCCAACTTAACGATACAAGATGTTCGTCGAAAGGTCCGCAAAGTCCAATTTCACAGAATTGAGTGCATGGCACCGTCGGCCTAGCCCCGCGCATAACTTTTCAGACACTTCAGGGTGAAACGTGATGTTAGCTGGAGGATGGTTTCCCTATGTGTCGATTCATAGATGAATGTATGACCCAGTGTAGGCCTGCCTGTGTCTTCAAAGAGTGAAACCAAGTGTTAGTTGAAGTTTCTTTCACCGCAGTATTGTTTTACAGAGCTGAATAGATGGCCCTTTCTGCCTCTGTCGCTCATAAGCTTTCAAACACTTCTATTTAGTGAAACGAGGTGTTGGTTGAAATATGGTTTCTCCAGTGTTTCACAGAGTTGAGTGTATACATAGCACTTGTCCTGTGGGTCCCGCATAGCTTTTCAAACCGTTGTCACTTAGTGAAACGGAGGTTGGTTGAAAGTATGTTTCACCGCAGTAGTGTTCGACAGAGCGGAGTGTACGGCACTTTAAGTGTTCCTCCCTGTAAGGTGTTTCAAACATAGCTAACGTAGTGAAAGCAGACGGTGGTCGGAAGATGGTTTCACCACAATGTTTTTTCACCGACTTGAGTACATGGTTCTAGTCTGCTAGGCCGGCATTTGCATTCGAACACAACTTGAAACCAGATGTTAGGTGAAGGATCGTTTCCTCAGAGTGTTGTTTCACAGAGTTGCGTCTATGGCACTTTCCGTGTAGTTCATGCGTTGCTTGTCAAACTGCTTTAATTTTCTGAAACCACATATTCCTGAAAGAGGCTTCGTCCAGAGTGCTTTTGTCAAAGCGTCGAGTATACGGCACTTTCTGCCTAAGCCGCGCCTAGGTACACAAACACTTCTGACTTAGTGACACGAGCTAGTTGAAAGATGGATTGTCCACGCTATTTTCTCACAGTGTCCAGTATGTGTCACGTTCCTCATCATTCCCCACATAGGTTTTCAAACACTTCTATAACTTAGTGATACCAGATGTTACTTGAAGGAGCGTTCCTGCAAAGTGCAGTTTCACCGAGCTGAGTATATAGCACTGTCGGCAGATGCCCCGCAAAGTTTTTCACACAGTTTTGGCTTGAAACGAGATGTTGAAAGATCGTTTCACCACAGTGTTGTTTCCACGGAGTTCTGTATGTGGCACTTTCAGCAAAGGCTCCGCATAGTTTTCAGACCCTTCTCAGTGAACAAGGTGTTAGTTGAACGATGGTTCCCCCACAGTGGTGTTTCCCAAGTGGTGTATATGGCCTTATTCATGCCGACCCCGCTTGCGGTTGCAAACACTTCAATCTTAGTGATCCATGAGGTTAGATGACATACGCTTTGCCCACACACATATGTAAACGGAGTCGAGTATATGGCACTTTCCCCATAAGCCGTGCATAGGTTTTCAAACACTTCAAACTTAGTGCCCCGAGGTAATCGAAAGATGGATTGTCCACTCTATTTTCTCACAGTGTCTCACAGTGTACGTCACTTTCCACATCGTTCCCCACACAGGTTTTACAATGCTTCTAACGTAGTTCCATAAAGATATTCGCTGAAAACGGCTTCCCTAAAAGTTCAGTTTCAGAGTTGAGTATAGGGCACTTCTGCATAGGTCCCGCATGGCTTTCCAAACACTTCTAACGTAGGGAAACGAAATGTTAGTTGAAAGCTCGTATCCCCACAGGGTTGTTTCACAGAGTTCAGTGTATGGCGCTTACCATGTAGGCTGCGCATAGGTTTTCAAAAGAGTTCCCCCTGGGTGAAATCAGATGTTAGTGGAAAGAATGGCACTTTCCCCATACGCCGCGCATAGGTTGTCAAGCACGTCTAAACTTAAATGAAAGAAGATTTTAAGTTGAAAGACGGTTTCTCACAGTGTTGTTCCACAGTTGTCAGTATCTGGTACTTCCTGCGTTTTACCCGCATAGTTTTTCAAACACTCCTTCCTAACTCGGTGCTACAGGATGTTACTCTAAAGATGGTTTCCGCAAAGTGCAGGCTGACAGAGGTGAGTGTATGGCACTTTCGGCATAGGCTCCCCATAGGTGTTCTGACGCTTCCAGTTTAGTTATACAAGATGTTAATTGAAAGATGGCTTCCCCACCTGTTGTGTCACAGATTTGAGTATACGACCCTTTCCGCATAGACCCCGAATAGTCTTCAAACAATTTTCAGTGAGTGAAACCAGATGTTCGTTGAAAAATCTTTTTACCCCGTCGTTGTTTCACACAGTTGAGTGTATGGCCCTTAGCCGTTAGGCTTCTCATAGGTTTTCAAACCGTTCTAACTTAGAGGAACGAGATGGTAGTTGAAAGGTGGTTTCCCCACAGTGTTCTTTCACAGCGTTGAAAGTATGGCACGATCCTTCTGCATAGGCCCCGCATCTGTTTTCAAACACGTGCAACTGAGTGAGACCAGATGTTAAGAGAAAGGTTGTTTCCCGACCGTGCTGTCTCACAGAGTCGAGGAAGTGGCGCTTTCACTGTAGCCCCTTTATGGTTTTCAAACACCTTGAAGTTAGTGAAGCAAGAGATTAGTTGGAAGATGGGTTCCCCACAGAGTGGCTCTATGGCAGTTTCCTCAACAGCCCAGCATGGGTTTTCAAACACTTCGTTAGTGGAAAGAGGATGTCGGTTGAAAGACCACTTCTCCACCTTTTTCACACAATAGAGTATAAGTCACTCTCGTCAAGATTCCCTGCAAATGGTGACAAAACCTGACAGGGAAGCAAGATGTGATGGAGGATGGTTTCGCCACACTGTTGTGGCACAGAGTTGAGTAATCGTACGTTCCCCATTGTTGCCTGCATGGGTTTTCCAACGCTTCTAAATTAGTGAAATCAGACGGTCGTCGAAGGAGGTTTACACCAGAGTGTTGTTTCACAGAGTTGACTATATGGCACTTGCCTCATAGTTCCCCGCATAAGTTTTCCAGCACTTCCGAATTAGTGAAACCGAAAGTTTGTTGAAAGATGGCTCCGCACCCTGTGCTTTCACAGATTTGAGTATAAGGCACTTTCTGCGTAGGCCGCAACCTGGTTTTCACACGTCTAACTTCGTGAAACCACATGTTAGGTGAAAGGTTGTTTCCGCACCGTCTTGTTCCATAGAGTTGAGTATACGACACTTTCTTTCCCTGTAGGTCCTGCATACGTTTTCAGTGTCTTCAAACCTTGTAAACGACGAGGTTAGTTGAATGAAATTTTCAGATAAGCTGTTGTCTCACAGAGATGAGTGTATGGCACTTTCAGTAGAAGCTCCGCAGAGGTTTCCAAACAGTTTCATCCGAGTGGAACAAGATTGTAGCGGCAAGCTGTTTCCCCACAGTTTTTCTTCATAGAGTTGTGTATATGGCCCTTTCGGTGTTGGCCCCGCATGGGTCTTCAAGCACTTCTAACAGTGGAAGCAGATGAAAGTTTCACCACACAGTTGTTTCACAAGGTGGAGTACATGGCACTTTTGGTGTCGACCCCACATGGGTTTTCCAACACTTCTAATGTAGTGAAATGGGATGTTGGTTGAAAGATGGTTTCGGCACCGTGTTATTTGCCAGGGTGTATGATGGCACTTTATGCATAGACCCCGCATAAAGTTTTTCAAACACCTGTAACAGAACGTAACATGAAAACATAACATGACGTAACTGTAACATAACGTGACTCTGACATAACCTAATAACTCTAACGTGATGCTGGTTGAAGGACGGTTTCTCCACAATAATTTTCAGCGTCAGGTACAAATCACCTTCCTCATACTTTCCCTCAAGTTTTCAAACACTTCTCACTCAGTGAAACGGGACTTAGTTGAAAATGGCTTACTTACGTCAAGTGTCATATCCTCAATGCTCTGTGTACTCTGTGCAGAAACGTCTCTCCACTAGCCACTTGTTTCACAGAGTTACAAGAGTCGAAATCCTAGGCACAGAAGTATAACAAAAGCGCCATTTACTCACCTTCTCAAACACCATTGTAGACAAACCACTTTTCAAAGAACATCTGGTTCAGCTAAGTTGGAATTGTTTGAAAACGCTTGCGGGACTGACACCCAAAGGGCCATCTACTCCACCTTGTGAAACACCAGAGTCGTGATGCCTTCGATCAACTAACGTCTGGTTTCACTATGTTCGAAGTGTTTGAAATCCCATGCGGGGACTAAACCAAAAGTACCATCCACTGAAGCTTATGAGACACTGCGGGGAAATCACCTTTCAATTAACGTCTTGTTCCAGTAAGTTAGAAGTGTCTGAAAAGCTATGCGGGGCTTAGGTGGAAATGTTTACACTCAACTCTGTGAAACAACCAGGTGGCGATGGCATCTTTCAGCAAACATCTCCTTTCACAAAGTTGGAAGAGATTACAAATCTCTGCAGGACCCACATGGAAAGTGCTGCATACTCAACTTTGTGAACCAACACGGTAGGGACTCTTGCAACTAACATCGCACTCCACAAAGTGAGAAGCGGTTGAAAGCCTATGCGGGTGCTATGAGGAAAGGGCCATCTACTCTACTATGTGAAACACTGTGAAAGAACCATCTTTCAGCAATTATCTGGTTTCAGGAAATGATAAGTGGGAACTGGTAGAAAACCCATGAGGGGCCTACACACAAAGTGCCATATGCCCAACTTTGTGAAAAACTGGGGGGAAGCCATCTCTCAACTAACGTCGTTTACAAACAGATCACGACACATCGTGGCATATACTCAACTCTGGCAAGCCCCACTTTGGGAATCCATCTTTCAACTAACATAGTCTTCACTTACAGGTTTTTGAGAACGCACGCAAGGAACTATGAGGGCACTCATCTATGAAACATCACTGTGAGGAAACCTTCCAGTGAACACCTTCTTTCATTAAGTAAAATTTGGAGGCCTTTCCCTACAGTAGGGAGAGTGCCGTGCACTCAACTCTGTGAAACCAAACTGGGGGTGGGGGGCGGGGGGAAGTCATCTTTCAGCTAACATCTTGTTTCGCCAAGTTAGAAATGTTTGAAAACAGTTTTGGGTCCTGTGTAGATAGTGCCGTACACTCCACTCTGTGAAACATCACTGTGGGCAAACCATCTTTGGAGTAACATCTGGTTTCAGTAAGTTAGGATTGTTTACGAACGTTTGCGGGGACCACAAGGAAAGGGTCATACACAGCTCTAAAAACAAAAGTGTGGTGAAACCATCTTTCAGCTCCCATCCTGTTTAACTAAGAGAGAAGGGGTCGAAAACCCTTGCGGGGTCCACACCGAAAGGGCCATGGGCTCAACTCTATAAAACACTTAGGAGAAATCATCTTGCAAGCAAAACCTTGCTCCGCTGTTAGAAGTGTTTGAAAATGAGGGGCTTATCAAGTAAGTGTCCTATTCTCGGCTTTGTGAACCAACACTGTAGTGACCCATGCAACTGACAAAGGTCAGTTCAACTCTGTGCATTTCACAAAGTTACAAGTAGTTAAAACTTACGTAGGACCTATGTGGAAAGTGCCATTTACGTAACTACTATGGGAAACAACCCTGTGGTGAAACCATCCTTCAGCAAATAAATATCTGGTTTCAATCAGTGAGACTTGTTAGATAAACCATGTGAGGTCTCCACAGAAAAGACCATACACTCAGCTCTGGGAAACTTTTGGAGAAACAATCTTTGAAATACAATGTCGTTTAGGAATTTAGAAGTGTTTGAAACCCTATGCGGAGCCTGCATGGAACGTTCCGTATACTGAAGTCTGTCAAGCAGCACCTTAGGGAAACTATCCTTCATCTCACATCAAGTTGCACTAAGATACAAGTGTTTGAAGAGAAATGAAGGGCTTGCACCGAAAATGCCTTAGAGTCAACTCTGGGGAATAACAGTGTGGGGAAACCAACTTGCAACGAAAATCTCGTTTCACTAAGTTACAGTTGCAAAACCGACACGGGGCCTATGCAGAAAGTGCCATGTGCTCGAATCTGTCAAACACCGTGGGGAATCCATTTTTGGACCCACACTACGTTAGAAGTTTTCGAAAACCTATGGGATGGCTTATGCAGAAAGCGCCATACACTCGACTCTGTCAGACCGTAAAGTAGGGAAACCGAAACCAACTAGGGAAACTTCAACTAGCATCTCATTGCACTGGGACGTCTTTGCAAAACCTTGAGGGGCCTAGGCACTAGCTGCCATGTATTCAACTCGGTCAAACTGCACGTTGCGGGAATCTTCTTTAGCTAACAGCTGGCATCACTAATGCAGAAGCTTTTGGACACCCTATGCGGAGAACCATGGGGAAAGTGACATGTACTCGACACTGGGAGGGAAAACTGTGGAGACAGTACTCTTCCACCGATATCTTGTTTCACTAGAAATGCTTGAGAATCAAGGGGGCTTACCCCAAAAGTGCCGTAAAGTCACCTCTGTAAAACAACACTGTGGGAAAATGCCTTTCAACTACTACAACCTATGAGAGACTTAACCAACAAAGGGTATTACTCCGCCGTGACTAGCAGTGTGGTGAAACGAGGTTTCCACAACTCTCTGGTTTCTCTAAGTTACAAGTGTAACTTGGTTTGTCCACAGTATTCTCTCACAGGGTCGTGTGTGGGTCACTTTCCGCATCGTTCCCCGCCTGGCTTGTCAAACCCTTCTAACTTAGTGATACAAGATGTAAGTTGAAAGATGGCTTTCGCCAAGTGCACTTCGACAGAGTTTGAGTGTATGGTTCTGTCGGCACACGCCCCGCATGGTTTGTCCACCGCTTCTCATTTAGTGAAGCGAAGTGTTACGTGAAAGAGAGTTTCCTCGCTTTGTTGTTTCACAGGTTCTTTGTCACTTGCCGTGTAGGCCCTGCCTAAGTTTTCAAACGGTGGTGACTGATTGGAATCAGGTGCTAGTTGAAAGATGTTTTCAACCACAGAGCGTTTTCCCAGAGTTGAGCATCTGGCACTTCCCGTCTAGTCCGTGCTTAGGTTTTCAGACTCTTCTATCTTGGTGGAACAAGAAGTTACTTGCAAGATGGTTTGTCCAGAGTATTCCCTCACAGTGTCGACTATGGGTCACTTTCCACATCGTTCCCTGCATAGGTTTTGAAACGCTTCTAATGTAGGGATAGAAGCTGTTAGTTGAAACACGGTTGCCACAAAGTGCAGTTTGACATTAGAAGCCCTGCCTAGGTTTTCAGTGAGTTCTCACTCGCTGTAACCAGATGGCAGTTGGAAGATTGTTGCACCGCCACGTTGTTTCACAGAGTGGAGTATATGACCCTATCCGCCTAGGCCCCGCGTGTGCATTCAAACATTGCACACTTCGTGAAAGAAGCGCTCAGGTGAAAGAGCGTCTCCCCCGAGTGTTTCAGAGTGGAGTACAGGGAACTTGCCACGTAGATCGTGCGTAGGTTTTCAAACATTTTCACTTTGTGAACCCAGATGGTAGGTGAAAGATCCCTTCTCCACCCTGTTGTTGGTTCACAGAGTGGTGTATATGAGACTATCCTCCTAAGCCGCGCGTGGGTTTTCAAAGGCGTCTACCTTAGTGACACAAGGGGTCACTTGAAAGATGGTGTGTCCACCGTAGTCTCTCCCGGGGTCGATTAAAGGTCATTTTCCGCATCATTGCCCGCATAGGTTTTCAAACACTTCTACCTTAGTGAAGGAAGATGTTGGTGGAAATTTGGTTGTTGCAGGCTGTAGCTTGACAGGTTTGAGTAGTTGGCACTATTGGCCTAGGCTCCGCGTAGCTCTTCAAAGACTTCTAACTTTGTGAAACGAGACACTACTTGAAAGGTGTTTTCTCCCCCCCCCCCCCCCGTTGTTTCACAGAGATGAGTATACGACACTTGCCCTGTAGGCCTTGCATAGGTTTTCCAATGAGTTCGCACTTAGTGAAATCAAATGTTACTTGAAAGAAGGTTCCGGCCACAGTTCGTTCCAGAGAATGCAGCCTATGGCACTATCTGCCTAGGCCCCGCATGTGCATTGCAACGTTTGTAGCTTGGTGAAAGGAAGCTTTAGGTGAAAGATTTCCCCACAGTGCTGTTGTACAGAGTTGACTCTATGGCACGTTGCCTGTAGACCCGCCATTCCTTTTCCACCAATTCTGAGCTCAGATGCTAGAGGGACGACGCTTTCGCCACCGTGCTGTTTCACAAAGTGGAGGACAAGGCACTTTCCTCATAGAGTTCGCATAACGTTTCCAACACTTCCCACCATATGACAAGGTGACAGAACGATAACCTCCCCGGCCTTTCATAGAGTTGCGCCTAGTGCACTCTCTGAGTAGGTTTTCCAATAGATCTCGCTGGGTGAAAGCCGATGTTAGTTGAGGGAATGTTTCACCCAGCATATTTCACAGAAGGTAGTAAAGGCCACTGTCCGCCTGGGCCCCGCACGTGTGTTCAGACATTTGTAGCTTTAGTGGAAGCAGGTTTCAGGTGAAACGTGGTTTCGCCAACGGTGTTGTTTCAAGAGTGGCGCATATGGCACTTTCCGTGTAGGTCATGCTTAGGTGTTGAAACTGCTTTGTTTCTGAAACCAAGTGTTGAAAGATAGCTTCAGCACACTGTTGTTTCAGGGAGTTGAGTATATGGCACGTTCCGCAGAATTCCCTGCCGGGCTGTTGAAACTCCGGTAACTTAGTGAAACCAGATGCTAGTGGGAAGACGGATCCCCCACAGTGTTGTCTGACAGAATTGCGTATATGGCACTTTCTGCCTAGGGCCCGCCCTGGTTTTGGACAAGCTCTAACTTAGTGAAAGGAGTTGTTCCTGTCAAGATGCTTTCCCCATAGTTTTGTTTCGCACAGTGAAGTGTGTTGGTTTTTGCGGCTAGGAGCTGCATAGGTTGTCAAACCCAGCGCACTTATGCACTGTGCAAACAAATGCACTTACCATGTTGACCCCAGAGAGTTTTGCAGAGTTGCCACTCATATATACCGGATGGTAACTGAAGGATAAATTCACCAGAGTGTTACTTAGAGTGGCGTATATGGCATTTTCCTTGTACGTCATGCCTAGGTTTTCAAACTATTTTACGAATGTGAAAGCAGGTGTTCGGCGACAGATGGTTTCTCCCCAGTGGTTTTGCAGAGTTGACTCTCTGGCATTTCCCCACAAGCTGGGCATGTTTTCAAACCTTCCAACTTAACGATACAAGATGTTCGTCGAAAGGTCCGCAAAGTCCAATTTCACAGAATTGAGTGCATGGCACCGTCGGCCTAGCCCCGCGCATAACTTTTCAGACACTTCAGGGTGAAACGTGATGTTAGCTGGAGGATGGTTTCCCTATGTGTCGATTCATAGATGAATGTATGACCCAGTGTAGGCCTGCCTGTGTCTTCAAAGAGTGAAACCAAGTGTTAGTTGAAGTTTCTTTCACCGCAGTATTGTTTTACAGAGCTGAATAGATGGCCCTTTCTGCCTCTGTCGCTCATAAGCTTTCAAACACTTCTATTTAGTGAAACGAGGTGTTGGTTGAAATATGGTTTCTCCAGTGTTTCACAGAGTTGAGTGTATACATAGCACTTGTCCTGTGGGTCCCGCATAGCTTTTCAAACCGTTGTCACTTAGTGAAACGGAGGTTGGTTGAAAGTATGTTTCACCGCAGTAGTGTTCGACAGAGCGGAGTGTACGGCACTTTAAGTGTTCCTCCCTGTAAGGTGTTTCAAACATAGCTAACGTAGTGAAAGCAGACGGTGGTCGGAAGATGGTTTCACCACAATGTTTTTTCACCGACTTGAGTACATGGTTCTAGTCTGCTAGGCCGGCATTTGCATTCGAACACAACTTGAAACCAGATGTTAGGTGAAGGATCGTTTCCTCAGAGTGTTGTTTCACAGAGTTGCGTCTATGGCACTTTCCGTGTAGTTCATGCGTTGCTTGTCAAACTGCTTTAATTTTCTGAAACCACATATTCCTGAAAGAGGCTTCGTCCAGAGTGCTTTTGTCAAAGCGTCGAGTATACGGCACTTTCTGCCTAAGCCGCGCCTAGGTACACAAACACTTCTGACTTAGTGACACGAGCTAGTTGAAAGATGGATTGTCCACGCTATTTTCTCACAGTGTCCAGTATGTGTCACGTTCCTCATCATTCCCCACATAGGTTTTCAAACACTTCTATAACTTAGTGATACCAGATGTTACTTGAAGGAGCGTTCCTGCAAAGTGCAGTTTCACCGAGCTGAGTATATAGCACTGTCGGCAGATGCCCCGCAAAGTTTTTCACACAGTTTTGGCTTGAAACGAGATGTTGAAAGATCGTTTCACCACAGTGTTGTTTCCACGGAGTTCTGTATGTGGCACTTTCAGCAAAGGCTCCGCATAGTTTTCAGACCCTTCTCAGTGAACAAGGTGTTAGTTGAACGATGGTTCCCCCACAGTGGTGTTTCCCAAGTGGTGTATATGGCCTTATTCATGCCGACCCCGCTTGCGGTTGCAAACACTTCAATCTTAGTGATCCATGAGGTTAGATGACATACGCTTTGCCCACACACATATGTAAACGGAGTCGAGTATATGGCACTTTCCCCATAAGCCGTGCATAGGTTTTCAAACACTTCAAACTTAGTGCCCCGAGGTAATCGAAAGATGGATTGTCCACTCTATTTTCTCACAGTGTCTCACAGTGTACGTCACTTTCCACATCGTTCCCCACACAGGTTTTACAATGCTTCTAACGTAGTTCCATAAAGATATTCGCTGAAAACGGCTTCCCTAAAAGTTCAGTTTCAGAGTTGAGTATAGGGCACTTCTGCATAGGTCCCGCATGGCTTTCCAAACACTTCTAACGTAGGGAAACGAAATGTTAGTTGAAAGCTCGTATCCCCACAGGGTTGTTTCACAGAGTTCAGTGTATGGCGCTTACCATGTAGGCTGCGCATAGGTTTTCAAAAGAGTTCCCCCTGGGTGAAATCAGATGTTAGTGGAAAGAATGGCACTTTCCCCATACGCCGCGCATAGGTTGTCAAGCACGTCTAAACTTAAATGAAAGAAGATTTTAAGTTGAAAGACGGTTTCTCACAGTGTTGTTCCACAGTTGTCAGTATCTGGTACTTCCTGCGTTTTACCCGCATAGTTTTTCAAACACTCCTTCCTAACTCGGTGCTACAGGATGTTACTCTAAAGATGGTTTCCGCAAAGTGCAGGCTGACAGAGGTGAGTGTATGGCACTTTCGGCATAGGCTCCCCATAGGTGTTCTGACGCTTCCAGTTTAGTTATACAAGATGTTAATTGAAAGATGGCTTCCCCACCTGTTGTGTCACAGATTTGAGTATACGACCCTTTCCGCATAGACCCCGAATAGTCTTCAAACAATTTTCAGTGAGTGAAACCAGATGTTCGTTGAAAAATCTTTTTACCCCGTCGTTGTTTCACACAGTTGAGTGTATGGCCCTTAGCCGTTAGGCTTCTCATAGGTTTTCAAACCGTTCTAACTTAGAGGAACGAGATGGTAGTTGAAAGGTGGTTTCCCCACAGTGTTCTTTCACAGCGTTGAAAGTATGGCACGATCCTTCTGCATAGGCCCCGCATCTGTTTTCAAACACGTGCAACTGAGTGAGACCAGATGTTAAGAGAAAGGTTGTTTCCCGACCGTGCTGTCTCACAGAGTCGAGGAAGTGGCGCTTTCACTGTAGCCCCTTTATGGTTTTCAAACACCTTGAAGTTAGTGAAGCAAGAGATTAGTTGGAAGATGGGTTCCCCACAGAGTGGCTCTATGGCAGTTTCCTCAACAGCCCAGCATGGGTTTTCAAACACTTCGTTAGTGGAAAGAGGATGTCGGTTGAAAGACCACTTCTCCACCTTTTTCACACAATAGAGTATAAGTCACTCTCGTCAAGATTCCCTGCAAATGGTGACAAAACCTGACAGGGAAGCAAGATGTGATGGAGGATGGTTTCGCCACACTGTTGTGGCACAGAGTTGAGTAATCGTACGTTCCCCATTGTTGCCTGCATGGGTTTTCCAACGCTTCTAAATTAGTGAAATCAGACGGTCGTCGAAGGAGGTTTACACCAGAGTGTTGTTTCACAGAGTTGACTATATGGCACTTGCCTCATAGTTCCCCGCATAAGTTTTCCAGCACTTCCGAATTAGTGAAACCGAAAGTTTGTTGAAAGATGGCTCCGCACCCTGTGCTTTCACAGATTTGAGTATAAGGCACTTTCTGCGTAGGCCGCAACCTGGTTTTCACACGTCTAACTTCGTGAAACCACATGTTAGGTGAAAGGTTGTTTCCGCACCGTCTTGTTCCATAGAGTTGAGTATACGACACTTTCTTTCCCTGTAGGTCCTGCATACGTTTTCAGTGTCTTCAAACCTTGTAAACGACGAGGTTAGTTGAATGAAATTTTCAGGTAAGCTGTTGTTTCACAGAGATGAGTGTATGGCACTTTCAGTAGAAGCTCCGCAGAGGTTTCCAAACAGTTTCATCCGAGTGGAACAAGATTGTAGCGGCAAGCTGTTTCCCCACAGTTTTTCTTCATAGAGTTGTGTATATGGCCCTTTCGGTGTTGGCCCCGCATGGGTCTTCAAGCACTTCTAACAGTGGAAGCAGATGAAAGTTTCACCACACAGTTGTTTCACAAGGTGGAGTACATGGCACTTTTGGTGTCGACCCCACATGGGTTTTCCAACACTTCTAATGTAGTGAAATGGGATGTTGGTTGAAAGATGGTTTCGGCACCGTGTTATTTGCCAGGGTGTATGATGGCACTTTATGCATAGACCCCGCATAAAGTTTTTCAAACACCTGTAACAGAACGTAACATGAAAACATAACATGACGTAACTGTAACATAACGTGACTCTGACATAACCTAATAACTCTAACGTGATGCTGGTTGAAGGACGGTTTCTCCACAATAATTTTCAGCGTCAGGTACAAATCACCTTCCTCATACTTTCCCTCAAGTTTTCAAACACTTCTCACTCAGTGAAACGGGACTTAGTTGAAAATGGCTTACTTACGTCAAGTGTCATATCCTCAATGCTCTGTGTACTCTGTGCAGAAACGTCTCTCCACTAGCCACTTGTTTCACAGAGTTACAAGAGTCGAAATCCTAGGCACAGAAGTATAACAAAAGCGCCATTTACTCACCTTCTCAAACACCATTGTAGACAAACCACTTTTCAAAGAACATCTGGTTCAGCTAAGTTGGAATTGTTTGAAAACGCTTGCGGGACTGACACCCAAAGGGCCATCTACTCCACCTTGTGAAACACCAGAGTCGTGATGCCTTCGATCAACTAACGTCTGGTTTCACTATGTTCGAAGTGTTTGAAATCCCATGCGGGGACTAAACCAAAAGTACCATCCACTGAAGCTTATGAGACACTGCGGGGAAATCACCTTTCAATTAACGTCTTGTTCCAGTAAGTTAGAAGTGTCTGAAAAGCTATGCGGGGCTTAGGTGGAAATGTTTACACTCAACTCTGTGAAACAACCAGGTGGCGATGGCATCTTTCAGCAAACATCTCCTTTCACAGAGTTGGAAGAGATTACAAATCTCTGCAGGACCCACATGGAAAGTGCTGCATACTCAACTTTGTGAACCAACACGGTAGGGACTCTTGCAACTAACATCGCACTCCACAAAGTGAGAAGCGGTTGAAAGCCTATGCGGGTGCTATGAGGAAAGGGCCATCTACTCTACTATGTGAAACACTGTGAAAGAACCATCTTTCAGCAATTATCTGGTTTCAGGAAATGATAAGTGGGAACTGGTAGAAAACCCATGAGGGGCCTACACACAAAGTGCCATATGCCCAACTTTGTGAAAAACTGGGGGGAAGCCATCTCTCAACTAACGTCGTTTACAAACAGATCACGACACATCGTGGCATATACTCAACTCTGGCAAGCCCCACTTTGGGAATCCATCTTTCAACTAACATAGTCTTCACTTACAGGTTTTTGAGAACGCACGCAAGGAACTATGAGGGCACTCATCTATGAAACATCACTGTGAGGAAACCTTCCAGTGAACACCTTCTTTCATTAAGTAAAATTTGGAGGCCTTTCCCTACAGTAGGGAGAGTGCCGTGCACTCAACTCTGTGAAACCAAACTGGGGGTGGGGGGCGGGGGGAAGTCATCTTTCAGCTAACATCTTGTTTCGCCAAGTTAGAAATGTTTGAAAACAGTTTTGGGTCCTGTGTAGATAGTGCCGTACACTCCACTCTGTGAAACATCACTGTGGGCAAACCATCTTTGGAGTAACATCTGGTTTCAGTAAGTTAGGATTGTTTACGAACGTTTGCGGGGACCACAAGGAAAGGGTCATACACAGCTCTAAAAACAAAAGTGTGGTGAAACCATCTTTCAGCTCCCATCCTGTTTAACTAAGAGAGAAGGGTTCGAAAACCCTTGCGGGGTCCACACCGAAAGGGCCATGGGCTCAACTCTATAAAACACTTAGGAGAAATCATCTTGCAAGCAAAACCTTGCTCCGCTGTTAGAAGTGTTTGAAAATGAGGGGCTTATCAAGTAAGTGTCCTATTCTCGGCTTTGTGAACCAACACTGTAGTGACCCATGCAACTGACAAAGGTCAGTTCAACTCTGTGCATTTCACAAAGTTACAAGTAGTTAAAACTTACGTAGGACCTATGTGGAAAGTGCCATTTACGTAACTACTATGGGAAACAACCCTGTGGTGAAACCATCCTTCAGCAAATAAATATCTGGTTTCAATCAGTGAGACTTGTTAGATAAACCATGTGAGGTCTCCACAGAAAAGACCATACACTCAGCTCTGGGAAACTTTTGGAGAAACAATCTTTGAAATACAATGTCGTTTAGGAATTTAGAAGTGTTTGAAACCCTATGCGGAGCCTGCATGGAACGTTCCGTATACTGAAGTCTGTCAAGCAGCACCTTAGGGAAACTATCCTTCATCTCACATCAAGTTGCACTAAGATACAAGTGTTTGAAGAGAAATGAAGGGCTTGCACCGAAAATGCCTTAGAGTCAACTCTGGGGAATAACAGTGTGGGGAAACCAACTTGCAACGAAAATCTCGTTTCACTAAGTTACAGTTGCAAAACCGACACGGGGCCTATGCAGAAAGTGCCATGTGCTCGAATCTGTCAAACACCGTGGGGAATCCATTTTTGGACCCACACTACGTTAGAAGTTTTCGAAAACCTATGGGATGGCTTATGCAGAAAGCGCCATACACTCGACTCTGTCAGACCGTAAAGTAGGGAAACCGAAACCAACTAGGGAAACTTCAACTAGCATCTCATTGCACTGGGACGTCTTTGCAAAACCTTGAGGGGCCTAGGCACTAGCTGCCATGTATTCAACTCGGTCAAACTGCACGTTGCGGGAATCTTCTTTAGCTAACAGCTGGCATCACTAATGCAGAAGCTTTTGGACACCCTATGCGGAGAACCATGGGGAAAGTGACATGTACTCGACACTGGGAGGGAAAACTGTGGAGACAGTACTCTTCCACCGATATCTTGTTTCACTAGAAATGCTTGAGAATCAGGGGGGCTTACCCCAAAAGTGCCGTAAAGTCACCTCTGTAAAACAACACTGTGGGAAAATGCCTTTCAACTACTACAACCTATGAGAGACTTAACCAACAAAGGGTATTACTCCGCCGTGACTAGCAGTGTGGTGAAACGAGGTTTCCACAACTCTCTGGTTTCTCTAAGTTACAAGTGTAACTTGGTTTGTCCACAGTATTCTCTCACAGGGTCGTGTGTGGGTCACTTTCCGCATCGTTCCCCGCCTGGCTTGTCAAACCCTTCTAACTTAGTGATACAAGATGTAAGTTGAAAGATGGCTTTCGCCAAGTGCACTTCGACAGAGTTTGAGTGTATGGTTCTGTCGGCACACGCCCCGCATGGTTTGTCCACCGCTTCTCATTTAGTGAAGCGAAGTGTTACGTGAAAGAGAGTTTCCTCGCTTTGTTGTTTCACAGGTTCTTTGTCACTTGCCGTGTAGGCCCTGCCTAAGTTTTCAAACGGTGGTGACTGATTGGAATCAGGTGCTAGTTGAAAGATGTTTTCAACCACAGAGCGTTTTCCCAGAGTTGAGCATCTGGCACTTCCCGTCTAGTCCGTGCTTAGGTTTTCAGACTCTTCTATCTTGGTGGAACAAGAAGTTACTTGCAAGATGGTTTGTCCAGAGTATTCCCTCACAGTGTCGACTATGGGTCACTTTCCACATCGTTCCCCGCATAGGTTTTGAAACGCTTCTAATGTAGGGATAGAAGCTGTTAGTTGAAACACGGTTGCCACAAAGTGCAGTTTGACATTAGAAGCCCTGCCTAGGTTTTCAGTGAGTTCTCACTCGCTGTAACCAGATGGCAGTTGGAAGATTGTTGCACCGCCACGTTGTTTCACAGAGTGGAGTATATGACCCTATCCGCCTAGGCCCCGCGTGTGCATTCAAACATTGCACACTTCGTGAAAGAAGCGCTCAGGTGAAAGAGCGTCTCCCCCGAGTGTTTCAGAGTGGAGTACAGGGAACTTGCCACGTAGATCGTGCGTAGGTTTTCAAACATTTTCACTTTGTGAACCCAGATGGTAGGTGAAAGATCCCTTCTCCACCCTGTTGTTGGTTCACAGAGTGGTGTATATGAGACTATCCTCCTAAGCCGCGCGTGGGTTTTCAAAGGCGTCTACCTTAGTGACACAAGGGGTCACTTGAAAGATGGTGTGTCCACCGTAGTCTCTCCCGGGGTCGATTAAAGGTCATTTTCCGCATCATTGCCCGCATAGGTTTTCAAACACTTCTACCTTAGTGAAGGAAGATGTTGGTGGAAATTTGGTTGTTGCAGGCTGTAGCTTGACAGGTTTGAGTAGTTGGCACTATTGGCCTAGGCTCCGCGTAGCTCTTCAAAGACTTCTAACTTTGTGAAACGAGACACTACTTGAAAGGTGCTTTCTCCCCCCCCCCCCCCCTGTTGTTTCACAGAGATGAGTATACGACACTTGCCCTGTAGGCCTTGCATAGGTTTTCCAATGAGTTCGCACTTAGTGAAATCAAATGTTACTTGAAAGAAGGTTCCGGCCACAGTTCGTTCCAGAGAATGCAGCCTATGGCACTATCTGCCTAGGCCCCGCATGTGCATTGCAACGTTTGTAGCTTGGTGAAAGGAAGCTTTAGGTGAAAGATTTCCCCACAGTGCTGTTGTACAGAGTTGACTCTATGGCACGTTGCCTGTAGACCCGCCATTCCTTTTCCACCAATTCTGAGCTCAGATGCTAGAGGGACGACGCTTTCGCCACCGTGCTGTTTCACAAAGTGGAGGACAAGGCACTTTCCTCATAGAGTTCGCATAACGTTTCCAACACTTCCCACCATATGACAAGGTGACAGAACGATAACCTCCCCGGCCTTTCATAGAGTTGCGCCTAGTGCACTCTCTGAGTAGGTTTTCCAATAGATCTCGCTGGGTGAAAGCCGATGTTAGTTGAGGGAATGTTTCACCCAGCATATTTCACAGAAGGTAGTAAAGGCCACTGTCCGCCTGGGCCCCGCACGTGTGTTCAGACATTTGTAGCTTTAGTGGAAGCAGGTTTCAGGTGAAACGTGGTTTCGCCAACGGTGTTGTTTCAAGAGTGGCGCATATGGCACTTTCCGTGTAGGTCATGCTTAGGTGTTGAAACTGCTTTGTTTCTGAAACCAAGTGTTGAAAGATAGCTTCAGCACACTGTTGTTTCAGGGAGTTGAGTATATGGCACGTTCCGCAGAATTCCCTGCCGGGCTGTTGAAACTCCGGTAACTTAGTGAAACCAGATGCTAGTGGGAAGACGGATCCCCCACAGTGTTGTCTGACAGAATTGCGTATATGGCACTTTCTGCCTAGGGCCCGCCCTGGTTTTGGACAAGCTCTAACTTAGTGAAAGGAGTTGTTCCTGTCAAGATGCTTTCCCCATAGTTTTGTTTCGCACAGTGAAGTGTGTTGGTTTTTGCGGCTAGGAGCTGCATAGGTTGTCAAACCCAGCGCACTTATGCACTGTGCAAACAAATGCACTTACCATGTTGACCCCAGAGAGTTTTGCAGAGTTGCCACTCATATATACCGGATGGTAACTGAAGGATAAATTCACCAGAGTGTTACTTAGAGTGGCGTATATGGCATTTTCCTTGTACGTCATGCCTAGGTTTTCAAACTATTTTACGAATGTGAAAGCAGATGTTCGGCGACAGATGGTTTCTCCCCAGTGGTTTTGCAGAGTTGACTCTCTGGCATTTCCCCACAAGCTGGGCATGTTTTCAAACCTTCCAACTTAACGATACAAGTTGTTCGTTGAAAGGTCCGCAAAGTCCAATTTCACAGAATTGAGTGCATGGCACCGTCGGCCTAGCCCCGCGCATAACTTTTCAGACACTTCAGGGTGAAACGTGATGTTAGCTGGAGGATGGTTTCCCTATGTGTCGATTCATAGATGAATGTATGACCCAGTGTAGGCCTGCCTGTGTCTTCAAAGAGTGAAACCAAGTGTTAGTTGAAGTTTCTTTCACCGCAGTATTGTTTTACAGAGCTGAATAGATGGCCCTTTCTGCCTCTGTCGCTCATAAGCTTTCAAACACTTCTATTTAGTGAAACGAGGTGTTGGTTGAAATATGGTTTCTCCAGTGTTTCACAGAGTTGAGTGTATACATAGCACTTGTCCTGTGGGTCCCGCATAGCTTTTCAAACCGTTGTCACTTAGTGAAACGGAGGTTGGTTGAAAGTATGTTTCACCGCAGTAGTGTTCGACAGAACGGAGTGTACGGCACTTTAAGTGTTCCTCCCTGTAAGGTGTTTCAAACATAGCTAACGTAGTGAAAGCAGACGGTGGTCGGAAGATGGTTTCACCACAATGTTTTTTCACCGACTTGAGTACATGGTTCTAGTCTGCTAGGCCGGCATTTGCATTCGAACACAACTTGAAACCAGATGTTAGGTGAAGGATCGTTTCCTCAGAGTGTTGTTTCACAGAGTTGCGTCTATGGCACTTTCCGTGTAGTTCATGCGTTGCTTGTCAAACTGCTTTAATTTTCTGAAACCACATATTCCTGAAAGAGGCTTCGTCCAGAGTGCTTTTGTCAAAGCGTCGAGTATACGGCACTTTCTGCCTAAGCCGCGCCTAGGTACACAAACACTTCTGACTTAGTGACACGAGCTAGTTGAAAGATGGATTGTCCACGCTATTTTCTCACAGTGTCCAGTATGTGTCACGTTCCTCATCATTCCCCACATAGGTTTTCAAACACTTCTATAACTTAGTGATACCAGATGTTACTTGAAGGAGCGTTCCTGCAAAGTGCAGTTTCACCGAGCTGAGTATATAGCACTGTCGGCAGATGCCCCGCAAAGTTTTTCACACAGTTTTGGCTTGAAACGAGATGTTGAAAGATCGTTTCACCACAGTGTTGTTTCCACGGAGTTCTGTATGTGGCACTTTCAGCAAAGGCTCCGCATAGTTTTCAGACCCTTCTCAGTGAACAAGGTGTTAGTTGAACGATGGTTCCCCCACAGTGGTGTTTCCCAAGTGGTGTATATGGCCTTATTCATGCCGACCCCGCTTGCGGTTGCAAGCACTTCAATCTTAGTGATCCATGAGGTTAGATGACATACGCTTTGCCCACACACATATGTAAACGGAGTCGAGTATATGGCACTTTCCCCATAAGCCGTGCATAGGTTTTCAAACACTTCAAACTTAGTGCCCCGAGGTAATCGAAAGATGGATTGTCCACTCTATTTTCTCACAGTGTCTCACAGTGTACGTCACTTTCCACATCGTTCCCCACACAGGTTTTACAATGCTTCTAACGTAGTTCCATAAAGATATTCGCTGAAAACGGCTTCCCTAAAAGTTCAGTTTCAGAGTTGAGTATAGGGCACTTCTGCATAGGTCCCGCATGGCTTTCCAAACACTTCTAACGTAGGGAAACGAAATGTTAGTTGAAAGCTCGTATCCCCACAGGGTTGTTTCACAGAGTTCAGTGTATGGCGCTTACCATGTAGGCTGCGCATAGGTTTTCAAAAGAGTTCCCCCTGGGTGAAATCAGATGTTAGTGGAAAGAATGGCACTTTCCCCATACGCCGCGCATAGGTTGTCAAGCACGTCTAAACTTAAATGAAAGAAGATTTTAAGTTGAAAGACGGTTTCTCACAGTGTTGTTCCACAGTTGTCAGTATCTGGTACTTCCTGCGTTTTACCCGCATAGTTTTTCAAACACTCCTTCCTAACTCGGTGCTACAGGATGTTACTCTAAAGATGGTTTCCGCAAAGTGCAGGCTGACAGAGGTGAGTGTATGGCACTTTCGGCATAGGCTCCCCATAGGTGTTCTGACGCTTCCAGTTTAGTTATACAAGATGTTAATTGAAAGATGGCTTCCCCACCTGTTGTGTCACAGATTTGAGTATACGACCCTTTCCGCATAGACCCCGAATAGTCTTCAAACAATTTTCAGTGAGTGAAACCAGATGTTCGTTGAAAAATCTTTTTACCCCGTCGTTGTTTCACACAGTTGAGTGTATGGCCCTTAGCCGTTAGGCTTCTCATAGGTTTTCAAACCGTTCTAACTTAGAGGAACGAGATGGTAGTTGAAAGGTGGTTTCCCCACAGTGTTCTTTCACAGCGTTGAAAGTATGGCACGATCCTTCTGCATAGGCCCCGCATCTGTTTTCAAACACGTGCAACTGAGTGAGACCAGATGTTAAGAGAAAGGTTGTTTCCCGACCGTGCTGTCTCACAGAGTCGAGGAAGTGGCGCTTTCACTGTAGCCCCTTTATGGTTTTCAAACACCTTGAAGTTAGTGAAGCAAGAGATTAGTTGGAAGATGGGTTCCCCACAGAGTGGCTCTATGGCAGTTTCCTCAACAGCCCAGCATGGGTTTTCAAACACTTCGTTAGTGGAAAGAGGATGTCGGTTGAAAGACCACTTCTCCACCTTTTTCACACAATAGAGTATAAGTCACTCTCGTCAAGATTCCCTGCAAATGGTGACAAAACCTGACAGGGAAGCAAGATGTGATGGAGGATGGTTTCGCCACACTGTTGTGGCACAGAGTTGAGTAATCGTACGTTCCCCATTGTTGCCTGCATGGGTTTTCCAACGCTTCTAAATTAGTGAAATCAGACGGTCGTCGAAGGAGGTTTACACCAGAGTGTTGTTTCACAGAGTTGACTATATGGCACTTGCCTCATAGTTCCCCGCATAAGTTTTCCAGCACTTCCGAATTAGTGAAACCGAAAGTTTGTTGAAAGATGGCTCCGCACCCTGTGCTTTCACAGATTTGAGTATAAGGCACTTTCTGCGTAGGCCGCAACCTGGTTTTCACACGTCTAACTTCGTGAAACCACATGTTAGGTGAAAGGTTGTTTCCGCACCGTCTTGTTCCATAGAGTTGAGTATACGACACTTTCTTTCCCTGTAGGTCCTGCATACGTTTTCAGTGTCTTCAAACCTTGTAAACGACGAGGTTAGTTGAATGAAATTTTCAGGTAAGCTGTTGTTTCACAGAGATGAGTGTATGGCACTTTCAGTAGAAGCTCCGCAGAGGTTTCCAAACAGTTTCATCCGAGTGGAACAAGATTGTAGCGGCAAGCTGTTTCCCCACAGTTTTTCTTCATAGAGTTGTGTATATGGCCCTTTCGGTGTTGGCCCCGCATGGGTCTTCAAGCACTTCTAACAGTGGAAGCAGATGAAAGTTTCACCACACAGTTGTTTCACAAGGTGGAGTACATGGCACTTTTGGTGTCGACCCCACATGGGTTTTCCAACACTTCTAATGTAGTGAAATGGGATGTTGGTTGAAAGATGGTTTCGGCACCGTGTTATTTGCCAGGGTGTATGATGGCACTTTATGCATAGACCCCGCATAAAGTTTTTCAAACACCTGTAACAGAACGTAACATGAAAACATAACATGACGTAACTGTAACATAACGTGACTCTGACATAACCTAATAACTCTAACGTGATGCTGGTTGAAGGACGGTTTCTCCACAATAATTTTCAGCGTCAGGTACAAATCACCTTCCTCATACTTTCCCTCAAGTTTTCAAACACTTCTCACTCAGTGAAACGGGACTTAGTTGAAAATGGCTTACTTACGTCAAGTGTCATATCCTCAATGCTCTGTGTACTCTGTGCAGAAACGTCTCTCCACTAGCCACTTGTTTCACAGAGTTACAAGAGTCGAAATCCTAGGCACAGAAGTATAACAAAAGCGCCATTTACTCACCTTCTCAAACACCATTGTAGACAAACCACTTTTCAAAGAACATCTGGTTCAGCTAAGTTGGAATTGTTTGAAAACGCTTGCGGGACTGACACCCAAAGGGCCATCTACTCCACCTTGTGAAACACCAGAGTCGTGATGCCTTCTATCAACTAACGTCTGGTTTCACTATGTTCGAAGTGTTTGAAATCCCATGCGGGGACTAAACCAAAAGTACCATCCACTGAAGCTTATGAGACACTGCGGGGAAATCACCTTTCAATTAACGTCTTGTTCCAGTAAGTTAGAAGTGTCTGAAAAGCTATGCGGGGCTTAGGTGGAAATGTTTACACTCAACTCTGTGAAACAACCAGGTGGCGATGGCATCTTTCAGCAAACATCTCCTTTCACAGAGTTGGAAGAGATTACAAATCTCTGCAGGACCCACATGGAAAGTGCTGCATACTCAACTTTGTGAACCAACACGGTAGGGACTCTTGCAACTAACATCGCACTCCACAAAGTGAGAAGCGGTTGAAAGCCTATGCGGGTGCTATGAGGAAAGGGCCATCTACTCTACTATGTGAAACACTGTGAAAGAACCATCTTTCAGCAATTATCTGGTTTCAGGAAATGATAAGTGGGAACTGGTAGAAAACCCATGAGGGGCCTACACACAAAGTGCCATATGCCCAACTTTGTGAAAAACTGGGGGGAAGCCATCTCTCAACTAACGTCGTTTACAAACAGATCACGACACATCGTGGCATATACTCAACTCTGGCAAGCCCCACTTTGGGAATCCATCTTTCAACTAACATAGTCTTCACTTACAGGTTTTTGAGAACGCACGCAAGGAACTATGAGGGCACTCATCTATGAAACATCACTGTGAGGAAACCTTCCAGTGAACACCTTCTTTCATTAAGTAAAATTTGGAGGCCTTTCCCTACAGTAGGGAGAGTGCCGTGCACTCAACTCTGTGAAACCAAACTGGGGGTGGGGGGCGGGGGGAAGTCATCTTTCAGCTAACATCTTGTTTCGCCAAGTTAGAAATGTTTGAAAACAGTTTTGGGTCCTGTGTAGATAGTGCCGTACACTCCACTCTGTGAAACATCACTGTGGGCAAACCATCTTTGGAGTAACATCTGGTTTCAGTAAGTTAGGATTGTTTACGAACGTTTGCGGGGACCACAAGGAAAGGGTCATACACAGCTCTAAAAACAAAAGTGTGGTGAAACCATCTTTCAGCTCCCATCCTGTTTAACTAAGAGAGAAGGGTTCGAAAACCCTTGCGGGGTCCACACCGAAAGGGCCATGGGCTCAACTCTATAAAACACTTAGGAGAAATCATCTTGCAAGCAAAACCTTGCTCCGCTGTTAGAAGTGTTTGAAAATGAGGGGCTTATCAAGTAAGTGTCCTATTCTCGGCTTTGTGAACCAACACTGTAGTGACCCATGCAACTGACAAAGGTCAGTTCAACTCTGTGCATTTCACAAAGTTACAAGTAGTTAAAACTTACGTAGGACCTATGTGGAAAGTGCCATTTACGTAACTACTATGGGAAACAACCCTGTGGTGAAACCATCCTTCAGCAAATAAATATCTGGTTTCAATCAGTGAGACTTGTTAGATAAACCATGTGAGGTCTCCACAGAAAAGACCATACACTCAGCTCTGGGAAACTTTTGGAGAAACAATCTTTGAAATACAATGTCGTTTAGGAATTTAGAAGTGTTTGAAACCCTATGCGGAGCCTGCATGGAACGTTCCGTATACTGAAGTCTGTCAAGCAGCACCTTAGGGAAACTATCCTTCATCTCACATCAAGTTGCACTAAGATACAAGTGTTTGAAGAGAAATGAAGGGCTTGCACCGAAAATGCCTTAGAGTCAACTCTGGGGAATAACAGTGTGGGGAAACCAACTTGCAACGAAAATCTCGTTTCACTAAGTTACAGTTGCAAAACCGACACGGGGCCTATGCAGAAAGTGCCATGTGCTCGAATCTGTCAAACACCGTGGGGAATCCATTTTTGGACCCACACTACGTTAGAAGTTTTCGAAAACCTATGGGATGGCTTATGCAGAAAGCGCCATACACTCGACTCTGTCAGACCGTAAAGTAGGGAAACCGAAACCAACTAGGGAAACTTCAACTAGCATCTCATTGCACTGGGACGTCTTTGCAAAACCTTGAGGGGCCTAGGCACTAGCTGCCATGTATTCAACTCGGTCAAACTGCACGTTGCGGGAATCTTCTTTAGCTAACAGCTGGCATCACTAATGCAGAAGCTTTTGGACACCCTATGCGGAGAACCATGGGGAAAGTGACATGTACTCGACACTGGGAGGGAAAACTGTGGAGACAGTACTCTTCCACCGATATCTTGTTTCACTAGAAATGCTTGAGAATCAGGGGGGCTTACCCCAAAAGTGCCGTAAAGTCACCTCTGTAAAACAACACTGTGGGAAAATGCCTTTCAACTACTACAACCTATGAGAGACTTAACCAACAAAGGGTATTACTCCGCCGTGACTAGCAGTGTGGTGAAACGAGGTTTCCACAACTCTCTGGTTTCTCTAAGTTACAAGTGTAACTTGGTTTGTCCACAGTATTCTCTCACAGGGTCGTGTGTGGGTCACTTTCCGCATCGTTCCCCGCCTGGCTTGTCAAACCCTTCTAACTTAGTGATACAAGATGTAAGTTGAAAGATGGCTTTCGCCAAGTGCACTTCGACAGAGTTTGAGTGTATGGTTCTGTCGGCACACGCCCCGCATGGTTTGTCCACCGCTTCTCATTTAGTGAAGCGAAGTGTTACGTGAAAGAGAGTTTCCTCGCTTTGTTGTTTCACAGGTTCTTTGTCACTTGCCGTGTAGGCCCTGCCTAAGTTTTCAAACGGTGGTGACTGATTGGAATCAGGTGCTAGTTGAAAGATGTTTTCAACCACAGAGCGTTTTCCCAGAGTTGAGCATCTGGCACTTCCCGTCTAGTCCGTGCTTAGGTTTTCAGACTCTTCTATCTTGGTGGAACAAGAAGTTACTTGCAAGATGGTTTGTCCAGAGTATTCCCTCACAGTGTCGACTATGGGTCACTTTCCACATCGTTCCCCGCATAGGTTTTGAAACGCTTCTAATGTAGGGATAGAAGCTGTTAGTTGAAACACGGTTGCCACAAAGTGCAGTTTGACATTAGAAGCCCTGCCTAGGTTTTCAGTGAGTTCTCACTCGCTGTAACCAGATGGCAGTTGGAAGATTGTTGCACCGCCACGTTGTTTCACAGAGTGGAGTATATGACCCTATCCGCCTAGGCCCCGCGTGTGCATTCAAACATTGCACACTTCGTGAAAGAAGCGCTCAGGTGAAAGAGCGTCTCCCCCGAGTGTTTCAGAGTGGAGTACAGGGAACTTGCCACGTAGATCGTGCGTAGGTTTTCAAACATTTTCACTTTGTGAACCCAGATGGTAGGTGAAAGATCCCTTCTCCACCCTGTTGTTGGTTCACAGAGTGGTGTATATGAGACTATCCTCCTAAGCCGCGCGTGGGTTTTCAAAGGCGTCTACCTTAGTGACACAAGGGGTCACTTGAAAGATGGTGTGTCCACCGTAGTCTCTCCCGGGGTCGATTAAAGGTCATTTTCCGCATCATTGCCCGCATAGGTTTTCAAACACTTCTACCTTAGTGAAGGAAGATGTTGGTGGAAATTTGGTTGTTGCAGGCTGTAGCTTGACAGGTTTGAGTAGTTGGCACTATTGGCCTAGGCTCCGCGTAGCTCTTCAAAGACTTCTAACTTTGTGAAACGAGACACTACTTGAAAGGTGCTTTCTCCCCCCCCCCCCCCTGTTGTTTCACAGAGATGAGTATACGACACTTGCCCTGTAGGCCTTGCATAGGTTTTCCAATGAGTTCGCACTTAGTGAAATCAAATGTTACTTGAAAGAAGGTTCCGGCCACAGTTCGTTCCAGAGAATGCAGCCTATGGCACTATCTGCCTAGGCCCCGCATGTGCATTGCAACGTTTGTAGCTTGGTGAAAGGAAGCTTTAGGTGAAAGATTTCCCCACAGTGCTGTTGTACAGAGTTGACTCTATGGCACGTTGCCTGTAGACCCGCCATTCCTTTTCCACCAATTCTGAGCTCAGATGCTAGAGGGACGACGCTTTCGCCACCGTGCTGTTTCACAAAGTGGAGGACAAGGCACTTTCCTCATAGAGTTCGCATAACGTTTCCAACACTTCCCACCATATGACAAGGTGACAGAACGATAACCTCCCCGGCCTTTCATAGAGTTGCGCCTAGTGCACTCTCTGAGTAGGTTTTCCAATAGATCTCGCTGGGTGAAAGCCGATGTTAGTTGAGGGAATGTTTCACCCAGCATATTTCACAGAAGGTAGTAAAGGCCACTGTCCGCCTGGGCCCCGCACGTGTGTTCAGACATTTGTAGCTTTAGTGGAAGCAGGTTTCAGGTGAAACGTGGTTTCGCCAACGGTGTTGTTTCAAGAGTGGCGCATATGGCACTTTCCGTGTAGGTCATGCTTAGGTGTTGAAACTGCTTTGTTTCTGAAACCAAGTGTTGAAAGATAGCTTCAGCACACTGTTGTTTCAGGGAGTTGAGTATATGGCACGTTCCGCAGAATTCCCTGCCGGGCTGTTGAAACTCCGGTAACTTAGTGAAACCAGATGCTAGTGGGAAGACGGATCCCCCACAGTGTTGTCTGACAGAATTGCGTATATGGCACTTTCTGCCTAGGGCCCGCCCTGGTTTTGGACAAGCTCTAACTTAGTGAAAGGAGTTGTTCCTGTCAAGATGCTTTCCCCATAGTTTTGTTTCGCACAGTGAAGTGTGTTGGTTTTTGCGGCTAGGAGCTGCATAGGTTGTCAAACCCAGCGCACTTATGCACTGTGCAAACAAATGCACTTACCATGTTGACCCCAGAGAGTTTTGCAGAGTTGCCACTCATATATACCGGATGGTAACTGAAGGATAAATTCACCAGAGTGTTACTTAGAGTGGCGTATATGGCATTTTCCTTGTACGTCATGCCTAGGTTTTCAAACTATTTTACGAATGTGAAAGCAGGTGTTCGGCGACAGATGGTTTCTCCCCAGTGGTTTTGCAGAGTTGACTCTCTGGCATTTCCCCACAAGCTGGGCATGTTTTCAAACCTTCCAACTTAACGATACAAGATGTTCGTTGAAAGGTCCGCAAAGTCCAATTTCACAGAATTGAGTGCATGGCACCGTCGGCCTAGCCCCGCGCATAACTTTTCAGACACTTCAGGGTGAAACGTGATGTTAGCTGGAGGATGGTTTCCCTATGTGTCGATTCATAGATGAATGTATGACCCAGTGTAGGCCTGCCTGTGTCTTCAAAGAGTGAAACCAAGTGTTAGTTGAAGTTTCTTTCACCGCAGTATTGTTTTACAGAGCTGAATAGATGGCCCTTTCTGCCTCTGTCGCTCATAAGCTTTCAAACACTTCTATTTAGTGAAACGAGGTGTTGGTTGAAATATGGTTTCTCCAGTGTTTCACAGAGTTGAGTGTATACATAGCACTTGTCCTGTGGGTCCCGCATAGCTTTTCAAACCGTTGTCACTTAGTGAAACGGAGGTTGGTTGAAAGTATGTTTCACCGCAGTAGTGTTCGACAGAACGGAGTGTACGGCACTTTAAGTGTTCCTCCCTGTAAGGTGTTTCAAACATAGCTAACGTAGTGAAAGCAGACAGTGGTCGGAAGATGGTTTCACCACAATGTTTTTTCACCGACTTGAGTACATGGTTCTAGTCTGCTAGGCCGGCATTTGCATTCGAACACAACTTGAAACCAGATGTTAGGTGAAGGATCGTTTCCTCAGAGTGTTGTTTCACAGAGTTGCGTCTATGGCACTTTCCGTGTAGTTCATGCGTTGCTTGTCAAACTGCTTTAATTTTCTGAAACCACATATTCCTGAAAGAGGCTTCGTCCAGAGTGCTTTTGTCAAAGCGTCGAGTATACGGCACTTTCTGCCTAAGCCGCGCCTAGGTACACAAACACTTCTGACTTAGTGACACGAGCTAGTTGAAAGATGGATTGTCCACGCTATTTTCTCACAGTGTCCAGTATGTGTCACGTTCCTCATCATTCCCCACATAGGTTTTCAAACACTTCTATAACTTAGTGATACCAGATGTTACTTGAAGGAGCGTTCCTGCAAAGTGCAGTTTCACCGAGCTGAGTATATAGCACTGTCGGCAGATGCCCCGCAAAGTTTTTCACACAGTTTTGGCTTGAAACGAGATGTTGAAAGATCGTTTCACCACAGTGTTGTTTCCACGGAGTTCTGTATGTGGCACTTTCAGCAAAGGCTCCGCATAGTTTTCAGACCCTTCTCAGTGAACAAGGTGTTAGTTGAACGATGGTTCCCCCACAGTGGTGTTTCCCAAGTGGTGTATATGGCCTTATTCATGCCGACCCCGCTTGCGGTTGCAAGCACTTCAATCTTAGTGATCCATGAGGTTAGATGACATACGCTTTGCCCACACACATATGTAAACGGAGTCGAGTATATGGCACTTTCCCCATAAGCCGTGCATAGGTTTTCAAACACTTCAAACTTAGTGCCCCGAGGTAATCGAAAGATGGATTGTCCACTCTATTTTCTCACAGTGTCTCACAGTGTACGTCACTTTCCACATCGTTCCCCACACAGGTTTTACAATGCTTCTAACGTAGTTCCATAAAGATATTCGCTGAAAACGGCTTCCCTAAAAGTTCAGTTTCAGAGTTGAGTATAGGGCACTTCTGCATAGGTCCCGCATGGCTTTCCAAACACTTCTAACGTAGGGAAACGAAATGTTAGTTGAAAGCTCGTATCCCCACAGGGTTGTTTCACAGAGTTCAGTGTATGGCGCTTACCATGTAGGCTGCGCATAGGTTTTCAAAAGAGTTCCCCCTGGGTGAAATCAGATGTTAGTGGAAAGAATGGCACTTTCCCCATACGCCGCGCATAGGTTGTCAAGCACGTCTAAACTTAAATGAAAGAAGATTTTAAGTTGAAAGACGGTTTCTCACAGTGTTGTTCCACAGTTGTCAGTATCTGGTACTTCCTGCGTTTTACCCGCATAGTTTTTCAAACACTCCTTCCTAACTCGGTGCTACAGGATGTTACTCTAAAGATGGTTTCCGCAAAGTGCAGGCTGACAGAGGTGAGTGTATGGCACTTTCGGCATAGGCTCCCCATAGGTGTTCTGACGCTTCCAGTTTAGTTATACAAGATGTTAATTGAAAGATGGCTTCCCCACCTGTTGTGTCACAGATTTGAGTATACGACCCTTTCCGCATAGACCCCGAATAGTCTTCAAACAATTTTCAGTGAGTGAAACCAGATGTTCGTTGAAAACTCTTTTTACCCCGTCGTTGTTTCACACAGTTGAGTGTATGGCCCTTAGCCGTTAGGCTTCTCATAGGTTTTCAAACCGTTCTAACTTAGAGGAACGAGATGGTAGTTGAAAGGTGGTTTCCCCACAGTGTTCTTTCACAGCGTTGAAAGTATGGCACGATCCTTCTGCATAGGCCCCGCATCTGTTTTCAAACACGTGCAACTGAGTGAGACCAGATGTTAAGAGAAAGGTTGTTTCCCGACCGTGCTGTCTCACAGAGTCGAGGAAGTGGCGCTTTCACTGTAGCCCCTTTATGGTTTTCAAACACCTTGAAGTTAGTGAAGCAAGAGATTAGTTGGAAGATGGGTTCCCCACAGAGTGGCTCTATGGCAGTTTCCTCAACAGCCCAGCATGGGTTTTCAAACACTTCGTTAGTGGAAAGAGGATGTCGGTTGAAAGACCACTTCTCCACCTTTTTCACACAATAGAGTATAAGTCACTCTCGTCAAGATTCCCTGCAAATGGTGACAAAACCTGACAGGGAAGCAAGATGTGATGGAGGATGGTTTCGCCACACTGTTGTGGCACAGAGTTGAGTAATCGTACGTTCCCCATTGTTGCCTGCATGGGTTTTCCAACGCTTCTAAATTAGTGAAATCAGACGGTCGTCGAAGGAGGTTTACACCAGAGTGTTGTTTCACAGAGTTGACTATATGGCACTTGCCTCATAGTTCCCCGCATAAGTTTTCCAGCACTTCCGAATTAGTGAAACCGAAAGTTTGTTGAAAGATGGCTCCGCACCCTGTGCTTTCACAGATTTGAGTATAAGGCACTTTCTGCGTAGGCCGCAACCTGGTTTTCACACGTCTAACTTCGTGAAACCACATGTTAGGTGAAAGGTTGTTTCCGCACCGTCTTGTTCCATAGAGTTGAGTATACGACACTTTCTTTCCCTGTAGGTCCTGCATACGTTTTCAGTGTCTTCAAACCTTGTAAACGACGAGGTTAGTTGAATGAAATTTTCAGGTAAGCTGTTGTTTCACAGAGATGAGTGTATGGCACTTTCAGTAGAAGCTCCGCAGAGGTTTCCAAACAGTTTCATCCGAGTGGAACAAGATTGTAGCGGCAAGCTGTTTCCCCACAGTTTTTCTTCATAGAGTTGTGTATATGGCCCTTTCGGTGTTGGCCCCGCATGGGTCTTCAAGCACTTCTAACAGTGGAAGCAGATGAAAGTTTCACCACACAGTTGTTTCACAAGGTGGAGTACATGGCACTTTTGGTGTCGACCCCACATGGGTTTTCCAACACTTCTAATGTAGTGAAATGGGATGTTGGTTGAAAGATGGTTTCGGCACCGTGTTATTTGCCAGGGTGTATGATGGCACTTTATGCATAGACCCCGCATAAAGTTTTTCAAACACCTGTAACAGAACGTAACATGAAAACATAACATGACGTAACTGTAACATAACGTGACTCTGACATAACCTAATAACTCTAACGTGATGCTGGTTGAAGGACGGTTTCTCCACAATAATTTTCAGCGTCAGGTACAAATCACCTTCCTCATACTTTCCCTCAAGTTTTCAAACACTTCTCACTCAGTGAAACGGGACTTAGTTGAAAATGGCTTACTTACGTCAAGTGTCATATCCTCAATGCTCTGTGTACTCTGTGCAGAAACGTCTCTCCACTAGCCACTTGTTTCACAGAGTTACAAGAGTCGAAATCCTAGGCACAGAAGTATAACAAAAGCGCCATTTACTCACCTTCTCAAACACCATTGTAGACAAACCACTTTTCAAAGAACATCTGGTTCAGCTAAGTTGGAATTGTTTGAAAACGCTTGCGGGACTGACACCCAAAGGGCCATCTACTCCACCTTGTGAAACACCAGAGTCGTGATGCCTTCTATCAACTAACGTCTGGTTTCACTATGTTCGAAGTGTTTGAAATCCCATGCGGGGACTAAACCAAAAGTACCATCCACTGAAGCTTATGAGACACTGCGGGGAAATCACCTTTCAATTAACGTCTTGTTCCAGTAAGTTAGAAGTGTCTGAAAAGCTATGCGGGGCTTAGGTGGAAATGTTTACACTCAACTCTGTGAAACAACCAGGTGGCGATGGCATCTTTCAGCAAACATCTCCTTTCACAGAGTTGGAAGAGATTACAAATCTCTGCAGGACCCACATGGAAAGTGCTGCATACTCAACTTTGTGAACCAACACGGTAGGGACTCTTGCAACTAACATCGCACTCCACAAAGTGAGAAGCGGTTGAAAGCCTATGCGGGTGCTATGAGGAAAGGGCCATCTACTCTACTATGTGAAACACTGTGAAAGAACCATCTTTCAGCAATTATCTGGTTTCAGGAAATGATAAGTGGGAACTGGTAGAAAACCCATGAGGGGCCTACACACAAAGTGCCATATGCCCAACTTTGTGAAAAACTGGGGGGAAGCCATCTCTCAACTAACGTCGTTTACAAACAGATCACGACACATCGTGGCATATACTCAACTCTGGCAAGCCCCACTTTGGGAATCCATCTTTCAACTAACATAGTCTTCACTTACAGGTTTTTGAGAACGCACGCAAGGAACTATGAGGGCACTCATCTATGAAACATCACTGTGAGGAAACCTTCCAGTGAACACCTTCTTTCATTAAGTAAAATTTGGAGGCCTTTCCCTACAGTAGGGAGAGTGCCGTGCACTCAACTCTGTGAAACCAAACTGGGGGTGGGGGGCGGGGGGAAGTCATCTTTCAGCTAACATCTTGTTTCGCCAAGTTAGAAATGTTTGAAAACAGTTTTGGGTCCTGTGTAGATAGTGCCGTACACTCCACTCTGTGAAACATCACTGTGGGCAAACCATCTTTGGAGTAACATCTGGTTTCAGTAAGTTAGGATTGTTTACGAACGTTTGCGGGGACCACAAGGAAAGGGTCATACACAGCTCTAAAAACAAAAGTGTGGTGAAACCATCTTTCAGCTCCCATCCTGTTTAACTAAGAGAGAAGGGGTCGAAAACCCTTGCGGGGTCCACACCGAAAGGGCCATGGGCTCAACTCTATAAAACACTTAGGAGAAATCATCTTGCAAGCAAAACCTTGCTCCGCTGTTAGAAGTGTTTGAAAATGAGGGGCTTATCAAGTAAGTGTCCTATTCTCGGCTTTGTGAACCAACACTGTAGTGACCCATGCAACTGACAAAGGTCAGTTCAACTCTGTGCATTTCACAAAGTTACAAGTAGTTAAAACTTACGTAGGACCTATGTGGAAAGTGCCATTTACGTAACTACTATGGGAAACAACCCTGTGGTGAAACCATCCTTCAGCAAATAAATATCTGGTTTCAATCAGTGAGACTTGTTAGATAAACCATGTGAGGTCTCCACAGAAAAGACCATACACTCAGCTCTGGGAAACTTTTGGAGAAACAATCTTTGAAATACAATGTCGTTTAGGAATTTAGAAGTGTTTGAAACCCTATGCGGAGCCTGCATGGAACGTTCCGTATACTGAAGTCTGTCAAGCAGCACCTTAGGGAAACTATCCTTCATCTCACATCAAGTTGCACTAAGATACAAGTGTTTGAAGAGAAATGAAGGGCTTGCACCGAAAATGCCTTAGAGTCAACTCTGGGGAATAACAGTGTGGGGAAACCAACTTGCAACGAAAATCTCGTTTCACTAAGTTACAGTTGCAAAACCGACACGGGGCCTATGCAGAAAGTGCCATGTGCTCGAATCTGTCAAACACCGTGGGGAATCCATTTTTGGACCCACACTACGTTAGAAGTTTTCGAAAACCTATGGGATGGCTTATGCAGAAAGCGCCATACACTCGACTCTGTCAGACCGTAAAGTAGGGAAACCGAAACCAACTAGGGAAACTTCAACTAGCATCTCATTGCACTGGGACGTCTTTGCAAAACCTTGAGGGGCCTAGGCACTAGCTGCCATGTATTCAACTCGGTCAAACTGCACGTTGCGGGAATCTTCTTTAGCTAACAGCTGGCATCACTAATGCAGAAGCTTTTGGACACCCTATGCGGAGAACCATGGGGAAAGTGACATGTACTCGACACTGGGAGGGAAAACTGTGGAGACAGTACTCTTCCACCGATATCTTGTTTCACTAGAAATGCTTGAGAATCAGGGGGGCTTACCCCAAAAGTGCCGTAAAGTCACCTCTGTAAAACAACACTGTGGGAAAATGCCTTTCAACTACTACAACCTATGAGAGACTTAACCAACAAAGGGTATTACTCCGCCGTGACTAGCAGTGTGGTGAAACGAGGTTTCCACAACTCTCTGGTTTCTCTAAGTTACAAGTGTAACTTGGTTTGTCCACAGTATTCTCTCACAGGGTCGTGTGTGGGTCACTTTCCGCATCGTTCCCCGCCTGGCTTGTCAAACCCTTCTAACTTAGTGATACAAGATGTAAGTTGAAAGATGGCTTTCGCCAAGTGCACTTCGACAGAGTTTGAGTGTATGGTTCTGTCGGCACACGCCCCGCATGGTTTGTCCACCGCTTCTCATTTAGTGAAGCGAAGTGTTACGTGAAAGAGAGTTTCCTCGCTTTGTTGTTTCACAGGTTCTTTGTCACTTGCCGTGTAGGCCCTGCCTAAGTTTTCAAACGGTGGTGACTGATTGGAATCAGGTGCTAGTTGAAAGATGTTTTCAACCACAGAGCGTTTTCCCAGAGTTGAGCATCTGGCACTTCCCGTCTAGTCCGTGCTTAGGTTTTCAGACTCTTCTATCTTGGTGGAACAAGAAGTTACTTGCAAGATGGTTTGTCCAGAGTATTCCCTCACAGTGTCGACTATGGGTCACTTTCCACATCGTTCCCCGCATAGGTTTTGAAACGCTTCTAATGTAGGGATAGAAGCTGTTAGTTGAAACACGGTTGCCACAAAGTGCAGTTTGACATTAGAAGCCCTGCCTAGGTTTTCAGTGAGTTCTCACTCGCTGTAACCAGATGGCAGTTGGAAGATTGTTGCACCGCCACGTTGTTTCACAGAGTGGAGTATATGACCCTATCCGCCTAGGCCCCGCGTGTGCATTCAAACATTGCACACTTCGTGAAAGAAGCGCTCAGGTGAAAGAGCGTCTCCCCCGAGTGTTTCAGAGTGGAGTACAGGGAACTTGCCACGTAGATCGTGCGTAGGTTTTCAAACATTTTCACTTTGTGAACCCAGATGGTAGGTGAAAGATCCCTTCTCCACCCTGTTGTTGGTTCACAGAGTGGTGTGTATGAGACTATCCTCCTAAGCCGCGCGTGGGTTTTCAAAGGCGTCTACCTTAGTGACACAAGGGGTCACTTGAAAGATGGTGTGTCCACCGTAGTCTCTCCCGGGGTCGATTAAAGGTCATTTTCCGCATCATTGCCCGCATAGGTTTTCAAACACTTCTACCTTAGTGAAGGAAGATGTTGGTGGAAATTTGGTTGTTGCAGGCTGTAGCTTGACAGGTTTGAGTAGTTGGCACTATTGGCCTAGGCTCCGCGTAGCTCTTCAAAGACTTCTAACTTTGTGAAACGAGACACTACTTGAAAGGTGCTTTCTCCCCCCCCCCCCCCCCCGTTGTTTCACAGAGATGAGTATACGACACTTGCCCTGTAGGCCTTGCATAGGTTTTCCAATGAGTTCGCACTTAGTGAAATCAAATGTTACTTGAAAGAAGGTTCCGGCCACAGTTCGTTCCAGAGAATGCAGCCTATGGCACTATCTGCCTAGGCCCCGCATGTGCATTGCAACGTTTGTAGCTTGGTGAAAGGAAGCTTTAGGTGAAAGATTTCCCCACAGTGCTGTTGTACAGAGTTGACTCTATGGCACGTTGCCTGTAGACCCGCCATTCCTTTTCCACCAATTCTGAGCTCAGATGCTAGAGGGACGACGCTTTCGCCACCGTGCTGTTTCACAAAGTGGAGGACAAGGCACTTTCCTCATAGAGTTCGCATAACGTTTCCAACACTTCCCACCATATGACAAGGTGACAGAACGATAACCTCCCCGGCCTTTCATAGAGTTGCGCCTAGTGCACTCTCTGAGTAGGTTTTCCAATAGATCTCGCTGGGTGAAAGCCGATGTTAGTTGAGGGAATGTTTCACCCAGCATATTTCACAGAAGGTAGTAAAGGCCACTGTCCGCCTGGGCCCCGCACGTGTGTTCAGACATTTGTAGCTTTAGTGGAAGCAGGTTTCAGGTGAAACGTGGTTTCGCCAACGGTGTTGTTTCAAGAGTGGCGCATATGGCACTTTCCGTGTAGGTCATGCTTAGGTGTTGAAACTGCTTTGTTTCTGAAACCAAGTGTTGAAAGATAGCTTCAGCACACTGTTGTTTCAGGGAGTTGAGTATATGGCACGTTCCGCAGAATTCCCTGCCGGGCTGTTGAAACTCCGGTAACTTAGTGAAACCAGATGCTAGTGGGAAGACGGATCCCCCACAGTGTTGTCTGACAGAATTGCGTATATGGCACTTTCTGCCTAGGGCCCGCCCTGGTTTTGGACAAGCTCTAACTTAGTGAAAGGAGTTGTTCCTGTCAAGATGCTTTCCCCATAGTTTTGTTTCGCACAGTGAAGTGTGTTGGTTTTTGCGGCTAGGAGCTGCATAGGTTGTCAAACCCAGCGCACTTATGCACTGTGCAAACAAATGCACTTACCATGTTGACCCCAGAGAGTTTTGCAGAGTTGCCACTCATATATACCGGATGGTAACTGAAGGATAAATTCACCAGAGTGTTACTTAGAGTGGCGTATATGGCATTTTCCTTGTACGTCATGCCTAGGTTTTCAAACTATTTTACGAATGCGAAAGCAGATGTTCGGCGACAGATGGTTTCTCCCCAGTGGTTTTGCAGAGTTGACTCTCTGGCATTTCCCCACAAGCTGGGCATGTTTTCAAACCTTCCAACTTAACGATACAAGTTGTTCGTTGAAAGGTCCGCAAAGTCCAATTTCACAGAATTGAGTGCATGGCACCGTCGGCCTAGCCCCGCGCATAACTTTTCAGACACTTCAGGGTGAAACGTGATGTTAGCTGGAGGATGGTTTCCCTATGTGTCGATTCATAGATGAATGTATGACCCAGTGTAGGCCTGCCTGTGTCTTCAAAGAGTGAAACCAAGTGTTAGTTGAAGTTTCTTTCACCGCAGTATTGTTTTACAGAGCTGAATAGATGGCCCTTTCTGCCTCTGTCGCTCATTAAGCTTTCAAACACTTCTATTTAGTGAAACGAGGTGTTGGTTGAAATATGGTTTCTCCAGTGTTTCACAGAGTTGAGTGTATACATAGCACTTGTCCTGTGGGTCCCGCATAGCTTTTCAAACCGTTGTCACTTAGTGAAACGGAGGTTGGTTGAAAGTATGTTTCACCGCAGTAGTGTTCGACAGAGCGGAGTGTACGGCACTTTAAGTGTTCCTCCCTGTAAGGTGTTTCAAACATAGCTAACGTAGTGAAAGCAGACGGTGGTCGGAAGATGGTTTCACCACAATGTTTTTTCACCGACTTGAGTACATGGTTCTAGTCTGCTAGGCCGGCATTTGCATTCGAACACAACTTGAAACCAGATGTTAGGTGAAGGATCGTTTCCTCAGAGTGTTGTTTCACAGAGTTGCGTCTATGGCACTTTCCGTGTAGTTCATGCGTTGCTTGTCAAACTGCTTTAATTTTCTGAAACCACATATTCCTGAAAGAGGCTTCGTCCAGAGCGCTTTTGTCAAAGCGTCGAGTATACGGCACTTTCTGCCTAAGCCGCGCCTAGGTACACAAACACTTCTGACTTAGTGACACGAGCTAGTTGAAAGATGGATTGTCCACGCTATTTTCTCACAGTGTCCAGTATGTGTCACGTTCCTCATCATTCCCCACATAGGTTTTCAAACACTTCTATAACTTAGTGATACCAGATGTTACTTGAAGGAGCGTTCCTGCAAAGTGCAGTTTCACCGAGTTGAGTATATAGCACTGTCGGCAGATGCCCCGCAAAGTTTTTCACACAGTTTTGGCTTGAAACGAGATGTTGAAAGATCGTTTCACCACAGTGTTGTTTCCACGGAGTTCTGTATGTGGCACTTTCAGCAAAGGCTCCGCATAGTTTTCAGACCCTTCTCAGTGAACAAGGTGTTAGTTGAACGATGGTTCCCCCACAGTGGTGTTTCCCAAGTGGTGTATATGGCCTTATTCATGCCGACCCCGCTTGCGGTTGCAAACACTTCAATCTTAGTGATCCATGAGGTTAGATGACATACGCTTTGCCCACACACATATGTAAACGGAGTCGAGTATATGGCACTTTCCCCATAAGCCGTGCATAGGTTTTCAAACACTTCAAACTTAGTGCCCCGAGGTAATCGAAAGATGGATTGTCCACTCTATTTTCTCACAGTGTCTCACAGTGTACGTCACTTTCCACATCGTTCCCCACACAGGTTTAACAATGCTTCTAACGTAGTTCCATAAAGATATTCGCTGAAAACGGCTTCCCTAAAAGTTCAGTTTCAGAGTTGAGTATAGGGCACTTCTGCATAGGTCCCGCATGGCTTTCCAAACACTTCTAACGTAGGGAAACGAAATGTTAGTTGAAAGCTCGTATCCCCACAGGGTTGTTTCACAGAGTTCAGTGTATGGCGCTTACCATGTAGGCTGCGCATAGGTTTTCAAAAGAGTTCCCCCTGGGTGAAATCAGATGTTAGTGGAAAGAATGGCACTTTCCCCATACGCCGCGCATAGGTTGTCAAGCACGTCTAAACTTAAATGAAAGAAGATTTTAAGTTGAAAGACGGTTTCTCACAGTGTTGTTCCACAGTTGTCAGTATCTGGTACTTCCTGCGTTTTACCCGCATAGTTTTTCAAACACTCCTTCCTAACTCGGTGCTACAGGATGTTACTCTAAAGATGGTTTCCGCAAAGTGCAGGCTGACAGAGGTGAGTGTATGGCACTTTCGGCATAGGCTCCCCATAGGTGTTCTGACGCTTCCAGTTTAGTTATACAAGATGTTAACTGAAAGATGGCTTCCCCACCTGTTGTGTCACAGATTTGAGTATACGACCCTTTCCGCATAGACCCCGAATAGTCTTCAAACAATTTTCAGTGAGTGAAACCAGATGTTCGTTGAAAAATCTTTTTACCCCGTCGTTGTTTCACACAGTTGAGTGTATGGCCCTTAGCCGTTAGGCTTCTCATAGGTTTTCAAACCGTTCTAACTTAGAGGAACGAGATGGTAGTTGAAAGGTGGTTTCCCCACAGTGTTCTTTCACAGCGTTGAAAGTATGGCACGATCCTTCTGCATAGGCCCCGCATCTGTTTTCAAACACGTGCAACTGAGTGAGACCAGATGTTAAGAGAAAGGTTGTTTCCCGACCGTGCTGTCTCACAGAGTCGAGGAAGTGGCGCTTTCACTGTAGCCCCTTTATGGTTTTCAAACACCTTGAAGTTAGTGAAGCAAGAGATTAGTTGGAAGATGGGTTCCCCACAGAGTGGCTCTATGGCAGTTTCCTCAACAGCCCAGCATGGGTTTTCAAACACTTCGTTAGTGGAAAGAGGATGTCGGTTGAAAGACCGCTTCTCCACCTTTTTCACACAATAGAGTATAAGTCACTCTCGTCAAGATTCCCTGCAAATGGTGACAAAACCTGACAGGGAAGCAAGATGTGATGGAGGATGGTTTCGCCACACTGTTGTGGCACAGAGTTGAGTAATCGTACGTTCCCCATTGTTGCCTGCATGGGTTTTCCAACGCTTCTAAATTAGTGAAATCAGACGGTCGTCGAAGGAGGTTTACACCAGAGTGTTGTTTCACAGAGTTGACTATATGGCACTTGCCTCATAGTTCCCCGCATAAGTTTTCCAGCACTTCCGAATTAGTGAAACCGAAAGTTTGTTGAAAGATGGCTCCGCACCCTGTGCTTTCACAGATTTGAGTATAAGGCACTTTCTGCGTAGGCCGCAACCTGGTTTTCACACGTCTAACTTCGTGAAACCACATGTTAGGTGAAAGGTTGTTTCCGCACCGTCTTGTTCCATAGAGTTGAGTATACGACACTTTCTTTCCCTGTAGGTCCTGCATACGTTTTCAGTGTCTTCAAACCTTGTAAACGACGAGGTTAGTTGAATGAAATTTTCAGATAAGCTGTTGTCTCACAGAGATGAGTGTATGGCACTTTCAGTAGAAGCTCCGCAGAGGTTTCCAAACAGTTTCATCCGAGTGGAACAAGATTGTAGCGGCAAGCTGTTTCCCCACAGTTTTTCTTCATAGAGTTGTGTATATGGCCCTTTCGGTGTTGGCCCCGCATGGGTCTTCAAGCACTTCTAACAGTGGAAGCAGATGAAAGTTTCACCACACAGTTGTTTCGCAAGGTGGAGTACATGGCACTTTTGGTGTCGACCCCACATGGGTTTTCCAACACTTCTAATGTAGTGAAATGGGATGTTGGTTGAAAGATGGTTTCGGCACCGTGTTATTTGCCAGGGTGTATGATGGCACTTTATGCATAGACCCCGCATAAAGTTTTTCAAACACCTGTAACAGAACGTAACATGAAAACATAACATGACGTAACTGTAACATAACGTGACTCTGACATAACCTAATAACTCTAACGTGATGCTGGTTGAAGGACGGTTTCTCCACAATAATTTTCAGCGTCAGGTACAAATCACCTTCCTCATACTTTCCCTCAAGTTTTCAAACACTTCTCACTCAGTGAAACGGGACTTAGTTGAAAATGGCTTACTTACGTCAAGTGTCATATCCTCAATGCTCTGTGTACTCTGTGCAGAAACGTCTCTCCACTAGCCACTTGTTTCACAGAGTTACAAGAGTCGAAATCCTAGGCACAGAAGTATAACAAAAGCGCCATTTACTCACCTTCTCAAACACCATTGTAGACAAACCACTTTTCAAAGAACATCTGGTTCAGCTAAGTTGGAATTGTTTGAAAACGCTTGCGGGACTGACACCCAAAGGGCCATCTACTCCACCTTGTGAAACACCAGAGTCGTGATGCCTTCTATCAACTAACGTCTGGTTTCACTATGTTCGAAGTGTTTGAAATCCCATGCGGGGACTAAACCAAAAGTACCATCCACTGAAGCTTATGAGACACTGCGGGGAAATCACCTTTCAATTAACGTCTTGTTCCAGTAAGTTAGAAGTGTCTGAAAAGCTATGCGGGGCTTAGGTGGAAATGTTTACACTCAACTCTGTGAAACAACCAGGTGGCGATGGCATCTTTCAGCAAACATCTCCTTTCACAAAGTTGGAAGAGATTACAAATCTCTGCAGGACCCACATGGAAAGTGCTGCATACTCAACTTTGTGAACCAACACGGTAGGGACTCTTGCAACTAACATCGCACTCCACAAAGTGAGAAGCGGTTGAAAGCCTATGCGGGTGCTATGAGGAAAGGGCCATCTACTCTACTATGTGAAACACTGTGAAAGAACCATCTTTCAGCAATTATCTGGTTTCAGGAAATGATAAGTGGGAACTGGTAGAAAACCCATGAGGGGCCTACACACAAAGTGCCATATGCCCAACTTTGTGAAAAACTGGGGGGAAGCCATCTCTCAACTAACGTCGTTTACAAACAGATCACGACACATCGTGGCATATACTCAACTCTGGCAAGCCCCACTTTGGGAATCCATCTTTCAACTAACATAGTCTTCACTTACAGGTTTTTGAGAACGCACGCAAGGAACTATGAGGGCACTCATCTATGAAACATCACTGTGAGGAAACCTTCCAGTGAACACCTTCTTTCATTAAGTAAAATTTGGAGGCCTTTCCCTACAGTAGGGAGAGTGCCGTGCACTCAACTCTGTGAAACCAAACTGGGGGTGGGGGGCGGGGGGAAGTCATCTTTCAGCTAACATCTTGTTTCGCCAAGTTAGAAATGTTTGAAAACAGTTTTGGGTCCTGTGTAGATAGTGCCGTACACTCCACTCTGTGAAACATCACTGTGGGCAAACCATCTTTGGAGTAACATCTGGTTTCAGTAAGTTAGGATTGTTTACGAACGTTTGCGGGGACCACAAGGAAAGGGTCATACACAGCTCTAAAAACAAAAGTGTGGTGAAACCATCTTTCAGCTCCCATCCTGTTTAACTAAGAGAGAAGGGGTCGAAAACCCTTGCGGGGTCCACACCGAAAGGGCCATGGGCTCAACTCTATAAAACACTTAGGAGAAATCATCTTGCAAGCAAAACCTTGCTCCGCTGTTAGAAGTGTTTGAAAATGAGGGGCTTATCAAGTAAGTGTCCTATTCTCGGCTTTGTGAACCAACACTGTAGTGACCCATGCAACTGACAAAGGTCAGTTCAACTCTGTGCATTTCACAAAGTTACAAGTAGTTAAAACTTACGTAGGACCTATGTGGAAAGTGCCATTTACGTAACTACTATGGGAAACAACCCTGTGGTGAAACCATCCTTCAGCAAATAAATATCTGGTTTCAATCAGTGAGACTTGTTAGATAAACCATGTGAGGTCTCCACAGAAAAGACCATACACTCAGCTCTGGGAAACTTTTGGAGAAACAATCTTTGAAATACAATGTCGTTTAGGAATTTAGAAGTGTTTGAAACCCTATGCGGAGCCTGCATGGAACGTTCCGTATACTGAAGTCTGTCAAGCAGCACCTTAGGGAAACTATCCTTCATCTCACATCAAGTTGCACTAAGATACAAGTGTTTGAAGAGAAATGAAGGGCTTGCACCGAAAATGCCTTAGAGTCAACTCTGGGGAATAACAGTGTGGGGAAACCAACTTGCAACGAAAATCTCGTTTCACTAAGTTACAGTTGCAAAACCGACACGGGGCCTATGCAGAAAGTGCCATGTGCTCGAATCTGTCAAACACCGTGGGGAATCCATTTTTGGACCCACACTACGTTAGAAGTTTTCGAAAACCTATGGGATGGCTTATGCAGAAAGCGCCATACACTCGACTCTGTCAGACCGTAAAGTAGGGAAACCGAAACCAACTAGGGAAACTTCAACTAGCATCTCATTGCACTGGGACGTCTTTGCAAAACCTTGAGGGGCCTAGGCACTAGCTGCCATGTATTCAACTCGGTCAAACTGCACGTTGCGGGAATCTTCTTTAGCTAACAGCTGGCATCACTAATGCAGAAGCTTTTGGACACCCTATGCGGAGAACCATGGGGAAAGTGACATGTACTCGACACTGGGAGGGAAAACTGTGGAGACAGTACTCTTCCACCGATATCTTGTTTCACTAGAAATGCTTGAGAATCAGGGGGGCTTACCCCAAAAGTGCCGTAAAGTCACCTCTGTAAAACAACACTGTGGGAAAATGCCTTTCAACTACTACAACCTATGAGAGACTTAACCAACAAAGGGTATTACTCCGCCGTGACTAGCAGTGTGGTGAAACGAGGTTTCCACAACTCTCTGGTTTCTCTAAGTTACAAGTGTAACTTGGTTTGTCCACAGTATTCTCTCACAGGGTCGTGTGTGGGTCACTTTCCGCATCGTTCCCCGCCTGGCTTGTCAAACCCTTCTAACTTAGTGATACAAGATGTAAGTTGAAAGATGGCTTTCGCCAAGTGCACTTCGACAGAGTTTGAGTGTATGGTTCTGTCGGCACACGCCCCGCATGGTTTGTCCACCGCTTCTCATTTAGTGAAGCGAAGTGTTACGTGAAAGAGAGTTTCCTCGCTTTGTTGTTTCACAGGTTCTTTGTCACTTGCCGTGTAGGCCCTGCCTAAGTTTTCAAACGGTGGTGACTGATTGGAATCAGGTGCTAGTTGAAAGATGTTTTCAACCACAGAGCGTTTTCCCAGAGTTGAGCATCTGGCACTTCCCGTCTAGTCCGTGCTTAGGTTTTCAGACTCTTCTATCTTGGTGGAACAAGAAGTTACTTGCAAGATGGTTTGTCCAGAGTATTCCCTCACAGTGTCGACTATGGGTCACTTTCCACATCGTTCCCCGCATAGGTTTTGAAACGCTTCTAATGTAGGGATAGAAGCTGTTAGTTGAAACACGGTTGCCACAAAGTGCAGTTTGACATTAGAAGCCCTGCCTAGGTTTTCAGTGAGTTCTCACTCGCTGTAACCAGATGGCAGTTGGAAGATTGTTGCACCGCCACGTTGTTTCACAGAGTGGAGTATATGACCCTATCCGCCTAGGCCCCGCGTGTGCATTCAAACATTGCACACTTCGTGAAAGAAGCGCTCAGGTGAAAGAGCGTCTCCCCCGAGTGTTTCAGAGTGGAGTACAGGGAACTTGCCACGTAGATCGTGCGTAGGTTTTCAAACATTTTCACTTTGTGAACCCAGATGGTAGGTGAAAGATCCCTTCTCCACCCTGTTGTTGGTTCACAGAGTGGTGTGTATGAGACTATCCTCCTAAGCCGCGCGTGGGTTTTCAAAGGCGTCTACCTTAGTGACACAAGGGGTCACTTGAAAGATGGTGTGTCCACCGTAGTCTCTCCCGGGGTCGATTAAAGGTCATTTTCCGCATCATTGCCCGCATAGGTTTTCAAACACTTCTACCTTAGTGAAGGAAGATGTTGGTGGAAATTTGGTTGTTGCAGGCTGTAGCTTGACAGGTTTGAGTAGTTGGCACTATTGGCCTAGGCTCCGCGTAGCTCTTCAAAGACTTCTAACTTTGTGAAACGAGACACTACTTGAAAGGTGCTTTCTCCCCCCCCCCCCCCCCCGTTGTTTCACAGAGATGAGTATACGACACTTGCCCTGTAGGCCTTGCATAGGTTTTCCAATGAGTTCGCACTTAGTGAAATCAAATGTTACTTGAAAGAAGGTTCCGGCCACAGTTCGTTCCAGAGAATGCAGCCTATGGCACTATCTGCCTAGGCCCCGCATGTGCATTGCAACGTTTGTAGCTTGGTGAAAGGAAGCTTTAGGTGAAAGATTTCCCCACAGTGCTGTTGTACAGAGTTGACTCTATGGCACGTTGCCTGTAGACCCGCCATTCCTTTTCCACCAATTCTGAGCTCAGATGCTAGAGGGACGACGCTTTCGCCACCGTGCTGTTTCACAAAGTGGAGGACAAGGCACTTTCCTCATAGAGTTCGCATAACGTTTCCAACACTTCCCACCATATGACAAGGTGACAGAACGATAACCTCCCCGGCCTTTCATAGAGTTGCGCCTAGTGCACTCTCTGAGTAGGTTTTCCAATAGATCTCGCTGGGTGAAAGCCGATGTTAGTTGAGGGAATGTTTCACCCAGCATATTTCACAGAAGGTAGTAAAGGCCACTGTCCGCCTGGGCCCCGCACGTGTGTTCAGACATTTGTAGCTTTAGTGGAAGCAGGTTTCAGGTGAAACGTGGTTTCGCCAACGGTGTTGTTTCAAGAGTGGCGCATATGGCACTTTCCGTGTAGGTCATGCTTAGGTGTTGAAACTGCTTTGTTTCTGAAACCAAGTGTTGAAAGATAGCTTCAGCACACTGTTGTTTCAGGGAGTTGAGTATATGGCACGTTCCGCAGAATTCCCTGCCGGGCTGTTGAAACTCCGGTAACTTAGTGAAACCAGATGCTAGTGGGAAGACGGATCCCCCACAGTGTTGTCTGACAGAATTGCGTATATGGCACTTTCTGCCTAGGGCCCGCCCTGGTTTTGGACAAGCTCTAACTTAGTGAAAGGAGTTGTTCCTGTCAAGATGCTTTCCCCATAGTTTTGTTTCGCACAGTGAAGTGTGTTGGTTTTTGCGGCTAGGAGCTGCATAGGTTGTCAAACCCAGCGCACTTATGCACTGTGCAAACAAATGCACTTACCATGTTGACCCCAGAGAGTTTTGCAGAGTTGCCACTCATATATACCGGATGGTAACTGAAGGATAAATTCACCAGAGTGTTACTTAGAGTGGCGTATATGGCATTTTCCTTGTACGTCATGCCTAGGTTTTCAAACTATTTTACGAATGCGAAAGCAGATGTTCGGCGACAGATGGTTTCTCCCCAGTGGTTTTGCAGAGTTGACTCTCTGGCATTTCCCCACAAGCTGGGCATGTTTTCAAACCTTCCAACTTAACGATACAAGTTGTTCGTTGAAAGGTCCGCAAAGTCCAATTTCACAGAATTGAGTGCATGGCACCGTCGGCCTAGCCCCGCGCATAACTTTTCAGACACTTCAGGGTGAAACGTGATGTTAGCTGGAGGATGGTTTCCCTATGTGTCGATTCATAGATGAATGTATGACCCAGTGTAGGCCTGCCTGTGTCTTCAAAGAGTGAAACCAAGTGTTAGTTGAAGTTTCTTTCACCGCAGTATTGTTTTACAGAGCTGAATAGATGGCCCTTTCTGCCTCTGTCGCTCATTAAGCTTTCAAACACTTCTATTTAGTGAAACGAGGTGTTGGTTGAAATATGGTTTCTCCAGTGTTTCACAGAGTTGAGTGTATACATAGCACTTGTCCTGTGGGTCCCGCATAGCTTTTCAAACCGTTGTCACTTAGTGAAACGGAGGTTGGTTGAAAGTATGTTTCACCGCAGTAGTGTTCGACAGAGCGGAGTGTACGGCACTTTAAGTGTTCCTCCCTGTAAGGTGTTTCAAACATAGCTAACGTAGTGAAAGCAGACGGTGGTCGGAAGATGGTTTCACCACAATGTTTTTTCACCGACTTGAGTACATGGTTCTAGTCTGCTAGGCCGGCATTTGCATTCGAACACAACTTGAAACCAGATGTTAGGTGAAGGATCGTTTCCTCAGAGTGTTGTTTCACAGAGTTGCGTCTATGGCACTTTCCGTGTAGTTCATGCGTTGCTTGTCAAACTGCTTTAATTTTCTGAAACCACATATTCCTGAAAGAGGCTTCGTCCAGAGCGCTTTTGTCAAAGCGTCGAGTATACGGCACTTTCTGCCTAAGCCGCGCCTAGGTACACAAACACTTCTGACTTAGTGACACGAGCTAGTTGAAAGATGGATTGTCCACGCTATTTTCTCACAGTGTCCAGTATGTGTCACGTTCCTCATCATTCCCCACATAGGTTTTCAAACACTTCTATAACTTAGTGATACCAGATGTTACTTGAAGGAGCGTTCCTGCAAAGTGCAGTTTCACCGAGTTGAGTATATAGCACTGTCGGCAGATGCCCCGCAAAGTTTTTCACACAGTTTTGGCTTGAAACGAGATGTTGAAAGATCGTTTCACCACAGTGTTGTTTCCACGGAGTTCTGTATGTGGCACTTTCAGCAAAGGCTCCGCATAGTTTTCAGACCCTTCTCAGTGAACAAGGTGTTAGTTGAACGATGGTTCCCCCACAGTGGTGTTTCCCAAGTGGTGTATATGGCCTTATTCATGCCGACCCCGCTTGCGGTTGCAAACACTTCAATCTTAGTGATCCATGAGGTTAGATGACATACGCTTTGCCCACACACATATGTAAACGGAGTCGAGTATATGGCACTTTCCCCATAAGCCGTGCATAGGTTTTCAAACACTTCAAACTTAGTGCCCCGAGGTAATCGAAAGATGGATTGTCCACTCTATTTTCTCACAGTGTCTCACAGTGTACGTCACTTTCCACATCGTTCCCCACACAGGTTTAACAATGCTTCTAACGTAGTTCCATAAAGATATTCGCTGAAAACGGCTTCCCTAAAAGTTCAGTTTCAGAGTTGAGTATAGGGCACTTCTGCATAGGTCCCGCATGGCTTTCCAAACACTTCTAACGTAGGGAAACGAAATGTTAGTTGAAAGCTCGTATCCCCACAGGGTTGTTTCACAGAGTTCAGTGTATGGCGCTTACCATGTAGGCTGCGCATAGGTTTTCAAAAGAGTTCCCCCTGGGTGAAATCAGATGTTAGTGGAAAGAATGGCACTTTCCCCATACGCCGCGCATAGGTTGTCAAGCACGTCTAAACTTAAATGAAAGAAGATTTTAAGTTGAAAGACGGTTTCTCACAGTGTTGTTCCACAGTTGTCAGTATCTGGTACTTCCTGCGTTTTACCCGCATAGTTTTTCAAACACTCCTTCCTAACTCGGTGCTACAGGATGTTACTCTAAAGATGGTTTCCGCAAAGTGCAGGCTGACAGAGGTGAGTGTATGGCACTTTCGGCATAGGCTCCCCATAGGTGTTCTGACGCTTCCAGTTTAGTTATACAAGATGTTAACTGAAAGATGGCTTCCCCACCTGTTGTGTCACAGATTTGAGTATACGACCCTTTCCGCATAGACCCCGAATAGTCTTCAAACAATTTTCAGTGAGTGAAACCAGATGTTCGTTGAAAAATCTTTTTACCCCGTCGTTGTTTCACACAGTTGAGTGTATGGCCCTTAGCCGTTAGGCTTCTCATAGGTTTTCAAACCGTTCTAACTTAGAGGAACGAGATGGTAGTTGAAAGGTGGTTTCCCCACAGTGTTCTTTCACAGCGTTGAAAGTATGGCACGATCCTTCTGCATAGGCCCCGCATCTGTTTTCAAACACGTGCAACTGAGTGAGACCAGATGTTAAGAGAAAGGTTGTTTCCCGACCGTGCTGTCTCACAGAGTCGAGGAAGTGGCGCTTTCACTGTAGCCCCTTTATGGTTTTCAAACACCTTGAAGTTAGTGAAGCAAGAGATTAGTTGGAAGATGGGTTCCCCACAGAGTGGCTCTATGGCAGTTTCCTCAACAGCCCAGCATGGGTTTTCAAACACTTCGTTAGTGGAAAGAGGATGTCGGTTGAAAGACCGCTTCTCCACCTTTTTCACACAATAGAGTATAAGTCACTCTCGTCAAGATTCCCTGCAAATGGTGACAAAACCTGACAGGGAAGCAAGATGTGATGGAGGATGGTTTCGCCACACTGTTGTGGCACAGAGTTGAGTAATCGTACGTTCCCCATTGTTGCCTGCATGGGTTTTCCAACGCTTCTAAATTAGTGAAATCAGACGGTCGTCGAAGGAGGTTTACACCAGAGTGTTGTTTCACAGAGTTGACTATATGGCACTTGCCTCATAGTTCCCCGCATAAGTTTTCCAGCACTTCCGAATTAGTGAAACCGAAAGTTTGTTGAAAGATGGCTCCGCACCCTGTGCTTTCACAGATTTGAGTATAAGGCACTTTCTGCGTAGGCCGCAACCTGGTTTTCACACGTCTAACTTCGTGAAACCACATGTTAGGTGAAAGGTTGTTTCCGCACCGTCTTGTTCCATAGAGTTGAGTATACGACACTTTCTTTCCCTGTAGGTCCTGCATACGTTTTCAGTGTCTTCAAACCTTGTAAACGACGAGGTTAGTTGAATGAAATTTTCAGATAAGCTGTTGTCTCACAGAGATGAGTGTATGGCACTTTCAGTAGAAGCTCCGCAGAGGTTTCCAAACAGTTTCATCCGAGTGGAACAAGATTGTAGCGGCAAGCTGTTTCCCCACAGTTTTTCTTCATAGAGTTGTGTATATGGCCCTTTCGGTGTTGGCCCCGCATGGGTCTTCAAGCACTTCTAACAGTGGAAGCAGATGAAAGTTTCACCACACAGTTGTTTCGCAAGGTGGAGTACATGGCACTTTTGGTGTCGACCCCACATGGGTTTTCCAACACTTCTAATGTAGTGAAATGGGATGTTGGTTGAAAGATGGTTTCGGCACCGTGTTATTTGCCAGGGTGTATGATGGCACTTTATGCATAGACCCCGCATAAAGTTTTTCAAACACCTGTAACAGAACGTAACATGAAAACATAACATGACGTAACTGTAACATAACGTGACTCTGACATAACCTAATAACTCTAACGTGATGCTGGTTGAAGGACGGTTTCTCCACAATAATTTTCAGCGTCAGGTACAAATCACCTTCCTCATACTTTCCCTCAAGTTTTCAAACACTTCTCACTCAGTGAAACGGGACTTAGTTGAAAATGGCTTACTTACGTCAAGTGTCATATCCTCAATGCTCTGTGTACTCTGTGCAGAAACGTCTCTCCACTAGCCACTTGTTTCACAGAGTTACAAGAGTCGAAATCCTAGGCACAGAAGTATAACAAAAGCGCCATTTACTCACCTTCTCAAACACCATTGTAGACAAACCACTTTTCAAAGAACATCTGGTTCAGCTAAGTTGGAATTGTTTGAAAACGCTTGCGGGACTGACACCCAAAGGGCCATCTACTCCACCTTGTGAAACACCAGAGTCGTGATGCCTTCTATCAACTAACGTCTGGTTTCACTATGTTCGAAGTGTTTGAAATCCCATGCGGGGACTAAACCAAAAGTACCATCCACTGAAGCTTATGAGACACTGCGGGGAAATCACCTTTCAATTAACGTCTTGTTCCAGTAAGTTAGAAGTGTCTGAAAAGCTATGCGGGGCTTAGGTGGAAATGTTTACACTCAACTCTGTGAAACAACCAGGTGGCGATGGCATCTTTCAGCAAACATCTCCTTTCACAAAGTTGGAAGAGATTACAAATCTCTGCAGGACCCACATGGAAAGTGCTGCATACTCAACTTTGTGAACCAACACGGTAGGGACTCTTGCAACTAACATCGCACTCCACAAAGTGAGAAGCGGTTGAAAGCCTATGCGGGTGCTATGAGGAAAGGGCCATCTACTCTACTATGTGAAACACTGTGATAGAACCATCTTTCAGCAATTATCTGGTTTCAGGAAATGATAAGTGGGAACTGGTAGAAAACCCATGAGGGGCCTACACACAAAGTGCCATATGCCCAACTTTGTGAAAAACTGGGGGGAAGCCATCTCTCAACTAACGTCGTTTACAAACAGATCACGACACATCGTGGCATATACTCAACTCTGGCAAGCCCCACTTTGGGAATCCATCTTTCAACTAACATAGTCTTCACTTACAGGTTTTTGAGAACGCACGCAAGGAACTATGAGGGCACTCATCTATGAAACATCACTGTGAGGAAACCTTCCAGTGAACACCTTCTTTCATTAAGTAAAATTTGGAGGCCTTTCCCTACAGTAGGGAGAGTGCCGTGCACTCAACTCTGTGAAACCAAACTGGGGGTGGGGGGCGGGGGGAAGTCATCTTTCAGCTAACATCTTGTTTCACCAAGTTAGAAATGTTTGAAAACAGTTTTGGGTCCTGTGTAGATAGTGCCGTACACTCCACTCTGTGAAACATCACTGTGGGCAAACCATCTTTGGAGTAACATCTGGTTTCAGTAAGTTAGGATTGTTTACGAACGTTTGCGGGGACCACAAGGAAAGGGTCATACACAGCTCTAAAAACAAAAGTGTGGTGAAACCATCTTTCAGCTCCCATCCTGTTTAACTAAGAGAGAAGGGTTCGAAAACCCTTGCGGGGTCCACACCGAAAGGGCCATGGGCTCAACTCTATAAAACACTTAGGAGAAATCATCTTGCAAGCAAAACCTTGCTCCGCTGTTAGAAGTGTTTGAAAATGAGGGGCTTATCAAGTAAGTGTCCTATTCTCGGCTTTGTGAACCAACACTGTAGTGACCCATGCAACTGACAAAGGTCAGTTCAACTCTGTGCATTTCACAAAGTTACAAGTAGTTAAAACTTACGTAGGACCTATGTGGAAAGTGCCATTTACGTAACTACTATGGGAAACAACCCTGTGGTGAAACCATCCTTCAGCAAATAAATATCTGGTTTCAATCAGTGAGACTTGTTAGATAAACCATGTGAGGTCTCCACAGAAAAGACCATACACTCAGCTCTGGGAAACTTTTGGAGAAACAATCTTTGAAATACAATGTCGTTTAGGAATTTAGAAGTGTTTGAAACCCTATGCGGAGCCTGCATGGAACGTTCCGTATACTGAAGTCTGTCAAGCAGCACCTTAGGGAAACTATCCTTCATCTCACATCAAGTTGCACTAAGATACAAGTGTTTGAAGAGAAATGAAGGGCTTGCACCGAAAATGCCTTAGAGTCAACTCTGGGGAATAACAGTGTGGGGAAACCAACTTGCAACGAAAATCTCGTTTCACTAAGTTACAGTTGCAAAACCGACACGGGGCCTATGCAGAAAGTGCCATGTGCTCGAATCTGTCAAACACCGTGGGGAATCCATTTTTGGACCCACACTACGTTAGAAGTTTTCGAAAACCTATGGGATGGCTTATGCAGAAAGCGCCATACACTCGACTCTGTCAGACCGTAAAGTAGGGAAACCGAAACCAACTAGGGAAACTTCAACTAGCATCTCATTGCACTGGGACGTCTTTGCAAAACCTTGAGGGGCCTAGGCACTAGCTGCCATGTATTCAACTCGGTCAAACTGCACGTTGCGGGAATCTTCTTTAGCTAACAGCTGGCATCACTAATGCAGAAGCTTTTGGACACCCTATGCGGAGAACCATGGGGAAAGTGACATGTACTCGACACTGGGAGGGAAAACTGTGGAGACAGTACTCTTCCACCGATATCTTGTTTCACTAGAAATGCTTGAGAATCAGGGGGGCTTACCCCAAAAGTGCCGTAAAGTCACCTCTGTAAAACAACACTGTGGGAAAATGCCTTTCAACTACTACAACCTATGAGAGACTTAACCAACAAAGGGTATTACTCCGCCGTGACTAGCAGTGTGGTGAAACGAGGTTTCCACAACTCTCTGGTTTCTCTAAGTTACAAGTGTAACTTGGTTTGTCCACAGTATTCTCTCACAGGGTCGTGTGTGGGTCACTTTCCGCATCGTTCCCCGCCTGGCTTGTCAAACCCTTCTAACTTAGTGATACAAGATGTAAGTTGAAAGATGGCTTTCGCCAAGTGCACTTCGACAGAGTTTGAGTGTATGGTTCTGTCGGCACACGCCCCGCATGGTTTGTCCACCGCTTCTCATTTAGTGAAGCGAAGTGTTACGTGAAAGAGAGTTTCCTCGCTTTGTTGTTTCACAGGTTCTTTGTCACTTGCCGTGTAGGCCCTGCCTAAGTTTTCAAACGGTGGTGACTGATTGGAATCAGGTGCTAGTTGAAAGATGTTTTCAACCACAGAGCGTTTTCCCAGAGTTGAGCATCTGGCACTTCCCGTCTAGTCCGTGCTTAGGTTTTCAGACTCTTCTATCTTGGTGGAACAAGAAGTTACTTGCAAGATGGTTTGTCCAGAGTATTCCCTCACAGTGTCGACTATGGGTCACTTTCCACATCGTTCCCCGCATAGGTTTTGAAACGCTTCTAATGTAGGGATAGAAGCTGTTAGTTGAAACACGGTTGCCACAAAGTGCAGTTTGACATTAGAAGCCCTGCCTAGGTTTTCAGTGAGTTCTCACTCGCTGTAACCAGATGGCAGTTGGAAGATTGTTGCACCGCCACGTTGTTTCACAGAGTGGAGTATATGACCCTATCCGCCTAGGCCCCGCGTGTGCATTCAAACATTGCACACTTCGTGAAAGAAGCGCTCAGGTGAAAGAGCGTCTCCCCCGAGTGTTTCAGAGTGGAGTACAGGGAACTTGCCACGTAGATCGTGCGTAGGTTTTCAAACATTTTCACTTTGTGAACCCAGATGGTAGGTGAAAGATCCCTTCTCCACCCTGTTGTTGGTTCACAGAGTGGTGTGTATGAGACTATCCTCCTAAGCCACGCGTGGGTTTTCAAAGGCGTCTACCTTAGTGACACAAGGGGTCACTTGAAAGATGGTGTGTCCACCGTAGTCTCTCCCGGGGTCGATTAAAGGTCATTTTCCGCATCATTGCCCGCATAGGTTTTCAAACACTTCTACCTTAGTGAAGGAAGATGTTGGTGGAAATTTGGTTGTTGCAGGCTGTAGCTTGACAGGTTTGAGTAGTTGGCACTATTGGCCTAGGCTCCGCGTAGCTCTTCAAAGACTTCTAACTTTGTGAAACGAGACACTACTTGAAAGGTGCTTTCTCCCCCCCCCCCCCCCTGTTGTTTCACAGAGATGAGTATACGACACTTGCCCTGTAGGCCTTGCATAGGTTTTCCAATGAGTTCGCACTTAGTGAAATCAAATGTTACTTGAAAGAAGGTTCCGGCCACAGTTCGTTCCAGAGAATGCAGCCTATGGCACTATCTGCCTAGGCCCCGCATGTGCATTGCAACGTTTGTAGCTTGGTGAAAGGAAGCTTTAGGTGAAAGATTTCCCCACAGTGCTGTTGTACAGAGTTGACTCTATGGCACGTTGCCTGTAGACCCGCCATTCCTTTTCCACCAATTCTGAGCTCAGATGCTAGAGGGACGACGCTTTCGCCACCGTGCTGTTTCACAAAGTGGAGGACAAGGCACTTTCCTCATAGAGTTCGCATAACGTTTCCAACACTTCCCACCATATGACAAGGTGACAGAACGATAACCTCCCCGGCCTTTCATAGAGTTGCGCCTAGTGCACTCTCTGAGTAGGTTTTCCAATAGATCTCGCTGGGTGAAAGCCGATGTTAGTTGAGGGAATGTTTCACCCAGCATATTTCACAGAAGGTAGTAAAGGCCACTGTCCGCCTGGGCCCCGCACGTGTGTTCAGACATTTGTAGCTTTAGTGGAAGCAGGTTTCAGGTGAAACGTGGTTTCGCCAACGGTGTTGTTTCAAGAGTGGCGCATATGGCACTTTCCGTGTAGGTCATGCTTAGGTGTTGAAACTGCTTTGTTTCTGAAACCAAGTGTTGAAAGATAGCTTCAGCACACTGTTGTTTCAGGGAGTTGAGTATATGGCACGTTCCGCAGAATTCCCTGCCGGGCTGTTGAAACTCCGGTAACTTAGTGAAACCAGATGCTAGTGGGAAGACGGATCCCCCACAGTGTTGTCTGACAGAATTGCGTATATGGCACTTTCTGCCTAGGGCCCGCCCTGGTTTTGGACAAGCTCTAACTTAGTGAAAGGAGTTGTTCCTGTCAAGATGCTTTCCCCATAGTTTTGTTTCGCACAGTGAAGTGTGTTGGTTTTTGCGGCTAGGAGCTGCATAGGTTGTCAAACCCAGCGCACTTATGCACTGTGCAAACAAATGCACTTACCATGTTGACCCCAGAGAGTTTTGCAGAGTTGCCACTCATATATACCGGATGGTAACTGAAGGATAAATTCACCAGAGTGTTACTTAGAGTGGCGTATATGGCATTTTCCTTGTACGTCATGCCTAGGTTTTCAAACTATTTTACGAATGCGAAAGCAGATGTTCGGCGACAGATGGTTTCTCCCCAGTGGTTTTGCAGAGTTGACTCTCTGGCATTTCCCCACAAGCTGGGCATGTTTTCAAACCTTCCAACTTAACGATACAAGTTGTTCGTTGAAAGGTCCGCAAAGTCCAATTTCACAGAATTGAGTGCATGGCACCGTCGGCCTAGCCCCGCGCATAACTTTTCAGACACTTCAGGGTGAAACGTGATGTTAGCTGGAGGATGGTTTCCCTATGTGTCGATTCATAGATGAATGTATGACCCAGTGTAGGCCTGCCTGTGTCTTCAAAGAGTGAAACCAAGTGTTAGTTGAAGTTTCTTTCACCGCAGTATTGTTTTACAGAGCTGAATAGATGGCCCTTTCTGCCTCTGTCGCTCATTAAGCTTTCAAACACTTCTATTTAGTGAAACGAGGTGTTGGTTGAAATATGGTTTCTCCAGTGTTTCACAGAGTTGAGTGTATACATAGCACTTGTCCTGTGGGTCCCGCATAGCTTTTCAAACCGTTGTCACTTAGTGAAACGGAGGTTGGTTGAAAGTATGTTTCACCGCAGTAGTGTTCGACAGAGCGGAGTGTACGGCACTTTAAGTGTTCCTCCCTGTAAGGTGTTTCAAACATAGCTAACGTAGTGAAAGCAGACGGTGGTCGGAAGATGGTTTCACCACAATGTTTTTTCACCGACTTGAGTACATGGTTCTAGTCTGCTAGGCCGGCATTTGCATTCGAACACAACTTGAAACCAGATGTTAGGTGAAGGATCGTTTCCTCAGAGTGTTGTTTCACAGAGTTGCGTCTATGGCACTTTCCGTGTAGTTCATGCGTTGCTTGTCAAACTGCTTTAATTTTCTGAAACCACATATTCCTGAAAGAGGCTTCGTCCAGAGCGCTTTTGTCAAAGCGTCGAGTATACGGCACTTTCTGCCTAAGCCGCGCCTAGGTACACAAACACTTCTGACTTAGTGACACGAGCTAGTTGAAAGATGGATTGTCCACGCTATTTTCTCACAGTGTCCAGTATGTGTCACGTTCCTCATCATTCCCCACATAGGTTTTCAAACACTTCTATAACTTAGTGATACCAGATGTTACTTGAAGGAGCGTTCCTGCAAAGTGCAGTTTCACCGAGCTGAGTATATAGCACTGTCGGCAGATGCCCCGCAAAGTTTTTCACACAGTTTTGGCTTGAAACGAGATGTTGAAAGATCGTTTCACCACAGTGTTGTTTCCACGGAGTTCTGTATGTGGCACTTTCAGCAAAGGCTCCGCATAGTTTTCAGACCCTTCTCAGTGAACAAGGTGTTAGTTGAACGATGGTTCCCCCACAGTGGTGTTTCCCAAGTGGTGTATATGGCCTTATTCATGCCGACCCCGCTTGCGGTTGCAAACACTTCAATCTTAGTGATCCATGAGGTTAGATGACATACGCTTTGCCCACACACATATGTAAACGGAGTCGAGTATATGGCACTTTCCCCATAAGCCGTGCATAGGTTTTCAAACACTTCAAACTTAGTGCCCCGAGGTAATCGAAAGATGGATTGTCCACTCTATTTTCTCACAGTGTCTCACAGTGTACGTCACTTTCCACATCGTTCCCCACACAGGTTTTACAATGCTTCTAACGTAGTTCCATAAAGATATTCGCTGAAAACGGCTTCCCTAAAAGTTCAGTTTCAGAGTTGAGTATAGGGCACTTCTGCATAGGTCCCGCATGGCTTTCCAAACACTTCTAACGTAGGGAAACGAAATGTTAGTTGAAAGCTCGTATCCCCACAGGGTTGTTTCACAGAGTTCAGTGTATGGCGCTTACCATGTAGGCTGCGCATAGGTTTTCAAAAGAGTTCCCCCTGGGTGAAATCAGATGTTAGTGGAAAGAATGGCACTTTCCCCATACGCCGCGCATAGGTTGTCAAGCACGTCTAAACTTAAATGAAAGAAGATTTTAAGTTGAAAGACGGTTTCTCACAGTGTTGTTCCACAGTTGTCAGTATCTGGTACTTCCTGCGTTTTACCCGCATAGTTTTTCAAACACTCCTTCCTAACTCGGTGCTACAGGATGTTACTCTAAAGATGGTTTCCGCAAAGTGCAGGCTGACAGAGGTGAGTGTATGGCACTTTCGGCATAGGCTCCCCATAGGTGTTCTGACGCTTCCAGTTTAGTTATACAAGATGTTAACTGAAAGATGGCTTCCCCACCTGTTGTGTCACAGATTTGAGTATACGACCCTTTCCGCATAGACCCCGAATAGTCTTCAAACAATTTTCAGTGAGTGAAACCAGATGTTCGTTGAAAAATCTTTTTACCCCGTCGTTGTTTCACACAGTTGAGTGTATGGCCCTTAGCCGTTAGGCTTCTCATAGGTTTTCAAACCGTTCTAACTTAGAGGAACGAGATGGTAGTTGAAAGGTGGTTTCCCCACAGTGTTCTTTCACAGCGTTGAAAGTATGGCACGATCCTTCTGCATAGGCCCCGCATCTGTTTTCAAACACGTGCAACTGAGTGAGACCAGATGTTAAGAGAAAGGTTGTTTCCCGACCGTGCTGTCTCACAGAGTCGAGGAAGTGGCGCTTTCACTGTAGCCCCTTTATGGTTTTCAAACACCTTGAAGTTAGTGAAGCAAGAGATTAGTTGGAAGATGGGTTCCCCACAGAGTGGCTCTATGGCAGTTTCCTCAACAGCCCAGCATGGGTTTTCAAACACTTCGTTAGTGGAAAGAGGATGTCGGTTGAAAGACCGCTTCTCCACCTTTTTCACACAATAGAGTATAAGTCACTCTCGTCAAGATTCCCTGCAAATGGTGACAAAACCTGACAGGGAAGCAAGATGTGATGGAGGATGGTTTCGCCACACTGTTGTGGCACAGAGTTGAGTAATCGTACGTTCCCCATTGTTGCCTGCATGGGTTTTCCAACGCTTCTAAATTAGTGAAATCAGACGGTCGTCGAAGGAGGTTTACACCAGAGTGTTGTTTCACAGAGTTGACTATATGGCACTTGCCTCATAGTTCCCCGCATAAGTTTTCCAGCACTTCCGAATTAGTGAAACCGAAAGTTTGTTGAAAGATGGCTCCGCACCCTGTGCTTTCACAGATTTGAGTATAAGGCACTTTCTGCGTAGGCCGCAACCTGGTTTTCACACGTCTAACTTCGTGAAACCACATGTTAGGTGAAAGGTTGTTTCCGCACCGTCTTGTTCCATAGAGTTGAGTATACGACACTTTCTTTCCCTGTAGGTCCTGCATACGTTTTCAGTGTCTTCAAACCTTGTAAACGACGAGGTTAGTTGAATGAAATTTTCAGATAAGCTGTTGTCTCACAGAGATGAGTGTATGGCACTTTCAGTAGAAGCTCCGCAGAGGTTTCCAAACAGTTTCATCCGAGTGGAACAAGATTGTAGCGGCAAGCTGTTTCCCCACAGTTTTTCTTCATAGAGTTGTGTATATGGCCCTTTCGGTGTTGGCCCCGCATGGGTCTTCAAGCACTTCTAACAGTGGAAGCAGATGAAAGTTTCACCACACAGTTGTTTCACAAGGTGGAGTACATGGCACTTTTGGTGTCGACCCCACATGGGTTTTCCAACACTTCTAATGTAGTGAAATGGGATGTTGGTTGAAAGATGGTTTCGGCACCGTGTTATTTGCCAGGGTGTATGATGGCACTTTATGCATAGACCCCGCATAAAGTTTTTCAAACACCTGTAACAGAACGTAACATGAAAACATAACATGACGTAACTGTATACATAACGTGACTCTGACATAACCTAATAACTCTAACGTGATGCTGGTTGAAGGACGGTTTCTCCACAATAATTTTCAGCGTCAGGTACAAATCACCTTCCTCATACTTTCCCTCAAGTTTTCAAACACTTCTCACTCAGTGAAACGGGACTTAGTTGAAAATGGCTTACTTACGTCAAGTGTCATATCCTCAATGCTCTGTGTACTCTGTGCAGAAACGTCTCTCCACTAGCCACTTGTTTCACAGAGTTACAAGAGTCGAAATCCTAGGCACAGAAGTATAACAAAAGCGCCATTTACTCACCTTCTCAAACACCATTGTAGACAAACCACTTTTCAAAGAACATCTGGTTCAGCTAAGTTGGAATTGTTTGAAAACGCTTGCGGGACTGACACCCAAAGGGCCATCTACTCCACCTTGTGAAACACCAGAGTCGTGATGCCTTCTATCAACTAACGTCTGGTTTCACTATGTTCGAAGTGTTTGAAATCCCATGCGGGGACTAAACCAAAAGTACCATCCACTGAAGCTTATGAGACACTGCGGGGAAATCACCTTTCAATTAACGTCTTGTTCCAGTAAGTTAGAAGTGTCTGAAAAGCTATGCGGGGCTTAGGTGGAAATGTTTACACTCAACTCTGTGAAACAACCAGGTGGCGATGGCATCTTTCAGCAAACATCTCCTTTCACAAAGTTGGAAGAGATTACAAATCTCTGCAGGACCCACATGGAAAGTGCTGCATACTCAACTTTGTGAACCAACACGGTAGGGACTCTTGCAACTAACATCGCACTCCACAAAGTGAGAAGCGGTTGAAAGCCTATGCGGGTGCTATGAGGAAAGGGCCATCTACTCTACTATGTGAAACACTGTGATAGAACCATCTTTCAGCAATTATCTGGTTTCAGGAAATGATAAGTGGGAACTGGTAGAAAACCCATGAGGGGCCTACACACAAAGTGCCATATGCCCAACTTTGTGAAAAACTGGGGGGAAGCCATCTCTCAACTAACGTCGTTTACAAACAGATCACGACACATCGTGGCATATACTCAACTCTGGCAAGCCCCACTTTGGGAATCCATCTTTCAACTAACATAGTCTTCACTTACAGGTTTTTGAGAACGCACGCAAGGAACTATGAGGGCACTCATCTATGAAACATCACTGTGAGGAAACCTTCCAGTGAACACCTTCTTTCATTAAGTAAAATTTGGAGGCCTTTCCCTACAGTAGGGAGAGTGCCGTGCACTCAACTCTGTGAAACCAAACTGGGGGTGGGGGGCGGGGGGAAGTCATCTTTCAGCTAACATCTTGTTTCGCCAAGTTAGAAATGTTTGAAAACAGTTTTGGGTCCTGTGTAGATAGTGCCGTACACTCCACTCTGTGAAACATCACTGTGGGCAAACCATCTTTGGAGTAACATCTGGTTTCAGTAAGTTAGGATTGTTTACGAACGTTTGCGGGGACCACAAGGAAAGGGTCATACACAGCTCTAAAAACAAAAGTGTGGTGAAACCATCTTTCAGCTCCCATCCTGTTTAACTAAGAGAGAAGGGTTCGAAAACCCTTGCGGGGTCCACACCGAAAGGGCCATGGGCTCAACTCTATAAAACACTTAGGAGAAATCATCTTGCAAGCAAAACCTTGCTCCGCTGTTAGAAGTGTTTGAAAATGAGGGGCTTATCAAGTAAGTGTCCTATTCTCGGCTTTGTGAACCAACACTGTAGTGACCCATGCAACTGACAAAGGTCAGTTCAACTCTGTGCATTTCACAAAGTTACAAGTAGTTAAAACTTACGTAGGACCTATGTGGAAAGTGCCATTTACGTAACTACTATGGGAAACAACCCTGTGGTGAAACCATCCTTCAGCAAATAAATATCTGGTTTCAATCAGTGAGACTTGTTAGATAAACCATGTGAGGTCTCCACAGAAAAGACCATACACTCAGCTCTGGGAAACTTTTGGAGAAACAATCTTTGAAATACAATGTCGTTTAGGAATTTAGAAGTGTTTGAAACCCTATGCGGAGCCTGCATGGAACGTTCCGTATACTGAAGTCTGTCAAGCAGCACCTTAGGGAAACTATCCTTCATCTCACATCAAGTTGCACTAAGATACAAGTGTTTGAAGAGAAATGAAGGGCTTGCACCGAAAATGCCTTAGAGTCAACTCTGGGGAATAACAGTGTGGGGAAACCAACTTGCAACGAAAATCTCGTTTCACTAAGTTACAGTTGCAAAACCGACACGGGGCCTATGCAGAAAGTGCCATGTGCTCGAATCTGTCAAACACCGTGGGGAATCCATTTTTGGACCCACACTACGTTAGAAGTTTTCGAAAACCTATGGGATGGCTTATGCAGAAAGCGCCATACACTCGACTCTGTCAGACCGTAAAGTAGGGAAACCGAAACCAACTAGGGAAACTTCAACTAGCATCTCATTGCACTGGGACGTCTTTGCAAAACCTTGAGGGGCCTAGGCACTAGCTGCCATGTATTCAACTCGGTCAAACTGCACGTTGCGGGAATCTTCTTTAGCTAACAGCTGGCATCACTAATGCAGAAGCTTTTGGACACCCTATGCGGAGAACCATGGGGAAAGTGACATGTACTCGACACTGGGAGGGAAAACTGTGGAGACAGTACTCTTCCACCGATATCTTGTTTCACTAGAAATGCTTGAGAATCAGGGGGGCTTACCCCAAAAGTGCCGTAAAGTCACCTCTGTAAAACAACACTGTGGGAAAATGCCTTTCAACTACTACAACCTATGAGAGACTTAACCAACAAAGGGTATTACTCCGCCGTGACTAGCAGTGTGGTGAAACGAGGTTTCCACAACTCTCTGGTTTCTCTAAGTTACAAGTGTAACTTGGTTTGTCCACAGTATTCTCTCACAGGGTCGTGTGTGGGTCACTTTCCGCATCGTTCCCCGCCTGGCTTGTCAAACCCTTCTAACTTAGTGATACAAGATGTAAGTTGAAAGATGGCTTTCGCCAAGTGCACTTCGACAGAGTTTGAGTGTATGGTTCTGTCGGCACACGCCCCGCATGGTTTGTCCACCGCTTCTCATTTAGTGAAGCGAAGTGTTACGTGAAAGAGAGTTTCCTCGCTTTGTTGTTTCACAGGTTCTTTGTCACTTGCCGTGTAGGCCCTGCCTAAGTTTTCAAACGGTGGTGACTGATTGGAATCAGGTGCTAGTTGAAAGATGTTTTCAACCACAGAGCGTTTTCCCAGAGTTGAGCATCTGGCACTTCCCGTCTAGTCCGTGCTTAGGTTTTCAGACTCTTCTATCTTGGTGGAACAAGAAGTTACTTGCAAGATGGTTTGTCCAGAGTATTCCCTCACAGTGTCGACTATGGGTCACTTTCCACATCGTTCCCCGCATAGGTTTTGAAACGCTTCTAATGTAGGGATAGAAGCTGTTAGTTGAAACACGGTTGCCACAAAGTGCAGTTTGACATTAGAAGCCCTGCCTAGGTTTTCAGTGAGTTCTCACTCGCTGTAACCAGATGGCAGTTGGAAGATTGTTGCACCGCCACGTTGTTTCACAGAGTGGAGTATATGACCCTATCCGCCTAGGCCCCGCGTGTGCATTCAAACATTGCACACTTCGTGAAAGAAGCGCTCAGGTGAAAGAGCGTCTCCCCCGAGTGTTTCAGAGTGGAGTACAGGGAACTTGCCACGTAGATCGTGCGTAGGTTTTCAAACATTTTCACTTTGTGAACCCAGATGGTAGGTGAAAGATCCCTTCTCCACCCTGTTGTTGGTTCACAGAGTGGTGTGTATGAGACTATCCTCCTAAGCCGCGCGTGGGTTTTCAAAGGCGTCTACCTTAGTGACACAAGGGGTCACTTGAAAGATGGTGTGTCCACCGTAGTCTCTCCCGGGGTCGATTAAAGGTCATTTTCCGCATCATTGCCCGCATAGGTTTTCAAACACTTCTACCTTAGTGAAGGAAGATGTTGGTGGAAATTTGGTTGTTGCAGGCTGTAGCTTGACAGGTTTGAGTAGTTGGCACTATTGGCCTAGGCTCCGCGTAGCTCTTCAAAGACTTCTAACTTTGTGAAACGAGACACTACTTGAAAGGTGCTTTCTCCCCCCCCCCCCCCCCTGTTGTTTCACAGAGATGAGTATACGACACTTGCCCTGTAGGCCTTGCATAGGTTTTCCAATGAGTTCGCACTTAGTGAAATCAAATGTTACTTGAAAGAAGGTTCCGGCCACAGTTCGTTCCAGAGAATGCAGCCTATGGCACTATCTGCCTAGGCCCCGCATGTGCATTGCAACGTTTGTAGCTTGGTGAAAGGAAGCTTTAGGTGAAAGATTTCCCCACAGTGCTGTTGTACAGAGTTGACTCTATGGCACGTTGCCTGTAGACCCGCCATTCCTTTTCCACCAATTCTGAGCTCAGATGCTAGAGGGACGACGCTTTCGCCACCGTGCTGTTTCACAAAGTGGAGGACAAGGCACTTTCCTCATAGAGTTCGCATAACGTTTCCAACACTTCCCACCATATGACAAGGTGACAGAACGATAACCTCCCCGGCCTTTCATAGAGTTGCGCCTAGTGCACTCTCTGAGTAGGTTTTCCAATAGATCTCGCTGGGTGAAAGCCGATGTTAGTTGAGGGAATGTTTCACCCAGCATATTTCACAGAAGGTAGTAAAGGCCACTGTCCGCCTGGGCCCCGCACGTGTGTTCAGACATTTGTAGCTTTAGTGGAAGCAGGTTTCAGGTGAAACGTGGTTTCGCCAACGGTGTTGTTTCAAGAGTGGCGCATATGGCACTTTCCGTGTAGGTCATGCTTAGGTGTTGAAACTGCTTTGTTTCTGAAACCAAGTGTTGAAAGATAGCTTCAGCACACTGTTGTTTCAGGGAGTTGAGTATATGGCACGTTCCGCAGAATTCCCTGCCGGGCTGTTGAAACTCCGGTAACTTAGTGAAACCAGATGCTAGTGGGAAGACGGATCCCCCACAGTGTTGTCTGACAGAATTGCGTATATGGCACTTTCTGCCTAGGGCCCGCCCTGGTTTTGGACAAGCTCTAACTTAGTGAAAGGAGTTGTTCCTGTCAAGATGCTTTCCCCATAGTTTTGTTTCGCACAGTGAAGTGTGTTGGTTTTTGCGGCTAGGAGCTGCATAGGTTGTCAAACCCAGCGCACTTATGCACTGTGCAAACAAATGCACTTACCATGTTGACCCCAGAGAGTTTTGCAGAGTTGCCACTCATATATACCGGATGGTAACTGAAGGATAAATTCACCAGAGTGTTACTTAGAGTGGCGTATATGGCATTTTCCTTGTACGTCATGCCTAGGTTTTCAAACTATTTTACGAATGCGAAAGCAGGTGTTCGGCGACAGATGGTTTCTCCCCAGTGGTTTTGCAGAGTTGACTCTCTGGCATTTCCCCACAAGCTGGGCATGTTTTCAAACCTTCCAACTTAACGATACAAGTTGTTCGTTGAAAGGTCCGCAAAGTCCAATTTCACAGAATTGAGTGCATGGCACCGTCGGCCTAGCCCCGCGCATAACTTTTCAGACACTTCAGGGTGAAACGTGATGTTAGCTGGAGGATGGTTTCCCTATGTGTCGATTCATAGATGAATGTATGACCCAGTGTAGGCCTGCCTGTGTCTTCAAAGAGTGAAACCAAGTGTTAGTTGAAGTTTCTTTCACCGCAGTATTGTTTTACAGAGCTGAATAGATGGCCCTTTCTGCCTCTGTCGCTCATTAAGCTTTCAAACACTTCTATTTAGTGAAACGAGGTGTTGGTTGAAATATGGTTTCTCCAGTGTTTCACAGAGTTGAGTGTATACATAGCACTTGTCCTGTGGGTCCCGCATAGCTTTTCAAACCGTTGTCACTTAGTGAAACGGAGGTTGGTTGAAAGTATGTTTCACCGCAGTAGTGTTCGACAGAGCGGAGTGTACGGCACTTTAAGTGTTCCTCCCTGTAAGGTGTTTCAAACATAGCTAACGTAGTGAAAGCAGACGGTGGTCGGAAGATGGTTTCACCACAATGTTTTTTCACCGACTTGAGTACATGGTTCTAGTCTGCTAGGCCGGCATTTGCATTCGAACACAACTTGAAACCAGATGTTAGGTGAAGGATCGTTTCCTCAGAGTGTTGTTTCACAGAGTTGCGTCTATGGCACTTTCCGTGTAGTTCATGCGTTGCTTGTCAAACTGCTTTAATTTTCTGAAACCACATATTCCTGAAAGAGGCTTCGTCCAGAGCGCTTTTGTCAAAGCGTCGAGTATACGGCACTTTCTGCCTAAGCCGCGCCTAGGTACACAAACACTTCTGACTTAGTGACACGAGCTAGTTGAAAGATGGATTGTCCACGCTATTTTCTCACAGTGTCCAGTATGTGTCACGTTCCTCATCATTCCCCACATAGGTTTTCAAACACTTCTATAACTTAGTGATACCAGATGTTACTTGAAGGAGCGTTCCTGCAAAGTGCAGTTTCACCGAGCTGAGTATATAGCACTGTCGGCAGATGCCCCGCAAAGTTTTTCACACAGTTTTGGCTTGAAACGAGATGTTGAAAGATCGTTTCACCACAGTGTTGTTTCCACGGAGTTCTGTATGTGGCACTTTCAGCAAAGGCTCCGCATAGTTTTCAGACCCTTCTCAGTGAACAAGGTGTTAGTTGAACGATGGTTCCCCCACAGTGGTGTTTCCCAAGTGGTGTATATGGCCTTATTCATGCCGACCCCGCTTGCGGTTGCAAACACTTCAATCTTAGTGATCCATGAGGTTAGATGACATACGCTTTGCCCACACACATATGTAAACGGAGTCGAGTATATGGCACTTTCCCCATAAGCCGTGCATAGGTTTTCAAACACTTCAAACTTAGTGCCCCGAGGTAATCGAAAGATGGATTGTCCACTCTATTTTCTCACAGTGTCTCACAGTGTACGTCACTTTCCACATCGTTCCCCACACAGGTTTTACAATGCTTCTAACGTAGTTCCATAAAGATATTCGCTGAAAACGGCTTCCCTAAAAGTTCAGTTTCAGAGTTGAGTATAGGGCACTTCTGCATAGGTCCCGCATGGCTTTCCAAACACTTCTAACGTAGGGAAACGAAATGTTAGTTGAAAGCTCGTATCCCCACAGGGTTGTTTCACAGAGTTCAGTGTATGGCGCTTACCATGTAGGCTGCGCATAGGTTTTCAAAAGAGTTCCCCCTGGGTGAAATCAGATGTTAGTGGAAAGAATGGCACTTTCCCCATACGCCGCGCATAGGTTGTCAAGCACGTCTAAACTTAAATGAAAGAAGATTTTAAGTTGAAAGACGGTTTCTCACAGTGTTGTTCCACAGTTGTCAGTATCTGGTACTTCCTGCGTTTTACCCGCATAGTTTTTCAAACACTCCTTCCTAACTCGGTGCTACAGGATGTTACTCTAAAGATGGTTTCCGCAAAGTGCAGGCTGACAGAGGTGAGTGTATGGCACTTTCGGCATAGGCTCCCCATAGGTGTTCTGACGCTTCCAGTTTAGTTATACAAGATGTTAACTGAAAGATGGCTTCCCCACCTGTTGTGTCACAGATTTGAGTATACGACCCTTTCCGCATAGACCCCGAATAGTCTTCAAACAATTTTCAGTGAGTGAAACCAGATGTTCGTTGAAAAATCTTTTTACCCCGTCGTTGTTTCACACAGTTGAGTGTATGGCCCTTAGCCGTTAGGCTTCTCATAGGTTTTCAAACCGTTCTAACTTAGAGGAACGAGATGGTAGTTGAAAGGTGGTTTCCCCACAGTGTTCTTTCACAGCGTTGAAAGTATGGCACGATCCTTCTGCATAGGCCCCGCATCTGTTTTCAAACACGTGCAACTGAGTGAGACCAGATGTTAAGAGAAAGGTTGTTTCCCGACCGTGCTGTCTCACAGAGTCGAGGAAGTGGCGCTTTCACTGTAGCCCCTTTATGGTTTTCAAACACCTTGAAGTTAGTGAAGCAAGAGATTAGTTGGAAGATGGGTTCCCCACAGAGTGGCTCTATGGCAGTTTCCTCAACAGCCCAGCATGGGTTTTCAAACACTTCGTTAGTGGAAAGAGGATGTCGGTTGAAAGACCGCTTCTCCACCTTTTTCACACAATAGAGTATAAGTCACTCTCGTCAAGATTCCCTGCAAATGGTGACAAAACCTGACAGGGAAGCAAGATGTGATGGAGGATGGTTTCGCCACACTGTTGTGGCACAGAGTTGAGTAATCGTACGTTCCCCATTGTTGCCTGCATGGGTTTTCCAACGCTTCTAAATTAGTGAAATCAGACGGTCGTCGAAGGAGGTTTACACCAGAGTGTTGTTTCACAGAGTTGACTATATGGCACTTGCCTCATAGTTCCCCGCATAAGTTTTCCAGCACTTCCGAATTAGTGAAACCGAAAGTTTGTTGAAAGATGGCTCCGCACCCTGTGCTTTCACAGATTTGAGTATAAGGCACTTTCTGCGTAGGCCGCAACCTGGTTTTCACACGTCTAACTTCGTGAAACCACATGTTAGGTGAAAGGTTGTTTCCGCACCGTCTTGTTCCATAGAGTTGAGTATACGACACTTTCTTTCCCTGTAGGTCCTGCATACGTTTTCAGTGTCTTCAAACCTTGTAAACGACGAGGTTAGTTGAATGAAATTTTCAGATAAGCTGTTGTCTCACAGAGATGAGTGTATGGCACTTTCAGTAGAAGCTCCGCAGAGGTTTCCAAACAGTTTCATCCGAGTGGAACAAGATTGTAGCGGCAAGCTGTTTCCCCACAGTTTTTCTTCATAGAGTTGTGTATATGGCCCTTTCGGTGTTGGCCCCGCATGGGTCTTCAAGCACTTCTAACAGTGGAAGCAGATGAAAGTTTCACCACACAGTTGTTTCACAAGGTGGAGTACATGGCACTTTTGGTGTCGACCCCACATGGGTTTTCCAACACTTCTAATGTAGTGAAATGGGATGTTGGTTGAAAGATGGTTTCGGCACCGTGTTATTTGCCAGGGTGTATGATGGCACTTTATGCATAGACCCCGCATAAAGTTTTTCAAACACCTGTAACAGAACGTAACATGAAAACATAACATGACGTAACTGTATACATAACGTGACTCTGACATAACCTAATAACTCTAACGTGATGCTGGTTGAAGGACGGTTTCTCCACAATAATTTTCAGCGTCAGGTACAAATCACCTTCCTCATACTTTCCCTCAAGTTTTCAAACACTTCTCACTCAGTGAAACGGGACTTAGTTGAAAATGGCTTACTTACGTCAAGTGTCATATCCTCAATGCTCTGTGTACTCTGTGCAGAAACGTCTCTCCACTAGCCACTTGTTTCACAGAGTTACAAGAGTCGAAATCCTAGGCACAGAAGTATAACAAAAGCGCCATTTACTCACCTTCTCAAACACCATTGTAGACAAACCACTTTTCAAAGAACATCTGGTTCAGCTAAGTTGGAATTGTTTGAAAACGCTTGCGGGACTGACACCCAAAGGGCCATCTACTCCACCTTGTGAAACACCAGAGTCGTGATGCCTTCTATCAACTAACGTCTGGTTTCACTATGTTCGAAGTGTTTGAAATCCCATGCGGGGACTAAACCAAAAGTACCATCCACTGAAGCTTATGAGACACTGCGGGGAAATCACCTTTCAATTAACGTCTTGTTCCAGTAAGTTAGAAGTGTCTGAAAAGCTATGCGGGGCTTAGGTGGAAATGTTTACACTCAACTCTGTGAAACAACCAGGTGGCGATGGCATCTTTCAGCAAACATCTCCTTTCACAAAGTTGGAAGAGATTACAAATCTCTGCAGGACCCACATGGAAAGTGCTGCATACTCAACTTTGTGAACCAACACGGTAGGGACTCTTGCAACTAACATCGCACTCCACAAAGTGAGAAGCGGTTGAAAGCCTATGCGGGTGCTATGAGGAAAGGGCCATCTACTCTACTATGTGAAACACTGTGATAGAACCATCTTTCAGCAATTATCTGGTTTCAGGAAATGATAAGTGGGAACTGGTAGAAAACCCATGAGGGGCCTACACACAAAGTGCCATATGCCCAACTTTGTGAAAAACTGGGGGGAAGCCATCTCTCAACTAACGTCGTTTACAAACAGATCACGACACATCGTGGCATATACTCAACTCTGGCAAGCCCCACTTTGGGAATCCATCTTTCAACTAACATAGTCTTCACTTACAGGTTTTTGAGAACGCACGCAAGGAACTATGAGGGCACTCATCTATGAAACATCACTGTGAGGAAACCTTCCAGTGAACACCTTCTTTCATTAAGTAAAATTTGGAGGCCTTTCCCTACAGTAGGGAGAGTGCCGTGCACTCAACTCTGTGAAACCAAACTGGGGGTGGGGGGCGGGGGGAAGTCATCTTTCAGCTAACATCTTGTTTCGCCAAGTTAGAAATGTTTGAAAACAGTTTTGGGTCCTGTGTAGATAGTGCCGTACACTCCACTCTGTGAAACATCACTGTGGGCAAACCATCTTTGGAGTAACATCTGGTTTCAGTAAGTTAGGATTGTTTACGAACGTTTGCGGGGACCACAAGGAAAGGGTCATACACAGCTCTAAAAACAAAAGTGTGGTGAAACCATCTTTCAGCTCCCATCCTGTTTAACTAAGAGAGAAGGGTTCGAAAACCCTTGCGGGGTCCACACCGAAAGGGCCATGGGCTCAACTCTATAAAACACTTAGGAGAAATCATCTTGCAAGCAAAACCTTGCTCCGCTGTTAGAAGTGTTTGAAAATGAGGGGCTTATCAAGTAAGTGTCCTATTCTCGGCTTTGTGAACCAACACTGTAGTGACCCATGCAACTGACAAAGGTCAGTTCAACTCTGTGCATTTCACAAAGTTACAAGTAGTTAAAACTTACGTAGGACCTATGTGGAAAGTGCCATTTACGTAACTACTATGGGAAACAACCCTGTGGTGAAACCATCCTTCAGCAAATAAATATCTGGTTTCAATCAGTGAGACTTGTTAGATAAACCATGTGAGGTCTCCACAGAAAAGACCATACACTCAGCTCTGGGAAACTTTTGGAGAAACAATCTTTGAAATACAATGTCGTTTAGGAATTTAGAAGTGTTTGAAACCCTATGCGGAGCCTGCATGGAACGTTCCGTATACTGAAGTCTGTCAAGCAGCACCTTAGGGAAACTATCCTTCATCTCACATCAAGTTGCACTAAGATACAAGTGTTTGAAGAGAAATGAAGGGCTTGCACCGAAAATGCCTTAGAGTCAACTCTGGGGAATAACAGTGTGGGGAAACCAACTTGCAACGAAAATCTCGTTTCACTAAGTTACAGTTGCAAAACCGACACGGGGCCTATGCAGAAAGTGCCATGTGCTCGAATCTGTCAAACACCGTGGGGAATCCATTTTTGGACCCACACTACGTTAGAAGTTTTCGAAAACCTATGGGATGGCTTATGCAGAAAGCGCCATACACTCGACTCTGTCAGACCGTAAAGTAGGGAAACCGAAACCAACTAGGGAAACTTCAACTAGCATCTCATTGCACTGGGACGTCTTTGCAAAACCTTGAGGGGCCTAGGCACTAGCTGCCATGTATTCAACTCGGTCAAACTGCACGTTGCGGGAATCTTCTTTAGCTAACAGCTGGCATCACTAATGCAGAAGCTTTTGGACACCCTATGCGGAGAACCATGGGGAAAGTGACATGTACTCGACACTGGGAGGGAAAACTGTGGAGACAGTACTCTTCCACCGATATCTTGTTTCACTAGAAATGCTTGAGAATCAGGGGGGCTTACCCCAAAAGTGCCGTAAGGTCACCTCTGTAAAACAACACTGTGGGAAAATGCCTTTCAACTACTACAACCTATGAGAGACTTAACCAACAAAGGGTATTACTCCGCCGTGACTAGCAGTGTGGTGAAACGAGGTTTCCACAACTCTCTGGTTTCTCTAAGTTACAAGTGTAACTTGGTTTGTCCACAGTATTCTCTCACAGGGTCGTGTGTGGGTCACTTTCCGCATCGTTCCCCGCCTGGCTTGTCAAACCCTTCTAACTTAGTGATACAAGATGTAAGTTGAAAGATGGCTTTCGCCAAGTGCACTTCGACAGAGTTTGAGTGTATGGTTCTGTCGGCACACGCCCCGCATGGTTTGTCCACCGCTTCTCATTTAGTGAAGCGAAGTGTTACGTGAAAGAGAGTTTCCTCGCTTTGTTGTTTCACAGGTTCTTTGTCACTTGCCGTGTAGGCCCTGCCTAAGTTTTCAAACGGTGGTGACTGATTGGAATCAGGTGCTAGTTGAAAGATGTTTTCAACCACAGAGCGTTTTCCCAGAGTTGAGCATCTGGCACTTCCCGTCTAGTCCGTGCTTAGGTTTTCAGACTCTTCTATCTTGGTGGAACAAGAAGTTACTTGCAAGATGGTTTGTCCAGAGTATTCCCTCACAGTGTCGACTATGGGTCACTTTCCACATCGTTCCCCGCATAGGTTTTGAAACGCTTCTAATGTAGGGATAGAAGCTGTTAGTTGAAACACGGTTGCCACAAAGTGCAGTTTGACATTAGAAGCCCTGCCTAGGTTTTCAGTGAGTTCTCACTCGCTGTAACCAGATGGCAGTTGGAAGATTGTTGCACCGCCACGTTGTTTCACAGAGTGGAGTATATGACCCTATCCGCCTAGGCCCCGCGTGTGCATTCAAACATTGCACACTTCGTGAAAGAAGCGCTCAGGTGAAAGAGCGTCTCCCCCGAGTGTTTCAGAGTGGAGTACAGGGAACTTGCCACGTAGATCGTGCGTAGGTTTTCAAACATTTTCACTTTGTGAACCCAGATGGTAGGTGAAAGATCCCTTCTCCACCCTGTTGTTGGTTCACAGAGTGGTGTATATGAGACTATCCTCCTAAGCCGCGCGTGGGTTTTCAAAGGCGTCTACCTTAGTGACACAAGGGGTCACTTGAAAGATGGTGTGTCCACCGTAGTCTCTCCCGGGGTCGATTAAAGGTCATTTTCCGCATCATTGCCCGCATAGGTTTTCAAACACTTCTACCTTAGTGAAGGAAGATGTTGGTGGAAATTTGGTTGTTGCAGGCTGTAGCTTGACAGGTTTGAGTAGTTGGCACTATTGGCCTAGGCTCCGCGTAGCTCTTCAAAGACTTCTAACTTTGTGAAACGAGACACTACTTGAAAGGTGCTTTCTCCCCCCCCCCCCCCCCCCGTTGTTTCACAGAGATGAGTATACGACACTTGCCCTGTAGGCCTTGCATAGGTTTTCCAATGAGTTCGCACTTAGTGAAATCAAATGTTACTTGAAAGAAGGTTCCGGCCACAGTTCGTTCCAGAGAATGCAGCCTATGGCACTATCTGCCTAGGCCCCGCATGTGCATTGCAACGTTTGTAGCTTGGTGAAAGGAAGCTTTAGGTGAAAGATTTCCCCACAGTGCTGTTGTACAGAGTTGACTCTATGGCACGTTGCCTGTAGACCCGCCATTCCTTTTCCACCAATTCTGAGCTCAGATGCTAGAGGGACGACGCTTTCGCCACCGTGCTGTTTCACAAAGTGGAGGACAAGGCACTTTCCTCATAGAGTTCGCATAACGTTTCCAACACTTCCCACCATATGACAAGGTGACAGAACGATAACCTCCCCGGCCTTTCATAGAGTTGCGCCTAGTGCACTCTCTGAGTAGGTTTTCCAATAGATCTCGCTGGGTGAAAGCCGATGTTAGTTGAGGGAATGTTTCACCCAGCATATTTCACAGAAGGTAGTAAAGGCCACTGTCCGCCTGGGCCCCGCACGTGTGTTCAGACATTTGTAGCTTTAGTGGAAGCAGGTTTCAGGTGAAACGTGGTTTCGCCAACGGTGTTGTTTCAAGAGTGGCGCATATGGCACTTTCCGTGTAGGTCATGCTTAGGTGTTGAAACTGCTTTGTTTCTGAAACCAAGTGTTGAAAGATAGCTTCAGCACACTGTTGTTTCAGGGAGTTGAGTATATGGCACGTTCCGCAGAATTCCCTGCCGGGCTGTTGAAACTCCGGTAACTTAGTGAAACCAGATGCTAGTGGGAAGACGGATCCCCCACAGTGTTGTCTGACAGAATTGCGTATATGGCACTTTCTGCCTAGGGCCCGCCCTGGTTTTGGACAAGCTCTAACTTAGTGAAAGGAGTTGTTCCTGTCAAGATGCTTTCCCCATAGTTTTGTTTCGCACAGTGAAGTGTGTTGGTTTTTGCGGCTAGGAGCTGCATAGGTTGTCAAACCCAGCGCACTTATGCACTGTGCAAACAAATGCACTTACCATGTTGACCCCAGAGAGTTTTGCAGAGTTGCCACTCATATATACCGGATGGTAACTGAAGGATAAATTCACCAGAGTGTTACTTAGAGTGGCGTATATGGCATTTTCCTTGTACGTCATGCCTAGGTTTTCAAACTATTTTACGAATGCGAAAGCAGATGTTCGGCGACAGATGGTTTCTCCCCAGTGGTTTTGCAGAGTTGACTCTCTGGCATTTCCCCACAAGCTGGGCATGTTTTCAAACCTTCCAACTTAACGATACAAGTTGTTCGTTGAAAGGTCCGCAAAGTCCAATTTCACAGAATTGAGTGCATGGCACCGTCGGCCTAGCCCCGCGCATAACTTTTCAGACACTTCAGGGTGAAACGTGATGTTAGCTGGAGGATGGTTTCCCTATGTGTCGATTCATAGATGAATGTATGACCCAGTGTAGGCCTGCCTGTGTCTTCAAAGAGTGAAACCAAGTGTTAGTTGAAGTTTCTTTCACCGCAGTATTGTTTTACAGAGCTGAATAGATGGCCCTTTCTGCCTCTGTCGCTCATTAAGCTTTCAAACACTTCTATTTAGTGAAACGAGGTGTTGGTTGAAATATGGTTTCTCCAGTGTTTCACAGAGTTGAGTGTATACATAGCACTTGTCCTGTGGGTCCCGCATAGCTTTTCAAACCGTTGTCACTTAGTGAAACGGAGGTTGGTTGAAAGTATGTTTCACCGCAGTAGTGTTCGACAGAGCGGAGTGTACGGCACTTTAAGTGTTCCTCCCTGTAAGGTGTTTCAAACATAGCTAACGTAGTGAAAGCAGACGGTGGTCGGAAGATGGTTTCACCACAATGTTTTTTCACCGACTTGAGTACATGGTTCTAGTCTGCTAGGCCGGCATTTGCATTCGAACACAACTTGAAACCAGATGTTAGGTGAAGGATCGTTTCCTCAGAGTGTTGTTTCACAGAGTTGCGTCTATGGCACTTTCCGTGTAGTTCATGCGTTGCTTGTCAAACTGCTTTAATTTTCTGAAACCACATATTCCTGAAAGAGGCTTCGTCCAGAGCGCTTTTGTCAAAGCGTCGAGTATACGGCACTTTCTGCCTAAGCCGCGCCTAGGTACACAAACACTTCTGACTTAGTGACACGAGCTAGTTGAAAGATGGATTGTCCACGCTATTTTCTCACAGTGTCCAGTATGTGTCACGTTCCTCATCATTCCCCACATAGGTTTTCAAACACTTCTATAACTTAGTGATACCAGATGTTACTTGAAGGAGCGTTCCTGCAAAGTGCAGTTTCACCGAGCTGAGTATATAGCACTGTCGGCAGATGCCCCGCAAAGTTTTTCACACAGTTTTGGCTTGAAACGAGATGTTGAAAGATCGTTTCACCACAGTGTTGTTTCCACGGAGTTCTGTATGTGGCACTTTCAGCAAAGGCTCCGCATAGTTTTCAGACCCTTCTCAGTGAACAAGGTGTTAGTTGAACGATGGTTCCCCCACAGTGGTGTTTCCCAAGTGGTGTATATGGCCTTATTCATGCCGACCCCGCTTGCGGTTGCAAACACTTCAATCTTAGTGATCCATGAGGTTAGATGACATACGCTTTGCCCACACACATATGTAAACGGAGTCGAGTATATGGCACTTTCCCCATAAGCCGTGCATAGGTTTTCAAACACTTCAAACTTAGTGCCCCGAGGTAATCGAAAGATGGATTGTCCACTCTATTTTCTCACAGTGTCTCACAGTGTACGTCACTTTCCACATCGTTCCCCACACAGGTTTTACAATGCTTCTAACGTAGTTCCATAAAGATATTCGCTGAAAACGGCTTCCCTAAAAGTTCAGTTTCAGAGTTGAGTATAGGGCACTTCTGCATAGGTCCCGCATGGCTTTCCAAACACTTCTAACGTAGGGAAACGAAATGTTAGTTGAAAGCTCGTATCCCCACAGGGTTGTTTCACAGAGTTCAGTGTATGGCGCTTACCATGTAGGCTGCGCATAGGTTTTCAAAAGAGTTCCCCCTGGGTGAAATCAGATGTTAGTGGAAAGAATGGCACTTTCCCCATACGCCGCGCATAGGTTGTCAAGCACGTCTAAACTTAAATGAAAGAAGATTTTAAGTTGAAAGACGGTTTCTCACAGTGTTGTTCCACAGTTGTCAGTATCTGGTACTTCCTGCGTTTTACCCGCATAGTTTTTCAAACACTCCTTCCTAACTCGGTGCTACAGGATGTTACTCTAAAGATGGTTTCCGCAAAGTGCAGGCTGACAGAGGTGAGTGTATGGCACTTTCGGCATAGGCTCCCCATAGGTGTTCTGACGCTTCCAGTTTAGTTATACAAGATGTTAACTGAAAGATGGCTTCCCCACCTGTTGTGTCACAGATTTGAGTATACGACCCTTTCCGCATAGACCCCGAATAGTCTTCAAACAATTTTCAGTGAGTGAAACCAGATGTTCGTTGAAAAATCTTTTTACCCCGTCGTTGTTTCACACAGTTGAGTGTATGGCCCTTAGCCGTTAGGCTTCTCATAGGTTTTCAAACCGTTCTAACTTAGAGGAACGAGATGGTAGTTGAAAGGTGGTTTCCCCACAGTGTTCTTTCACAGCGTTGAAAGTATGGCACGATCCTTCTGCATAGGCCCCGCATCTGTTTTCAAACACGTGCAACTGAGTGAGACCAGATGTTAAGAGAAAGGTTGTTTCCCGACCGTGCTGTCTCACAGAGTCGAGGAAGTGGCGCTTTCACTGTAGCCCCTTTATGGTTTTCAAACACCTTGAAGTTAGTGAAGCAAGAGATTAGTTGGAAGATGGGTTCCCCACAGAGTGGCTCTATGGCAGTTTCCTCAACAGCCCAGCATGGGTTTTCAAACACTTCGTTAGTGGAAAGAGGATGTCGGTTGAAAGACCGCTTCTCCACCTTTTTCACACAATAGAGTATAAGTCACTCTCGTCAAGATTCCCTGCAAATGGTGACAAAACCTGACAGGGAAGCAAGATGTGATGGAGGATGGTTTCGCCACACTGTTGTGGCACAGAGTTGAGTAATCGTACGTTCCCCATTGTTGCCTGCATGGGTTTTCCAACGCTTCTAAATTAGTGAAATCAGACGGTCGTCGAAGGAGGTTTACACCAGAGTGTTGTTTCACAGAGTTGACTATATGGCACTTGCCTCATAGTTCCCCGCATAAGTTTTCCAGCACTTCCGAATTAGTGAAACCGAAAGTTTGTTGAAAGATGGCTCCGCACCCTGTGCTTTCACAGATTTGAGTATAAGGCACTTTCTGCGTAGGCCGCAACCTGGTTTTCACACGTCTAACTTCGTGAAACCACATGTTAGGTGAAAGGTTGTTTCCGCACCGTCTTGTTCCATAGAGTTGAGTATACGACACTTTCTTTCCCTGTAGGTCCTGCATACGTTTTCAGTGTCTTCAAACCTTGTAAACGACGAGGTTAGTTGAATGAAATTTTCAGATAAGCTGTTGTCTCACAGAGATGAGTGTATGGCACTTTCAGTAGAAGCTCCGCAGAGGTTTCCAAACAGTTTCATCCGAGTGGAACAAGATTGTAGCGGCAAGCTGTTTCCCCACAGTTTTTCTTCATAGAGTTGTGTATATGGCCCTTTCGGTGTTGGCCCCGCATGGGTCTTCAAGCACTTCTAACAGTGGAAGCAGATGAAAGTTTCACCACACAGTTGTTTCACAAGGTGGAGTACATGGCACTTTTGGTGTCGACCCCACATGGGTTTTCCAACACTTCTAATGTAGTGAAATGGGATGTTGGTTGAAAGATGGTTTCGGCACCGTGTTATTTGCCAGGGTGTATGATGGCACTTTATGCATAGACCCCGCATAAAGTTTTTCAAACACCTGTAACAGAACGTAACATGAAAACATAACATGACGTAACTGTATACATAACGTGACTCTGACATAACCTAATAACTCTAACGTGATGCTGGTTGAAGGACGGTTTCTCCACAATAATTTTCAGCGTCAGGTACAAATCACCTTCCTCATACTTTCCCTCAAGTTTTCAAACACTTCTCACTCAGTGAAACGGGACTTAGTTGAAAATGGCTTACTTACGTCAAGTGTCATATCCTCAATGCTCTGTGTACTCTGTGCAGAAACGTCTCTCCACTAGCCACTTGTTTCACAGAGTTACAAGAGTCGAAATCCTAGGCACAGAAGTATAACAAAAGCGCCATTTACTCACCTTCTCAAACACCATTGTAGACAAACCACTTTTCAAAGAACATCTGGTTCAGCTAAGTTGGAATTGTTTGAAAACGCTTGCGGGACTGACACCCAAAGGGCCATCTACTCCACCTTGTGAAACACCAGAGTCGTGATGCCTTCTATCAACTAACGTCTGGTTTCACTATGTTCGAAGTGTTTGAAATCCCATGCGGGGACTAAACCAAAAGTACCATCCACTGAAGCTTATGAGACACTGCGGGGAAATCACCTTTCAATTAACGTCTTGTTCCAGTAAGTTAGAAGTGTCTGAAAAGCTATGCGGGGCTTAGGTGGAAATGTTTACACTCAACTCTGTGAAACAACCAGGTGGCGATGGCATCTTTCAGCAAACATCTCCTTTCACAAAGTTGGAAGAGATTACAAATCTCTGCAGGACCCACATGGAAAGTGCTGCATACTCAACTTTGTGAACCAACACGGTAGGGACTCTTGCAACTAACATCGCACTCCACAAAGTGAGAAGCGGTTGAAAGCCTATGCGGGTGCTATGAGGAAAGGGCCATCTACTCTACTATGTGAAACACTGTGATAGAACCATCTTTCAGCAATTATCTGGTTTCAGGAAATGATAAGTGGGAACTGGTAGAAAACCCATGAGGGGCCTACACACAAAGTGCCATATGCCCAACTTTGTGAAAAACTGGGGGGAAGCCATCTCTCAACTAACGTCGTTTACAAACAGATCACGACACATCGTGGCATATACTCAACTCTGGCAAGCCCCACTTTGGGAATCCATCTTTCAACTAACATAGTCTTCACTTACAGGTTTTTGAGAACGCACGCAAGGAACTATGAGGGCACTCATCTATGAAACATCACTGTGAGGAAACCTTCCAGTGAACACCTTCTTTCATTAAGTAAAATTTGGAGGCCTTTCCCTACAGTAGGGAGAGTGCCGTGCACTCAACTCTGTGAAACCAAACTGGGGGTGGGGGGCGGGGGGAAGTCATCTTTCAGCTAACATCTTGTTTCGCCAAGTTAGAAATGTTTGAAAACAGTTTTGGGTCCTGTGTAGATAGTGCCGTACACTCCACTCTGTGAAACATCACTGTGGGCAAACCATCTTTGGAGTAACATCTGGTTTCAGTAAGTTAGGATTGTTTACGAACGTTTGCGGGGACCACAAGGAAAGGGTCATACACAGCTCTAAAAACAAAAGTGTGGTGAAACCATCTTTCAGCTCCCATCCTGTTTAACTAAGAGAGAAGGGTTCGAAAACCCTTGCGGGGTCCACACCGAAAGGGCCATGGGCTCAACTCTATAAAACACTTAGGAGAAATCATCTTGCAAGCAAAACCTTGCTCCGCTGTTAGAAGTGTTTGAAAATGAGGGGCTTATCAAGTAAGTGTCCTATTCTCGGCTTTGTGAACCAACACTGTAGTGACCCATGCAACTGACAAAGGTCAGTTCAACTCTGTGCATTTCACAAAGTTACAAGTAGTTAAAACTTACGTAGGACCTATGTGGAAAGTGCCATTTACGTAACTACTATGGGAAACAACCCTGTGGTGAAACCATCCTTCAGCAAATAAATATCTGGTTTCAATCAGTGAGACTTGTTAGATAAACCATGTGAGGTCTCCACAGAAAAGACCATACACTCAGCTCTGGGAAACTTTTGGAGAAACAATCTTTGAAATACAATGTCGTTTAGGAATTTAGAAGTGTTTGAAACCCTATGCGGAGCCTGCATGGAACGTTCCGTATACTGAAGTCTGTCAAGCAGCACCTTAGGGAAACTATCCTTCATCTCACATCAAGTTGCACTAAGATACAAGTGTTTGAAGAGAAATGAAGGGCTTGCACCGAAAATGCCTTAGAGTCAACTCTGGGGAATAACAGTGTGGGGAAACCAACTTGCAACGAAAATCTCGTTTCACTAAGTTACAGTTGCAAAACCGACACGGGGCCTATGCAGAAAGTGCCATGTGCTCGAATCTGTCAAACACCGTGGGGAATCCATTTTTGGACCCACACTACGTTAGAAGTTTTCGAAAACCTATGGGATGGCTTATGCAGAAAGCGCCATACACTCGACTCTGTCAGACCGTAAAGTAGGGAAACCGAAACCAACTAGGGAAACTTCAACTAGCATCTCATTGCACTGGGACGTCTTTGCAAAACCTTGAGGGGCGTAGGCACTAGCTGCCATGTATTCAACTCGGTCAAACTGCACGTTGCGGGAATCTTCTTTAGCTAACAGCTGGCATCACTAATGCAGAAGCTTTTGGACACCCTATGCGGAGAACCATGGGGAAAGTGACATGTACTCGACACTGGGAGGGAAAACTGTGGAGACAGTACTCTTCCACCGATATCTTGTTTCACTAGAAATGCTTGAGAATCAGGGGGGCTTACCCCAAAAGTGCCGTAAGGTCACCTCTGTAAAACAACACTGTGGGAAAATGCCTTTCAACTACTACAACCTATGAGAGACTTAACCAACAAAGGGTATTACTCCGCCGTGACTAGCAGTGTGGTGAAACGAGGTTTCAACAACTCTCTGGTTTCTCTAAGTTACAAGTGTAACTTGGTTTGTCCACAGTATTCTCTCACAGGGTCGTGTGTGGGTCACTTTCCGCATCGTTCCCCGCCTGGCTTGTCAAACCCTTCTAACTTAGTGATACAAGATGTAAGTTGAAAGATGGCTTTCGCCAAGTGCACTTCGACAGAGTTTGAGTGTATGGTTCTGTCGGCACACGCCCCGCGTGGTTTGTCCACCGCTTCTCATTTAGTGAAGCGAAGTGTTACGTGAAAGAGAGTTTCCTCGCTTTGTTGTTTCACAGGTTCTTTGTCACTTGCCGTGTAGGCCCTGCCTAAGTTTTCAAACGGTGGTGACTGATTGGAATCAGGTGCTAGTTGAAAGATGTTTTCAACCACAGAGCGTTTTCCCAGAGTTGAGCATCTGGCACTTCCCGTCTAGTCCGTGCTTAGGTTTTCAGACTCTTCTATCTTGGTGGAACAAGAAGTTACTTGCAAGATGGTTTGTCCAGAGTATTCCCTCACAGTGTCGACTATGGGTCACTTTCCACATCGTTCCCCGCATAGGTTTTGAAACGCTTCTAATGTAGGGATAGAAGCTGTTAGTTGAAACACGGTTGCCACAAAGTGCAGTTTGACATTAGAAGCCCTGCCTAGGTTTTCAGTGAGTTCTCACTCGCTGTAACCAGATGGCAGTTGGAAGATTGTTGCACCGCCACGTTGTTTCACAGAGTGGAGTATATGACCCTATCCGCCTAGGCCCCGCGTGTGCATTCAAACATTGCACACTTCGTGAAAGAAGCGCTCAGGTGAAAGAGCGTCTCCCCCGAGTGTTTCAGAGTGGAGTACAGGGAACTTGCCACGTAGATCGTGCGTAGGTTTTCAAACATTTTCACTTTGTGAACCCAGATGGTAGGTGAAAGATCCCTTCTCCACCCTGTTGTTGGTTCACAGAGTGGTGTATATGAGACTATCCTCCTAAGCCGCGCGTGGGTTTTCAAAGGCGTCTACCTTAGTGACACAAGGGGTCACTTGAAAGATGGTGTGTCCACCGTAGTCTCTCCCGGGGTCGATTAAAGGTCATTTTCCGCATCATTGCCCGCATAGGTTTTCAAACACTTCTACCTTAGTGAAGGAAGATGTTGGTGGAAATTTGGTTGTTGCAGGCTGTAGCTTGACAGGTTTGAGTAGTTGGCACTATTGGCCTAGGCTCCGCGTAGCTCTTCAAAGACTTCTAACTTTGTGAAACGAGACACTACTTGAAAGGTGCTTTCTCCCCCCCCCCCCCCCCCGTTGTTTCACAGAGATGAGTATACGACACTTGCCCTGTAGGCCTTGCATAGGTTTTCCAATGAGTTCGCACTTAGTGAAATCAAATGTTACTTGAAAGAAGGTTCCGGCCACAGTTCGTTCCAGAGAATGCAGCCTATGGCACTATCTGCCTAGGCCCCGCATGTGCATTGCAACGTTTGTAGCTTGGTGAAAGGAAGCTTTAGGTGAAAGATTTCCCCACAGTGCTGTTGTACAGAGTTGACTCTATGGCACGTTGCCTGTAGACCCGCCATTCCTTTTCCACCAATTCTGAGCTCAGATGCTAGAGGGACGACGCTTTCGCCACCGTGCTGTTTCACAAAGTGGAGGACAAGGCACTTTCCTCATAGAGTTCGCATAACGTTTCCAACACTTCCCACCATATGACAAGGTGACAGAACGATAACCTCCCCGGCCTTTCATAGAGTTGCGCCTAGTGCACTCTCTGAGTAGGTTTTCCAATAGATCTCGCTGGGTGAAAGCCGATGTTAGTTGAGGGAATGTTTCACCCAGCATATTTCACAGAAGGTAGTAAAGGCCACTGTCCGCCTGGGCCCCGCACGTGTGTTCAGACATTTGTAGCTTTAGTGGAAGCAGGTTTCAGGTGAAACGTGGTTTCGCCAACGGTGTTGTTTCAAGAGTGGCGCATATGGCACTTTCCGTGTAGGTCATGCTTAGGTGTTGAAACTGCTTTGTTTCTGAAACCAAGTGTTGAAAGATAGCTTCAGCACACTGTTGTTTCAGGGAGTTGAGTATATGGCACGTTCCGCAGAATTCCCTGCCGGGCTGTTGAAACTCCGGTAACTTAGTGAAACCAGATGCTAGTGGGAAGACGGATCCCCCACAGTGTTGTCTGACAGAATTGCGTATATGGCACTTTCTGCCTAGGGCCCGCCCTGGTTTTGGACAAGCTCTAACTTAGTGAAAGGAGTTGTTCCTGTCAAGATGCTTTCCCCATAGTTTTGTTTCGCACAGTGAAGTGTGTTGGTTTTTGCGGCTAGGAGCTGCATAGGTTGTCAAACCCAGCGCACTTATGCACTGTGCAAACAAATGCACTTACCATGTTGACCCCAGAGAGTTTTGCAGAGTTGCCACTCATATATACCGGATGGTAACTGAAGGATAAATTCACCAGAGTGTTACTTAGAGTGGCGTATATGGCATTTTCCTTGTACGTCATGCCTAGGTTTTCAAACTATTTTACGAATGCGAAAGCAGATGTTCGGCGACAGATGGTTTCTCCCCAGTGGTTTTGCAGAGTTGACTCTCTGGCATTTCCCCACAAGCTGGGCATGTTTTCAAACCTTCCAACTTAACGATACAAGTTGTTCGTTGAAAGGTCCGCAAAGTCCAATTTCACAGAATTGAGTGCATGGCACCGTCGGCCTAGCCCCGCGCATAACTTTTCAGACACTTCAGGGTGAAACGTGATGTTAGCTGGAGGATGGTTTCCCTATGTGTCGATTCATAGATGAATGTATGACCCAGTGTAGGCCTGCCTGTGTCTTCAAAGAGTGAAACCAAGTGTTAGTTGAAGTTTCTTTCACCGCAGTATTGTTTTACAGAGCTGAATAGATGGCCCTTTCTGCCTCTGTCGCTCATTAAGCTTTCAAACACTTCTATTTAGTGAAACGAGGTGTTGGTTGAAATATGGTTTCTCCAGTGTTTCACAGAGTTGAGTGTATACATAGCACTTGTCCTGTGGGTCCCGCATAGCTTTTCAAACCGTTGTCACTTAGTGAAACGGAGGTTGGTTGAAAGTATGTTTCACCGCAGTAGTGTTCGACAGAGCGGAGTGTACGGCACTTTAAGTGTTCCTCCCTGTAAGGTGTTTCAAACATAGCTAACGTAGTGAAAGCAGACGGTGGTCGGAAGATGGTTTCACCACAATGTTTTTTCACCGACTTGAGTACATGGTTCTAGTCTGCTAGGCCGGCATTTGCATTCGAACACAACTTGAAACCAGATGTTAGGTGAAGGATCGTTTCCTCAGAGTGTTGTTTCACAGAGTTGCGTCTATGGCACTTTCCGTGTAGTTCATGCGTTGCTTGTCAAACTGCTTTAATTTTCTGAAACCACATATTCCTGAAAGAGGCTTCGTCCAGAGCGCTTTTGTCAAAGCGTCGAGTATACGGCACTTTCTGCCTAAGCCGCGCCTAGGTACACAAACACTTCTGACTTAGTGACACGAGCTAGTTGAAAGATGGATTGTCCACGCTATTTTCTCACAGTGTCCAGTATGTGTCACGTTCCTCATCATTCCCCACATAGGTTTTCAAACACTTCTATAACTTAGTGATACCAGATGTTACTTGAAGGAGCGTTCCTGCAAAGTGCAGTTTCACCGAGCTGAGTATATAGCACTGTCGGCAGATGCCCCGCAAAGTTTTTCACACAGTTTTGGCTTGAAACGAGATGTTGAAAGATCGTTTCACCACAGTGTTGTTTCCACGGAGTTCTGTATGTGGCACTTTCAGCAAAGGCTCCGCATAGTTTTCAGACCCTTCTCAGTGAACAAGGTGTTAGTTGAACGATGGTTCCCCCACAGTGGTGTTTCCCAAGTGGTGTATATGGCCTTATTCATGCCGACCCCGCTTGCGGTTGCAAACACTTCAATCTTAGTGATCCATGAGGTTAGATGACATACGCTTTGCCCACACACATATGTAAACGGAGTCGAGTATATGGCACTTTCCCCATAAGCCGTGCATAGGTTTTCAAACACTTCAAACTTAGTGCCCCGAGGTAATCGAAAGATGGATTGTCCACTCTATTTTCTCACAGTGTCTCACAGTGTACGTCACTTTCCACATCGTTCCCCACACAGGTTTTACAATGCTTCTAACGTAGTTCCATAAAGATATTCGCTGAAAACGGCTTCCCTAAAAGTTCAGTTTCAGAGTTGAGTATAGGGCACTTCTGCATAGGTCCCGCATGGCTTTCCAAACACTTCTAACGTAGGGAAACGAAATGTTAGTTGAAAGCTCGTATCCCCACAGGGTTGTTTCACAGAGTTCAGTGTATGGCGCTTACCATGTAGGCTGCGCATAGGTTTTCAAAAGAGTTCCCCCTGGGTGAAATCAGATGTTAGTGGAAAGAATGGCACTTTCCCCATACGCCGCGCATAGGTTGTCAAGCACGTCTAAACTTAAATGAAAGAAGATTTTAAGTTGAAAGACGGTTTCTCACAGTGTTGTTCCACAGTTGTCAGTATCTGGTACTTCCTGCGTTTTACCCGCATAGTTTTTCAAACACTCCTTCCTAACTCGGTGCTACAGGATGTTACTCTAAAGATGGTTTCCGCAAAGTGCAGGCTGACAGAGGTGAGTGTATGGCACTTTCGGCATAGGCTCCCCATAGGTGTTCTGACGCTTCCAGTTTAGTTATACAAGATGTTAACTGAAAGATGGCTTCCCCACCTGTTGTGTCACAGATTTGAGTATACGACCCTTTCCGCATAGACCCCGAATAGTCTTCAAACAATTTTCAGTGAGTGAAACCAGATGTTCGTTGAAAAATCTTTTTACCCCGTCGTTGTTTCACACAGTTGAGTGTATGGCCCTTAGCCGTTAGGCTTCTCATAGGTTTTCAAACCGTTCTAACTTAGAGGAACGAGATGGTAGTTGAAAGGTGGTTTCCCCACAGTGTTCTTTCACAGCGTTGAAAGTATGGCACGATCCTTCTGCATAGGCCCCGCATCTGTTTTCAAACACGTGCAACTGAGTGAGACCAGATGTTAAGAGAAAGGTTGTTTCCCGACCGTGCTGTCTCACAGAGTCGAGGAAGTGGCGCTTTCACTGTAGCCCCTTTATGGTTTTCAAACACCTTGAAGTTAGTGAAGCAAGAGATTAGTTGGAAGATGGGTTCCCCACAGAGTGGCTCTATGGCAGTTTCCTCAACAGCCCAGCATGGGTTTTCAAACACTTCGTTAGTGGAAAGAGGATGTCGGTTGAAAGACCGCTTCTCCACCTTTTTCACACAATAGAGTATAAGTCACTCTCGTCAAGATTCCCTGCAAATGGTGACAAAACCTGACAGGGAAGCAAGATGTGATGGAGGATGGTTTCGCCACACTGTTGTGGCACAGAGTTGAGTAATCGTACGTTCCCCATTGTTGCCTGCATGGGTTTTCCAACGCTTCTAAATTAGTGAAATCAGACGGTCGTCGAAGGAGGTTTACACCAGAGTGTTGTTTCACAGAGTTGACTATATGGCACTTGCCTCATAGTTCCCCGCATAAGTTTTCCAGCACTTCCGAATTAGTGAAACCGAAAGTTTGTTGAAAGATGGCTCCGCACCCTGTGCTTTCACAGATTTGAGTATAAGGCACTTTCTGCGTAGGCCGCAACCTGGTTTTCACACGTCTAACTTCGTGAAACCACATGTTAGGTGAAAGGTTGTTTCCGCACCGTCTTGTTCCATAGAGTTGAGTATACGACACTTTCTTTCCCTGTAGGTCCTGCATACGTTTTCAGTGTCTTCAAACCTTGTAAACGACGAGGTTAGTTGAATGAAATTTTCAGATAAGCTGTTGTCTCACAGAGATGAGTGTATGGCACTTTCAGTAGAAGCTCCGCAGAGGTTTCCAAACAGTTTCATCCGAGTGGAACAAGATTGTAGCGGCAAGCTGTTTCCCCACAGTTTTTCTTCATAGAGTTGTGTATATGGCCCTTTCGGTGTTGGCCCCGCATGGGTCTTCAAGCACTTCTAACAGTGGAAGCAGATGAAAGTTTCACCACACAGTTGTTTCACAAGGTGGAGTACATGGCACTTTTGGTGTCGACCCCACATGGGTTTTCCAACACTTCTAATGTAGTGAAATGGGATGTTGGTTGAAAGATGGTTTCGGCACCGTGTTATTTGCCAGGGTGTATGATGGCACTTTATGCATAGACCCCGCATAAAGTTTTTCAAACACCTGTAACAGAACGTAACATGAAAACATAACATGACGTAACTGTATACATAACGTGACTCTGACATAACCTAATAACTCTAACGTGATGCTGGTTGAAGGACGGTTTCTCCACAATAATTTTCAGCGTCAGGTACAAATCACCTTCCTCATACTTTCCCTCAAGTTTTCAAACACTTCTCACTCAGTGAAACGGGACTTAGTTGAAAATGGCTTACTTACGTCAAGTGTCATATCCTCAATGCTCTGTGTACTCTGTGCAGAAACGTCTCTCCACTAGCCACTTGTTTCACAGAGTTACAAGAGTCGAAATCCTAGGCACAGAAGTATAACAAAAGCGCCATTTACTCACCTTCTCAAACACCATTGTAGACAAACCACTTTTCAAAGAACATCTGGTTCAGCTAAGTTGGAATTGTTTGAAAACGCTTGCGGGACTGACACCCAAAGGGCCATCTACTCCACCTTGTGAAACACCAGAGTCGTGATGCCTTCTATCAACTAACGTCTGGTTTCACTATGTTCGAAGTGTTTGAAATCCCATGCGGGGACTAAACCAAAAGTACCATCCACTGAAGCTTATGAGACACTGCGGGGAAATCACCTTTCAATTAACGTCTTGTTCCAGTAAGTTAGAAGTGTCTGAAAAGCTATGCGGGGCTTAGGTGGAAATGTTTACACTCAACTCTGTGAAACAACCAGGTGGCGATGGCATCTTTCAGCAAACATCTCCTTTCACAAAGTTGGAAGAGATTACAAATCTCTGCAGGACCCACATGGAAAGTGCTGCATACTCAACTTTGTGAACCAACACGGTAGGGACTCTTGCAACTAACATCGCACTCCACAAAGTGAGAAGCGGTTGAAAGCCTATGCGGGTGCTATGAGGAAAGGGCCATCTACTCTACTATGTGAAACACTGTGAAAGAACCATCTTTCAGCAATTATCTGGTTTCAGGAAATGATAAGTGGGAACTGGTAGAAAACCCATGAGGGGCCTACACACAAAGTGCCATATGCCCAACTTTGTGAAAAACTGGGGGGAAGCCATCTCTCAACTAACGTCGTTTACAAACAGATCACGACACATCGTGGCATATACTCAACTCTGGCAAGCCCCACTTTGGGAATCCATCTTTCAACTAACATAGTCTTCACTTACAGGTTTTTGAGAACGCACGCAAGGAACTATGAGGGCACTCATCTATGAAACATCACTGTGAGGAAACCTTCCAGTGAACACCTTCTTTCATTAAGTAAAATTTGGAGGCCTTTCCCTACAGTAGGGAGAGTGCCGTGCACTCAACTCTGTGAAACCAAACTGGGGGTGGGGGGCGGGGGGAAGTCATCTTTCAGCTAACATCTTGTTTCGCCAAGTTAGAAATGTTTGAAAACAGTTTTGGGTCCTGTGTAGATAGTGCCGTACACTCCACTCTGTGAAACATCACTGTGGGCAAACCATCTTTGGAGTAACATCTGGTTTCAGTAAGTTAGGATTGTTTACGAACGTTTGCGGGGACCACAAGGAAAGGGTCATACACAGCTCTAAAAACAAAAGTGTGGTGAAACCATCTTTCAGCTCCCATCCTGTTTAACTAAGAGAGAAGGGTTCGAAAACCCTTGCGGGGTCCACACCGAAAGGGCCATGGGCTCAACTCTATAAAACACTTAGGAGAAATCATCTTGCAAGCAAAACCTTGCTCCGCTGTTAGAAGTGTTTGAAAATGAGGGGCTTATCAAGTAAGTGTCCTATTCTCGGCTTTGTGAACCAACACTGTAGTGACCCATGCAACTGACAAAGGTCAGTTCAACTCTGTGCATTTCACAAAGTTACAAGTAGTTAAAACTTACGTAGGACCTATGTGGAAAGTGCCATTTACGTAACTACTATGGGAAACAACCCTGTGGTGAAACCATCCTTCAGCAAATAAATATCTGGTTTCAATCAGTGAGACTTGTTAGATAAACCATGTGAGGTCTCCACAGAAAAGACCATACACTCAGCTCTGGGAAACTTTTGGAGAAACAATCTTTGAAATACAATGTCGTTTAGGAATTTAGAAGTGTTTGAAACCCTATGCGGAGCCTGCATGGAACGTTCCGTATACTGAAGTCTGTCAAGCAGCACCTTAGGGAAACTATCCTTCATCTCACATCAAGTTGCACTAAGATACAAGTGTTTGAAGAGAAATGAAGGGCTTGCACCGAAAATGCCTTAGAGTCAACTCTGGGGAATAACAGTGTGGGGAAACCAACTTGCAACGAAAATCTCGTTTCACTAAGTTACAGTTGCAAAACCGACACGGGGCCTATGCAGAAAGTGCCATGTGCTCGAATCTGTCAAACACCGTGGGGAATCCATTTTTGGACCCACACTACGTTAGAAGTTTTCGAAAACCTATGGGATGGCTTATGCAGAAAGCGCCATACACTCGACTCTGTCAGACCGTAAAGTAGGGAAACCGAAACCAACTAGGGAAACTTCAACTAGCATCTCATTGCACTGGGACGTCTTTGCAAAACCTTGAGGGGCCTAGGCACTAGCTGCCATGTATTCAACTCGGTCAAACTGCACGTTGCGGGAATCTTCTTTAGCTAACAGCTGGCATCACTAATGCAGAAGCTTTTGGACACCCTATGCGGAGAACCATGGGGAAAGTGACATGTACTCGACACTGGGAGGGAAAACTGTGGAGACAGTACTCTTCCACCGATATCTTGTTTCACTAGAAATGCTTGAGAATCAGGGGGGCTTACCCCAAAAGTGCCGTAAGGTCACCTCTGTAAAACAACACTGTGGGAAAATGCCTTTCAACTACTACAACCTATGAGAGACTTAACCAACAAAGGGTATTACTCCGCCGTGACTAGCAGTGTGGTGAAACGAGGTTTCAACAACTCTCTGGTTTCTCTAAGTTACAAGTGTAACTTGGTTTGTCCACAGTATTCTCTCACAGGGTCGTGTGTGGGTCACTTTCCGCATCGTTCCCCGCCTGGCTTGTCAAACCCTTCTAACTTAGTGATACAAGATGTAAGTTGAAAGATGGCTTTCGCCAAGTGCACTTCGACAGAGTTTGAGTGTATGGTTCTGTCGGCACACGCCCCGCGTGGTTTGTCCACCGCTTCTCATTTAGTGAAGCGAAGTGTTACGTGAAAGAGAGTTTCCTCGCTTTGTTGTTTCACAGGTTCTTTGTCACTTGCCGTGTAGGCCCTGCCTAAGTTTTCAAACGGTGGTGACTGATTGGAATCAGGTGCTAGTTGAAAGATGTTTTCAACCACAGAGCGTTTTCCCAGAGTTGAGCATCTGGCACTTCCCGTCTAGTCCGTGCTTAGGTTTTCAGACTCTTCTATCTTGGTGGAACAAGAAGTTACTTGCAAGATGGTTTGTCCAGAGTATTCCCTCACAGTGTCGACTATGGGTCACTTTCCACATCGTTCCCCGCATAGGTTTTGAAACGCTTCTAATGTAGGGATAGAAGCTGTTAGTTGAAACACGGTTGCCACAAAGTGCAGTTTGACATTAGAAGCCCTGCCTAGGTTTTCAGTGAGTTCTCACTCGCTGTAACCAGATGGCAGTTGGAAGATTGTTGCACCGCCACGTTGTTTCACAGAGTGGAGTATATGACCCTATCCGCCTAGGCCCCGCGTGTGCATTCAAACATTGCACACTTCGTGAAAGAAGCGCTCAGGTGAAAGAGCGTCTCCCCCGAGTGTTTCAGAGTGGAGTACAGGGAACTTGCCACGTAGATCGTGCGTAGGTTTTCAAACATTTTCACTTTGTGAACCCAGATGGTAGGTGAAAGATCCCTTCTCCACCCTGTTGTTGGTTCACAGAGTGGTGTATATGAGACTATCCTCCTAAGCCGCGCGTGGGTTTTCAAAGGCGTCTACCTTAGTGACACAAGGGGTCACTTGAAAGATGGTGTGTCCACCGTAGTCTCTCCCGGGGTCGATTAAAGGTCATTTTCCGCATCATTGCCCGCATAGGTTTTCAAACACTTCTACCTTAGTGAAGGAAGATGTTGGTGGAAATTTGGTTGTTGCAGGCTGTAGCTTGACAGGTTTGAGTAGTTGGCACTATTGGCCTAGGCTCCGCGTAGCTCTTCAAAGACTTCTAACTTTGTGAAACGAGACACTACTTGAAAGGTGCTTTCTCCCCCCCCCCCCCCCCCGTTGTTTCACAGAGATGAGTATACGACACTTGCCCTGTAGGCCTTGCATAGGTTTTCCAATGAGTTCGCACTTAGTGAAATCAAATGTTACTTGAAAGAAGGTTCCGGCCACAGTTCGTTCCAGAGAATGCAGCCTATGGCACTATCTGCCTAGGCCCCGCATGTGCATTGCAACGTTTGTAGCTTGGTGAAAGGAAGCTTTAGGTGAAAGATTTCCCCACAGTGCTGTTGTACAGAGTTGACTCTATGGCACGTTGCCTGTAGACCCGCCATTCCTTTTCCACCAATTCTGAGCTCAGATGCTAGAGGGACGACGCTTTCGCCACCGTGCTGTTTCACAAAGTGGAGGACAAGGCACTTTCCTCATAGAGTTCGCATAACGTTTCCAACACTTCCCACCATATGACAAGGTGACAGAACGATAACCTCCCCGGCCTTTCATAGAGTTGCGCCTAGTGCACTCTCTGAGTAGGTTTTCCAATAGATCTCGCTGGGTGAAAGCCGATGTTAGTTGAGGGAATGTTTCACCCAGCATATTTCACAGAAGGTAGTAAAGGCCACTGTCCGCCTGGGCCCCGCACGTGTGTTCAGACATTTGTAGCTTTAGTGGAAGCAGGTTTCAGGTGAAACGTGGTTTCGCCAACGGTGTTGTTTCAAGAGTGGCGCATATGGCACTTTCCGTGTAGGTCATGCTTAGGTGTTGAAACTGCTTTGTTTCTGAAACCAAGTGTTGAAAGATAGCTTCAGCACACTGTTGTTTCAGGGAGTTGAGTATATGGCACGTTCCGCAGAATTCCCTGCCGGGCTGTTGAAACTCCGGTAACTTAGTGAAACCAGATGCTAGTGGGAAGACGGATCCCCCACAGTGTTGTCTGACAGAATTGCGTATATGGCACTTTCTGCCTAGGGCCCGCCCTGGTTTTGGACAAGCTCTAACTTAGTGAAAGGAGTTGTTCCTGTCAAGATGCTTTCCCCATAGTTTTGTTTCGCACAGTGAAGTGTGTTGGTTTTTGCGGCTAGGAGCTGCATAGGTTGTCAAACCCAGCGCACTTATGCACTGTGCAAACAAATGCACTTACCATGTTGACCCCAGAGAGTTTTGCAGAGTTGCCACTCATATATACCGGATGGTAACTGAAGGATAAATTCACCAGAGTGTTACTTAGAGTGGCGTATATGGCATTTTCCTTGTACGTCATGCCTAGGTTTTCAAACTATTTTACGAATGCGAAAGCAGATGTTCGGCGACAGATGGTTTCTCCCCAGTGGTTTTGCAGAGTTGACTCTCTGGCATTTCCCCACAAGCTGGGCATGTTTTCAAACCTTCCAACTTAACGATACAAGTTGTTCGTTGAAAGGTCCGCAAAGTCCAATTTCACAGAATTGAGTGCATGGCACCGTCGGCCTAGCCCCGCGCATAACTTTTCAGACACTTCAGGGTGAAACGTGATGTTAGCTGGAGGATGGTTTCCCTATGTGTCGATTCATAGATGAATGTATGACCCAGTGTAGGCCTGCCTGTGTCTTCAAAGAGTGAAACCAAGTGTTAGTTGAAGTTTCTTTCACCGCAGTATTGTTTTACAGAGCTGAATAGATGGCCCTTTCTGCCTCTGTCGCTCATTAAGCTTTCAAACACTTCTATTTAGTGAAACGAGGTGTTGGTTGAAATATGGTTTCTCCAGTGTTTCACAGAGTTGAGTGTATACATAGCACTTGTCCTGTGGGTCCCGCATAGCTTTTCAAACCGTTGTCACTTAGTGAAACGGAGGTTGGTTGAAAGTATGTTTCACCGCAGTAGTGTTCGACAGAGCGGAGTGTACGGCACTTTAAGTGTTCCTCCCTGTAAGGTGTTTCAAACATAGCTAACGTAGTGAAAGCAGACGGTGGTCGGAAGATGGTTTCACCACAATGTTTTTTCACCGACTTGAGTACATGGTTCTAGTCTGCTAGGCCGGCATTTGCATTCGAACACAACTTGAAACCAGATGTTAGGTGAAGGATCGTTTCCTCAGAGTGTTGTTTCACAGAGTTGCGTCTATGGCACTTTCCGTGTAGTTCATGCGTTGCTTGTCAAACTGCTTTAATTTTCTGAAACCACATATTCCTGAAAGAGGCTTCGTCCAGAGCGCTTTTGTCAAAGCGTCGAGTATACGGCACTTTCTGCCTAAGCCGCGCCTAGGTACACAAACACTTCTGACTTAGTGACACGAGCTAGTTGAAAGATGGATTGTCCACGCTATTTTCTCACAGTGTCCAGTATGTGTCACGTTCCTCATCATTCCCCACATAGGTTTTCAAACACTTCTATAACTTAGTGATACCAGATGTTACTTGAAGGAGCGTTCCTGCAAAGTGCAGTTTCACCGAGCTGAGTATATAGCACTGTCGGCAGATGCCCCGCAAAGTTTTTCACACAGTTTTGGCTTGAAACGAGATGTTGAAAGATCGTTTCACCACAGTGTTGTTTCCACGGAGTTCTGTATGTGGCACTTTCAGCAAAGGCTCCGCATAGTTTTCAGACCCTTCTCAGTGAACAAGGTGTTAGTTGAACGATGGTTCCCCCACAGTGGTGTTTCCCAAGTGGTGTATATGGCCTTATTCATGCCGACCCCGCTTGCGGTTGCAAACACTTCAATCTTAGTGATCCATGAGGTTAGATGACATACGCTTTGCCCACACACATATGTAAACGGAGTCGAGTATATGGCACTTTCCCCATAAGCCGTGCATAGGTTTTCAAACACTTCAAACTTAGTGCCCCGAGGTAATCGAAAGATGGATTGTCCACTCTATTTTCTCACAGTGTCTCACAGTGTACGTCACTTTCCACATCGTTCCCCACACAGGTTTTACAATGCTTCTAACGTAGTTCCATAAAGATATTCGCTGAAAACGGCTTCCCTAAAAGTTCAGTTTCAGAGTTGAGTATAGGGCACTTCTGCATAGGTCCCGCATGGCTTTCCAAACACTTCTAACGTAGGGAAACGAAATGTTAGTTGAAAGCTCGTATCCCCACAGGGTTGTTTCACAGAGTTCAGTGTATGGCGCTTACCATGTAGGCTGCGCATAGGTTTTCAAAAGAGTTCCCCCTGGGTGAAATCAGATGTTAGTGGAAAGAATGGCACTTTCCCCATACGCCGCGCATAGGTTGTCAAGCACGTCTAAACTTAAATGAAAGAAGATTTTAAGTTGAAAGACGGTTTCTCACAGTGTTGTTCCACAGTTGTCAGTATCTGGTACTTCCTGCGTTTTACCCGCATAGTTTTTCAAACACTCCTTCCTAACTCGGTGCTACAGGATGTTACTCTAAAGATGGTTTCCGCAAAGTGCAGGCTGACAGAGGTGAGTGTATGGCACTTTCGGCATAGGCTCCCCATAGGTGTTCTGACGCTTCCAGTTTAGTTATACAAGATGTTAACTGAAAGATGGCTTCCCCACCTGTTGTGTCACAGATTTGAGTATACGACCCTTTCCGCATAGACCCCGAATAGTCTTCAAACAATTTTCAGTGAGTGAAACCAGATGTTCGTTGAAAAATCTTTTTACCCCGTCGTTGTTTCACACAGTTGAGTGTATGGCCCTTAGCCGTTAGGCTTCTCATAGGTTTTCAAACCGTTCTAACTTAGAGGAACGAGATGGTAGTTGAAAGGTGGTTTCCCCACAGTGTTCTTTCACAGCGTTGAAAGTATGGCACGATCCTTCTGCATAGGCCCCGCATCTGTTTTCAAACACGTGCAACTGAGTGAGACCAGATGTTAAGAGAAAGGTTGTTTCCCGACCGTGCTGTCTCACAGAGTCGAGGAAGTGGCGCTTTCACTGTAGCCCCTTTATGGTTTTCAAACACCTTGAAGTTAGTGAAGCAAGAGATTAGTTGGAAGATGGGTTCCCCACAGAGTGGCTCTATGGCAGTTTCCTCAACAGCCCAGCATGGGTTTTCAAACACTTCGTTAGTGGAAAGAGGATGTCGGTTGAAAGACCGCTTCTCCACCTTTTTCACACAATAGAGTATAAGTCACTCTCGTCAAGATTCCCTGCAAATGGTGACAAAACCTGACAGGGAAGCAAGATGTGATGGAGGATGGTTTCGCCACACTGTTGTGGCACAGAGTTGAGTAATCGTACGTTCCCCATTGTTGCCTGCATGGGTTTTCCAACGCTTCTAAATTAGTGAAATCAGACGGTCGTCGAAGGAGGTTTACACCAGAGTGTTGTTTCACAGAGTTGACTATATGGCACTTGCCTCATAGTTCCCCGCATAAGTTTTCCAGCACTTCCGAATTAGTGAAACCGAAAGTTTGTTGAAAGATGGCTCCGCACCCTGTGCTTTCACAGATTTGAGTATAAGGCACTTTCTGCGTAGGCCGCAACCTGGTTTTCACACGTCTAACTTCGTGAAACCACATGTTAGGTGAAAGGTTGTTTCCGCACCGTCTTGTTCCATAGAGTTGAGTATACGACACTTTCTTTCCCTGTAGGTCCTGCATACGTTTTCAGTGTCTTCAAACCTTGTAAACGACGAGGTTAGTTGAATGAAATTTTCAGGTAAGCTGTTGTCTCACAGAGATGAGTGTATGGCACTTTCAGTAGAAGCTCCGCAGAGGTTTCCAAACAGTTTCATCCGAGTGGAACAAGATTGTAGCGGCAAGCTGTTTCCCCACAGTTTTTCTTCATAGAGTTGTGTATATGGCCCTTTCGGTGTTGGCCCCGCATGGGTCTTCAAGCACTTCTAACAGTGGAAGCAGATGAAAGTTTCACCACACAGTTGTTTCGCAAGGTGGAGTACATGGCACTTTTGGTGTCGACCCCACATGGGTTTTCCAACACTTCTAATGTAGTGAAATGGGATGTTGGTTGAAAGATGGTTTCGGCACCGTGTTATTTGCCAGGGTGTATGATGGCACTTTATGCATAGACCCCGCATAAAGTTTTTCAAACACCTGTAACAGAACGTAACATGAAAACATAACATGACGTAACTGTAACATAACGTGACTCTGACATAACCTAATAACTCTAACGTGATGCTGGTTGAAGGACGGTTTCTCCACAATAATTTTCAGCGTCAGGTACAAATCACCTTCCTCATACTTTCCCTCAAGTTTTCAAACACTTCTCACTCAGTGAAACGGGACTTAGTTGAAAATGGCTTACTTACGTCAAGTGTCATATCCTCAATGCTCTGTGTACTCTGTGCAGAAACGTCTCTCCACTAGCCACTTGTTTCACAGAGTTACAAGAGTCGAAATCCTAGGCACAGAAGTATAACAAAAGCGCCATTTACTCACCTTCTCAAACACCATTGTAGACAAACCACTTTTCAAAGAACATCTGGTTCAGCTAAGTTGGAATTGTTTGAAAACGCTTGCGGGACTGACACCCAAAGGGCCATCTACTCCACCTTGTGAAACACCAGAGTCGTGATGCCTTCTATCAACTAACGTCTGGTTTCACTATGTTCGAAGTGTTTGAAATCCCATGCGGGGACTAAACCAAAAGTACCATCCACTGAAGCTTATGAGACACTGCGGGGAAATCACCTTTCAATTAACGTCTTGTTCCAGTAAGTTAGAAGTGTCTGAAAAGCTATGCGGGGCTTAGGTGGAAATGTTTACACTCAACTCTGTGAAACAACCAGGTGGCGATGGCATCTTTCAGCAAACATCTCCTTTCACAAAGTTGGAAGAGATTACAAATCTCTGCAGGACCCACATGGAAAGTGCTGCATACTCAACTTTGTGAACCAACACGGTAGGGACTCTTGCAACTAACATCGCACTCCACAAAGTGAGAAGCGGTTGAAAGCCTATGCGGGTGCTATGAGGAAAGGGCCATCTACTCTACTATGTGAAACACTGTGAAAGAACCATCTTTCAGCAATTATCTGGTTTCAGGAAATGATAAGTGGGAACTGGTAGAAAACCCATGAGGGGCCTACACACAAAGTGCCATATGCCCAACTTTGTGAAAAACTGGGGGGAAGCCATCTCTCAACTAACGTCGTTTACAAACAGATCACGACACATCGTGGCATATACTCAACTCTGGCAAGCCCCACTTTGGGAATCCATCTTTCAACTAACATAGTCTTCACTTACAGGTTTTTGAGAACGCACGCAAGGAACTATGAGGGCACTCATCTATGAAACATCACTGTGAGGAAACCTTCCAGTGAACACCTTCTTTCATTAAGTAAAATTTGGAGGCCTTTCCCTACAGTAGGGAGAGTGCCGTGCACTCAACTCTGTGAAACCAAACTGGGGGTGGGGGGCGGGGGGAAGTCATCTTTCAGCTAACATCTTGTTTCGCCAAGTTAGAAATGTTTGAAAACAGTTTTGGGTCCTGTGTAGATAGTGCCGTACACTCCACTCTGTGAAACATCACTGTGGGCAAACCATCTTTGGAGTAACATCTGGTTTCAGTAAGTTAGGATTGTTTACGAACGTTTGCGGGGACCACAAGGAAAGGGTCATACACAGCTCTAAAAACAAAAGTGTGGTGAAACCATCTTTCAGCTCCCATCCTGTTTAACTAAGAGAGAAGGGTTCGAAAACCCTTGCGGGGTCCACACCGAAAGGGCCATGGGCTCAACTCTATAAAACACTTAGGAGAAATCATCTTGCAAGCAAAACCTTGCTCCGCTGTTAGAAGTGTTTGAAAATGAGGGGCTTATCAAGTAAGTGTCCTATTCTCGGCTTTGTGAACCAACACTGTAGTGACCCATGCAACTGACAAAGGTCAGTTCAACTCTGTGCATTTCACAAAGTTACAAGTAGTTAAAACTTACGTAGGACCTATGTGGAAAGTGCCATTTACGTAACTACTATGGGAAACAACCCTGTGGTGAAACCATCCTTCAGCAAATAAATATCTGGTTTCAATCAGTGAGACTTGTTAGATAAACCATGTGAGGTCTCCACAGAAAAGACCATACACTCAGCTCTGGGAAACTTTTGGAGAAACAATCTTTGAAATACAATGTCGTTTAGGAATTTAGAAGTGTTTGAAACCCTATGCGGAGCCTGCATGGAACGTTCCGTATACTGAAGTCTGTCAAGCAGCACCTTAGGGAAACTATCCTTCATCTCACATCAAGTTGCACTAAGATACAAGTGTTTGAAGAGAAATGAAGGGCTTGCACCGAAAATGCCTTAGAGTCAACTCTGGGGAATAACAGTGTGGGGAAACCAACTTGCAACGAAAATCTCGTTTCACTAAGTTACAGTTGCAAAACCGACACGGGGCCTATGCAGAAAGTGCCATGTGCTCGAATCTGTCAAACACCGTGGGGAATCCATTTTTGGACCCACACTACGTTAGAAGTTTTCGAAAACCTATGGGATGGCTTATGCAGAAAGCGCCATACACTCGACTCTGTCAGACCGTAAAGTAGGGAAACCGAAACCAACTAGGGAAACTTCAACTAGCATCTCATTGCACTGGGACGTCTTTGCAAAACCTTGAGGGGCCTAGGCACTAGCTGCCATGTATTCAACTCGGTCAAACTGCACGTTGCGGGAATCTTCTTTAGCTAACAGCTGGCATCACTAATGCAGAAGCTTTTGGACACCCTATGCGGAGAACCATGGGGAAAGTGACATGTACTCGACACTGGGAGGGAAAACTGTGGAGACAGTACTCTTCCACCGATATCTTGTTTCACTAGAAATGCTTGAGAATCAGGGGGGCTTACCCCAAAAGTGCCGTAAAGTCACCTCTGTAAAACAACACTGTGGGAAAATGCCTTTCAACTACTACAACCTATGAGAGACTTAACCAACAAAGGGTATTACTCCGCCGTGACTAGCAGTGTGGTGAAACGAGGTTTCCACAACTCTCTGGTTTCTCTAAGTTACAAGTGTAACTTGGTTTGTCCACAGTATTCTCTCACAGGGTCGTGTGTGGGTCACTTTCCGCATCGTTCCCCGCCTGGCTTGTCAAACCCTTCTAACTTAGTGATACAAGATGTAAGTTGAAAGATGGCTTTCGCCAAGTGCACTTCGACAGAGTTTGAGTGTATGGTTGTGTCGGCACACGCCCCGCATGGTTTGTCCACCGCTTCTCATTTAGTGAAGCGAAGTGTTACGTGAAAGAGAGTTTCCTCGCTTTGTTGTTTCACAGGTTCTTTGTCACTTGCCGTGTAGGCCCTGCCTAAGTTTTCAAACGGTGGTGACTGATTGGAATCAGGTGCTAGTTGAAAGATGTTTTCAACCACAGAGCGTTTTCCCAGAGTTGAGCATCTGGCACTTCCCGTCTAGTCCGTGCTTAGGTTTTCAGACTCTTCTATCTTGGTGGAACAAGAAGTTACTTGCAAGATGGTTTGTCCAGAGTATTCCCTCACAGTGTCGACTATGGGTCACTTTCCACATCGTTCCCCGCATAGGTTTTGAAACGCTTCTAATGTAGGGATAGAAGCTGTTAGTTGAAACACGGTTGCCACAAAGTGCAGTTTGACATTAGAAGCCCTGCCTAGGTTTTCAGTGAGTTCTCACTCGCTGTAACCAGATGGCAGTTGGAAGATTGTTGCACCGCCACGTTGTTTCACAGAGTGGAGTATATGACCCTATCCGCCTAGGCCCCGCGTGTGCATTCAAACATTGCACACTTCGTGAAAGAAGCGCTCAGGTGAAAGAGCGTCTCCCCCGAGTGTTTCAGAGTGGAGTACAGGGAACTTGCCACGTAGATCGTGCGTAGGTTTTCAAACATTTTCACTTTGTGAACCCAGATGGTAGGTGAAAGATCCCTTCTCCACCCTGTTGTTGGTTCACAGAGTGGTGTGTATGAGACTATCCTCCTAAGCCGCGCGTGGGTTTTCAAAGGCGTCTACCTTAGTGACACAAGGGGTCACTTGAAAGATGGTGTGTCCACCGTAGTCTCTCCCGGGGTCGATTAAAGGTCATTTTCCGCATCATTGCCCGCATAGGTTTTCAAACACTTCTACCTTAGTGAAGGAAGATGTTGGTGGAAATTTGGTTGTTGCAGGCTGTAGCTTGACAGGTTTGAGTAGTTGGCACTATTGGCCTAGGCTCCGCGTAGCTCTTCAAAGACTTCTAACTTTGTGAAACGAGACACTACTTGAAAGGTGCTTTCTCCCCCCCCCCCCCCCCCCCGTTGTTTCACAGAGATGAGTATACGACACTTGCCCTGTAGGCCTTGCATAGGTTTTCCAATGAGTTCGCACTTAGTGAAATCAAATGTTACTTGAAAGAAGGTTCCGGCCACAGTTCGTTCCAGAGAATGCAGCCTATGGCACTATCTGCCTAGGCCCCGCATGTGCATTGCAACGTTTGTAGCTTGGTGAAAGGAAGCTTTAGGTGAAAGATTTCCCCACAGTGCTGTTGTACAGAGTTGACTCTATGGCACGTTGCCTGTAGACCCGCCATTCCTTTTCCACCAATTCTGAGCTCAGATGCTAGAGGGACGACGCTTTCGCCACCGTGCTGTTTCACAAAGTGGAGGACAAGGCACTTTCCTCATAGAGTTCGCATAACGTTTCCAACACTTCCCACCATATGACAAGGTGACAGAACGATAACCTCCCCGGCCTTTCATAGAGTTGCGCCTAGTGCACTCTCTGAGTAGGTTTTCCAATAGATCTCGCTGGGTGAAAGCCGATGTTAGTTGAGGGAATGTTTCACCCAGCATATTTCACAGAAGGTAGTAAAGGCCACTGTCCGCCTGGGCCCCGCACGTGTGTTCAGACATTTGTAGCTTTAGTGGAAGCAGGTTTCAGGTGAAACGTGGTTTCGCCAACGGTGTTGTTTCAAGAGTGGCGCATATGGCACTTTCCGTGTAGGTCATGCTTAGGTGTTGAAACTGCTTTGTTTCTGAAACCAAGTGTTGAAAGATAGCTTCAGCACACTGTTGTTTCAGGGAGTTGAGTATATGGCACGTTCCGCAGAATTCCCTGCCGGGCTGTTGAAACTCCGGTAACTTAGTGAAACCAGATGCTAGTGGGAAGACGGATCCCCCACAGTGTTGTCTGACAGAATTGCGTATATGGCACTTTCTGCCTAGGGCCCGCCCTGGTTTTGGACAAGCTCTAACTTAGTGAAAGGAGTTGTTCCTGTCAAGATGCTTTCCCCATAGTTTTGTTTCGCACAGTGAAGTGTGTTGGTTTTTGCGGCTAGGAGCTGCATAGGTTGTCAAACCCAGCGCACTTATGCACTGTGCAAACAAATGCACTTACCATGTTGACCCCAGAGAGTTTTGCAGAGTTGCCACTCATATATACCGGATGGTAACTGAAGGATAAATTCACCAGAGTGTTACTTAGAGTGGCGTATATGGCATTTTCCTTGTACGTCATGCCTAGGTTTTCAAACTATTTTACGAATGCGAAAGCAGATGTTCGGCGACAGATGGTTTCTCCCCAGTGGTTTTGCAGAGTTGACTCTCTGGCATTTCCCCACAAGCTGGGCATGTTTTCAAACCTTCCAACTTAACGATACAAGTTGTTCGTTGAAAGGTCCGCAAAGTCCAATTTCACAGAATTGAGTGCATGGCACCGTCGGCCTAGCCCCGCGCATAACTTTTCAGACACTTCAGGGTGAAACGTGATGTTAGCTGGAGGATGGTTTCCCTATGTGTCGATTCATAGATGAATGTATGACCCAGTGTAGGCCTGCCTGTGTCTTCAAAGAGTGAAACCAAGTGTTAGTTGAAGTTTCTTTCACCGCAGTATTGTTTTACAGAGCTGAATAGATGGCCCTTTCTGCCTCTGTCGCTCATTAAGCTTTCAAACACTTCTATTTAGTGAAACGAGGTGTTGGTTGAAATATGGTTTCTCCAGTGTTTCACAGAGTTGAGTGTATACATAGCACTTGTCCTGTGGGTCCCGCATAGCTTTTCAAACCGTTGTCACTTAGTGAAACGGAGGTTGGTTGAAAGTATGTTTCACCGCAGTAGTGTTCGACAGAGCGGAGTGTACGGCACTTTAAGTGTTCCTCCCTGTAAGGTGTTTCAAACATAGCTAACGTAGTGAAAGCAGACGGTGGTCGGAAGATGGTTTCACCACAATGTTTTTTCACCGACTTGAGTACATGGTTCTAGTCTGCTAGGCCGGCATTTGCATTCGAACACAACTTGAAACCAGATGTTAGGTGAAGGATCGTTTCCTCAGAGTGTTGTTTCACAGAGTTGCGTCTATGGCACTTTCCGTGTAGTTCATGCGTTGCTTGTCAAACTGCTTTAATTTTCTGAAACCACATATTCCTGAAAGAGGCTTCGTCCAGAGCGCTTTTGTCAAAGCGTCGAGTATACGGCACTTTCTGCCTAAGCCGCGCCTAGGTACACAAACACTTCTGACTTAGTGACACGAGCTAGTTGAAAGATGGATTGTCCACGCTATTTTCTCACAGTGTCCAGTATGTGTCACGTTCCTCATCATTCCCCACATAGGTTTTCAAACACTTCTATAACTTAGTGATACCAGATGTTACTTGAAGGAGCGTTCCTGCAAAGTGCAGTTTCACCGAGCTGAGTATATAGCACTGTCGGCAGATGCCCCGCAAAGTTTTTCACACAGTTTTGGCTTGAAACGAGATGTTGAAAGATCGTTTCACCACAGTGTTGTTTCCACGGAGTTCTGTATGTGGCACTTTCAGCAAAGGCTCCGCATAGTTTTCAGACCCTTCTCAGTGAACAAGGTGTTAGTTGAACGATGGTTCCCCCACAGTGGTGTTTCCCAAGTGGTGTATATGGCCTTATTCATGCCGACCCCGCTTGCGGTTGCAAACACTTCAATCTTAGTGATCCATGAGGTTAGATGACATACGCTTTGCCCACACACATATGTAAACGGAGTCGAGTATATGGCACTTTCCCCATAAGCCGTGCATAGGTTTTCAAACACTTCAAACTTAGTGCCCCGAGGTAATCGAAAGATGGATTGTCCACTCTATTTTCTCACAGTGTCTCACAGTGTACGTCACTTTCCACATCGTTCCCCACACAGGTTTTACAATGCTTCTAACGTAGTTCCATAAAGATATTCGCTGAAAACGGCTTCCCTAAAAGTTCAGTTTCAGAGTTGAGTATAGGGCACTTCTGCATAGGTCCCGCATGGCTTTCCAAACACTTCTAACGTAGGGAAACGAAATGTTAGTTGAAAGCTCGTATCCCCACAGGGTTGTTTCACAGAGTTCAGTGTATGGCGCTTACCATGTAGGCTGCGCATAGGTTTTCAAAAGAGTTCCCCCTGGGTGAAATCAGATGTTAGTGGAAAGAATGGCACTTTCCCCATACGCCGCGCATAGGTTGTCAAGCACGTCTAAACTTAAATGAAAGAAGATTTTAAGTTGAAAGACGGTTTCTCACAGTGTTGTTCCACAGTTGTCAGTATCTGGTACTTCCTGCGTTTTACCCGCATAGTTTTTCAAACACTCCTTCCTAACTCGGTGCTACAGGATGTTACTCTAAAGATGGTTTCCGCAAAGTGCAGGCTGACAGAGGTGAGTGTATGGCACTTTCGGCATAGGCTCCCCATAGGTGTTCTGACGCTTCCAGTTTAGTTATACAAGATGTTAACTGAAAGATGGCTTCCCCACCTGTTGTGTCACAGATTTGAGTATACGACCCTTTCCGCATAGACCCCGAATAGTCTTCAAACAATTTTCAGTGAGTGAAACCAGATGTTCGTTGAAAAATCTTTTTACCCCGTCGTTGTTTCACACAGTTGAGTGTATGGCCCTTAGCCGTTAGGCTTCTCATAGGTTTTCAAACCGTTCTAACTTAGAGGAACGAGATGGTAGTTGAAAGGTGGTTTCCCCACAGTGTTCTTTCACAGCGTTGAAAGTATGGCACGATCCTTCTGCATAGGCCCCGCATCTGTTTTCAAACACGTGCAACTGAGTGAGACCAGATGTTAAGAGAAAGGTTGTTTCCCGACCGTGCTGTCTCACAGAGTCGAGGAAGTGGCGCTTTCACTGTAGCCCCTTTATGGTTTTCAAACACCTTGAAGTTAGTGAAGCAAGAGATTAGTTGGAAGATGGGTTCCCCACAGAGTGGCTCTATGGCAGTTTCCTCAACAGCCCAGCATGGGTTTTCAAACACTTCGTTAGTGGAAAGAGGATGTCGGTTGAAAGACCACTTCTCCACCTTTTTCACACAATAGAGTATAAGTCACTCTCGTCAAGATTCCCTGCAAATGGTGACAAAACCTGACAGGGAAGCAAGATGTGATGGAGGATGGTTTCGCCACACTGTTGTGGCACAGAGTTGAGTAATCGTACGTTCCCCATTGTTGCCTGCATGGGTTTTCCAACGCTTCTAAATTAGTGAAATCAGACGGTCGTCGAAGGAGGTTTACACCAGAGTGTTGTTTCACAGAGTTGACTATATGGCACTTGCCTCATAGTTCCCCGCATAAGTTTTCCAGCACTTCCGAATTAGTGAAACCGAAAGTTTGTTGAAAGATGGCTCCGCACCCTGTGCTTTCACAGATTTGAGTATAAGGCACTTTCTGCGTAGGCCGCAACCTGGTTTTCACACGTCTAACTTCGTGAAACCACATGTTAGGTGAAAGGTTGTTTCCGCACCGTCTTGTTCCATAGAGTTGAGTATACGACACTTTCTTTCCCTGTAGGTCCTGCATACGTTTTCAGTGTCTTCAAACCTTGTAAACGACGAGGTTAGTTGAATGAAATTTTCAGATAAGCTGTTGTCTCACAGAGATGAGTGTATGGCACTTTCAGTAGAAGCTCCGCAGAGGTTTCCAAACAGTTTCATCCGAGTGGAACAAGATTGTAGCGGCAAGCTGTTTCCCCACAGTTTTTCTTCATAGAGTTGTGTATATGGCCCTTTCGGTGTTGGCCCCGCATGGGTCTTCAAGCACTTCTAACAGTGGAAGCAGATGAAAGTTTCACCACACAGTTGTTTCGCAAGGTGGAGTACATGGCACTTTTGGTGTCGACCCCACATGGGTTTTCCAACACTTCTAATGTAGTGAAATGGGATGTTGGTTGAAAGATGGTTTCGGCACCGTGTTATTTGCCAGGGTGTATGATGGCACTTTATGCATAGACCCCGCATAAAGTTTTTCAAACACCTGTAACAGAACGTAACATGAAAACATAACATGACGTAACTGTAACATAACGTGACTCTGACATAACCTAATAACTCTAACGTGATGCTGGTTGAAGGACGGTTTCTCCACAATAATTTTCAGCGTCAGGTACAAATCACCTTCCTCATACTTTCCCTCAAGTTTTCAAACACTTCTCACTCAGTGAAACGGGACTTAGTTGAAAATGGCTTACTTACGTCAAGTGTCATATCCTCAATGCTCTGTGTACTCTGTGCAGAAACGTCTCTCCACTAGCCACTTGTTTCACAGAGTTACAAGAGTCGAAATCCTAGGCACAGAAGTATAACAAAAGCGCCATTTACTCACCTTCTCAAACACCATTGTAGACAAACCACTTTTCAAAGAACATCTGGTTCAGCTAAGTTGGAATTGTTTGAAAACGCTTGCGGGACTGACACCCAAAGGGCCATCTACTCCACCTTGTGAAACACCAGAGTCGTGATGCCTTCTATCAACTAACGTCTGGTTTCACTATGTTCGAAGTGTTTGAAATCCCATGCGGGGACTAAACCAAAAGTACCATCCACTGAAGCTTATGAGACACTGCGGGGAAATCACCTTTCAATTAACGTCTTGTTCCAGTAAGTTAGAAGTGTCTGAAAAGCTATGCGGGGCTTAGGTGGAAATGTTTACACTCAACTCTGTGAAACAACCAGGTGGCGATGGCATCTTTCAGCAAACATCTCCTTTCACAAAGTTGGAAGAGATTACAAATCTCTGCAGGACCCACATGGAAAGTGCTGCATACTCAACTTTGTGAACCAACACGGTAGGGACTCTTGCAACTAACATCGCACTCCACAAAGTGAGAAGCGGTTGAAAGCCTATGCGGGTGCTATGAGGAAAGGGCCATCTACTCTACTATGTGAAACACTGTGAAAGAACCATCTTTCAGCAATTATCTGGTTTCAGGAAATGATAAGTGGGAACTGGTAGAAAACCCATGAGGGGCCTACACACAAAGTGCCATATGCCCAACTTTGTGAAAAACTGGGGGGAAGCCATCTCTCAACTAACGTCGTTTACAAACAGATCACGACACATCGTGGCATATACTCAACTCTGGCAAGCCCCACTTTGGGAATCCATCTTTCAACTAACATAGTCTTCACTTACAGGTTTTTGAGAACGCACGCAAGGAACTATGAGGGCACTCATCTATGAAACATCACTGTGAGGAAACCTTCCAGTGAACACCTTCTTTCATTAAGTAAAATTTGGAGGCCTTTCCCTACAGTAGGGAGAGTGCCGTGCACTCAACTCTGTGAAACCAAACTGGGGGTGGGGGGCGGGGGGAAGTCATCTTTCAGCTAACATCTTGTTTCACCAAGTTAGAAATGTTTGAAAACAGTTTTGGGTCCTGTGTAGATAGTGCCGTACACTCCACTCTGTGAAACATCACTGTGGGCAAACCATCTTTGGAGTAACATCTGGTTTCAGTAAGTTAGGATTGTTTACGAACGTTTGCGGGGACCACAAGGAAAGGGTCATACACAGCTCTAAAAACAAAAGTGTGGTGAAACCATCTTTCAGCTCCCATCCTGTTTAACTAAGAGAGAAGGGTTCGAAAACCCTTGCGGGGTCCACACCGAAAGGGCCATGGGCTCAACTCTATAAAACACTTAGGAGAAATCATCTTGCAAGCAAAACCTTGCTCCGCTGTTAGAAGTGTTTGAAAATGAGGGGCTTATCAAGTAAGTGTCCTATTCTCGGCTTTGTGAACCAACACTGTAGTGACCCATGCAACTGACAAAGGTCAGTTCAACTCTGTGCATTTCACAAAGTTACAAGTAGTTAAAACTTACGTAGGACCTATGTGGAAAGTGCCATTTACGTAACTACTATGGGAAACAACCCTGTGGTGAAACCATCCTTCAGCAAATAAATATCTGGTTTCAATCAGTGAGACTTGTTAGATAAACCATGTGAGGTCTCCACAGAAAAGACCATACACTCAGCTCTGGGAAACTTTTGGAGAAACAATCTTTGAAATACAATGTCGTTTAGGAATTTAGAAGTGTTTGAAACCCTATGCGGAGCCTGCATGGAACGTTCCGTATACTGAAGTCTGTCAAGCAGCACCTTAGGGAAACTATCCTTCATCTCACATCAAGTTGCACTAAGATACAAGTGTTTGAAGAGAAATGAAGGGCTTGCACCGAAAATGCCTTAGAGTCAACTCTGGGGAATAACAGTGTGGGGAAACCAACTTGCAACGAAAATCTCGTTTCACTAAGTTACAGTTGCAAAACCGACACGGGGCCTATGCAGAAAGTGCCATGTGCTCGAATCTGTCAAACACCGTGGGGAATCCATTTTTGGACCCACACTACGTTAGAAGTTTTCGAAAACCTATGGGATGGCTTATGCAGAAAGCGCCATACACTCGACTCTGTCAGACCGTAAAGTAGGGAAACCGAAACCAACTAGGGAAACTTCAACTAGCATCTCATTGCACTGGGACGTCTTTGCAAAACCTTGAGGGGCCTAGGCACTAGCTGCCATGTATTCAACTCGGTCAAACTGCACGTTGCGGGAATCTTCTTTAGCTAACAGCTGGCATCACTAATGCAGAAGCTTTTGGACACCCTATGCGGAGAACCATGGGGAAAGTGACATGTACTCGACACTGGGAGGGAAAACTGTGGAGACAGTACTCTTCCACCGATATCTTGTTTCACTAGAAATGCTTGAGAATCAGGGGGGCTTACCCCAAAAGTGCCGTAAAGTCACCTCTGTAAAACAACACTGTGGGAAAATGCCTTTCAACTACTACAACCTATGAGAGACTTAACCAACAAAGGGTATTACTCCGCCGTGACTAGCAGTGTGGTGAAACGAGGTTTCCACAACTCTCTGGTTTCTCTAAGTTACAAGTGTAACTTGGTTTGTCCACAGTATTCTCTCACAGGGTCGTGTGTGGGTCACTTTCCGCATCGTTCCCCGCCTGGCTTGTCAAACCCTTCTAACTTAGTGATACAAGATGTAAGTTGAAAGATGGCTTTCGCCAAGTGCACTTCGACAGAGTTTGAGTGTATGGTTGTGTCGGCACACGCCCCGCATGGTTTGTCCACCGCTTCTCATTTAGTGAAGCGAAGTGTTACGTGAAAGAGAGTTTCCTCGCTTTGTTGTTTCACAGGTTCTTTGTCACTTGCCGTGTAGGCCCTGCCTAAGTTTTCAAACGGTGGTGACTGATTGGAATCAGGTGCTAGTTGAAAGATGTTTTCAACCACAGAGCGTTTTCCCAGAGTTGAGCATCTGGCACTTCCCGTCTAGTCCGTGCTTAGGTTTTCAGACTCTTCTATCTTGGTGGAACAAGAAGTTACTTGCAAGATGGTTTGTCCAGAGTATTCCCTCACAGTGTCGACTATGGGTCACTTTCCACATCGTTCCCCGCATAGGTTTTGAAACGCTTCTAATGTAGGGATAGAAGCTGTTAGTTGAAACACGGTTGCCACAAAGTGCAGTTTGACATTAGAAGCCCTGCCTAGGTTTTCAGTGAGTTCTCACTCGCTGTAACCAGATGGCAGTTGGAAGATTGTTGCACCGCCACGTTGTTTCACAGAGTGGAGTATATGACCCTATCCGCCTAGGCCCCGCGTGTGCATTCAAACATTGCACACTTCGTGAAAGAAGCGCTCAGGTGAAAGAGCGTCTCCCCCGAGTGTTTCAGAGTGGAGTACAGGGAACTTGCCACGTAGATCGTGCGTAGGTTTTCAAACATTTTCACTTTGTGAACCCAGATGGTAGGTGAAAGATCCCTTCTCCACCCTGTTGTTGGTTCACAGAGTGGTGTGTATGAGACTATCCTCCTAAGCCGCGCGTGGGTTTTCAAAGGCGTCTACCTTAGTGACACAAGGGGTCACTTGAAAGATGGTGTGTCCACCGTAGTCTCTCCCGGGGTCGATTAAAGGTCATTTTCCGCATCATTGCCCGCATAGGTTTTCAAACACTTCTACCTTAGTGAAGGAAGATGTTGGTGGAAATTTGGTTGTTGCAGGCTGTAGCTTGACAGGTTTGAGTAGTTGGCACTATTGGCCTAGGCTCCGCGTAGCTCTTCAAAGACTTCTAACTTTGTGAAACGAGACACTACTTGAAAGGTGCTTTCTCCCCCCCCCCCCCCCCCCGTTGTTTCACAGAGATGAGTATACGACACTTGCCCTGTAGGCCTTGCATAGGTTTTCCAATGAGTTCGCACTTAGTGAAATCAAATGTTACTTGAAAGAAGGTTCCGGCCACAGTTCGTTCCAGAGAATGCAGCCTATGGCACTATCTGCCTAGGCCCCGCATGTGCATTGCAACGTTTGTAGCTTGGTGAAAGGAAGCTTTAGGTGAAAGATTTCCCCACAGTGCTGTTGTACAGAGTTGACTCTATGGCACGTTGCCTGTAGACCCGCCATTCCTTTTCCACCAATTCTGAGCTCAGATGCTAGAGGGACGACGCTTTCGCCACCGTGCTGTTTCACAAAGTGGAGGACAAGGCACTTTCCTCATAGAGTTCGCATAACGTTTCCAACACTTCCCACCATATGACAAGGTGACAGAACGATAACCTCCCCGGCCTTTCATAGAGTTGCGCCTAGTGCACTCTCTGAGTAGGTTTTCCAATAGATCTCGCTGGGTGAAAGCCGATGTTAGTTGAGGGAATGTTTCACCCAGCATATTTCACAGAAGGTAGTAAAGGCCACTGTCCGCCTGGGCCCCGCACGTGTGTTCAGACATTTGTAGCTTTAGTGGAAGCAGGTTTCAGGTGAAACGTGGTTTCGCCAACGGTGTTGTTTCAAGAGTGGCGCATATGGCACTTTCCGTGTAGGTCATGCTTAGGTGTTGAAACTGCTTTGTTTCTGAAACCAAGTGTTGAAAGATAGCTTCAGCACACTGTTGTTTCAGGGAGTTGAGTATATGGCACGTTCCGCAGAATTCCCTGCCGGGCTGTTGAAACTCCGGTAACTTAGTGAAACCAGATGCTAGTGGGAAGACGGATCCCCCACAGTGTTGTCTGACAGAATTGCGTATATGGCACTTTCTGCCTAGGGCCCGCCCTGGTTTTGGACAAGCTCTAACTTAGTGAAAGGAGTTGTTCCTGTCAAGATGCTTTCCCCATAGTTTTGTTTCGCACAGTGAAGTGTGTTGGTTTTTGCGGCTAGGAGCTGCATAGGTTGTCAAACCCAGCGCACTTATGCACTGTGCAAACAAATGCACTTACCATGTTGACCCCAGAGAGTTTTGCAGAGTTGCCACTCATATATACCGGATGGTAACTGAAGGATAAATTCACCAGAGTGTTACTTAGAGTGGCGTATATGGCATTTTCCTTGTACGTCATGCCTAGGTTTTCAAACTATTTTACGAATGCGAAAGCAGATGTTCGGCGACAGATGGTTTCTCCCCAGTGGTTTTGCAGAGTTGACTCTCTGGCATTTCCCCACAAGCTGGGCATGTTTTCAAACCTTCCAACTTAACGATACAAGTTGTTCGTTGAAAGGTCCGCAAAGTCCAATTTCACAGAATTGAGTGCATGGCACCGTCGGCCTAGCCCCGCGCATAACTTTTCAGACACTTCAGGGTGAAACGTGATGTTAGCTGGAGGATGGTTTCCCTATGTGTCGATTCATAGATGAATGTATGACCCAGTGTAGGCCTGCCTGTGTCTTCAAAGAGTGAAACCAAGTGTTAGTTGAAGTTTCTTTCACCGCAGTATTGTTTTACAGAGCTGAATAGATGGCCCTTTCTGCCTCTGTCGCTCATTAAGCTTTCAAACACTTCTATTTAGTGAAACGAGGTGTTGGTTGAAATATGGTTTCTCCAGTGTTTCACAGAGTTGAGTGTATACATAGCACTTGTCCTGTGGGTCCCGCATAGCTTTTCAAACCGTTGTCACTTAGTGAAACGGAGGTTGGTTGAAAGTATGTTTCACCGCAGTAGTGTTCGACAGAGCGGAGTGTACGGCACTTTAAGTGTTCCTCCCTGTAAGGTGTTTCAAACATAGCTAACGTAGTGAAAGCAGACGGTGGTCGGAAGATGGTTTCACCACAATGTTTTTTCACCGACTTGAGTACATGGTTCTAGTCTGCTAGGCCGGCATTTGCATTCGAACACAACTTGAAACCAGATGTTAGGTGAAGGATCGTTTCCTCAGAGTGTTGTTTCACAGAGTTGCGTCTATGGCACTTTCCGTGTAGTTCATGCGTTGCTTGTCAAACTGCTTTAATTTTCTGAAACCACATATTCCTGAAAGAGGCTTCGTCCAGAGCGCTTTTGTCAAAGCGTCGAGTATACGGCACTTTCTGCCTAAGCCGCGCCTAGGTACACAAACACTTCTGACTTAGTGACACGAGCTAGTTGAAAGATGGATTGTCCACGCTATTTTCTCACAGTGTCCAGTATGTGTCACGTTCCTCATCATTCCCCACATAGGTTTTCAAACACTTCTATAACTTAGTGATACCAGATGTTACTTGAAGGAGCGTTCCTGCAAAGTGCAGTTTCACCGAGCTGAGTATATAGCACTGTCGGCAGATGCCCCGCAAAGTTTTTCACACAGTTTTGGCTTGAAACGAGATGTTGAAAGATCGTTTCACCACAGTGTTGTTTCCACGGAGTTCTGTATGTGGCACTTTCAGCAAAGGCTCCGCATAGTTTTCAGACCCTTCTCAGTGAACAAGGTGTTAGTTGAACGATGGTTCCCCCACAGTGGTGTTTCCCAAGTGGTGTATATGGCCTTATTCATGCCGACCCCGCTTGCGGTTGCAAACACTTCAATCTTAGTGATCCATGAGGTTAGATGACATACGCTTTGCCCACACACATATGTAAACGGAGTCGAGTATATGGCACTTTCCCCATAAGCCGTGCATAGGTTTTCAAACACTTCAAACTTAGTGCCCCGAGGTAATCGAAAGATGGATTGTCCACTCTATTTTCTCACAGTGTCTCACAGTGTACGTCACTTTCCACATCGTTCCCCACACAGGTTTAACAATGCTTCTAACGTAGTTCCATAAAGATATTCGCTGAAAACGGCTTCCCTAAAAGTTCAGTTTCAGAGTTGAGTATAGGGCACTTCTGCATAGGTCCCGCATGGCTTTCCAAACACTTCTAACGTAGGGAAACGAAATGTTAGTTGAAAGCTCGTATCCCCACAGGGTTGTTTCACAGAGTTCAGTGTATGGCGCTTACCATGTAGGCTGCGCATAGGTTTTCAAAAGAGTTCCCCCTGGGTGAAATCAGATGTTAGTGGAAAGAATGGCACTTTCCCCATACGCCGCGCATAGGTTGTCAAGCACGTCTAAACTTAAATGAAAGAAGATTTTAAGTTGAAAGACGGTTTCTCACAGTGTTGTTCCACAGTTGTCAGTATCTGGTACTTCCTGCGTTTTACCCGCATAGTTTTTCAAACACTCCTTCCTAACTCGGTGCTACAGGATGTTACTCTAAAGATGGTTTCCGCAAAGTGCAGGCTGACAGAGGTGAGTGTATGGCACTTTCGGCATAGGCTCCCCATAGGTGTTCTGACGCTTCCAGTTTAGTTATACAAGATGTTAACTGAAAGATGGCTTCCCCACCTGTTGTGTCACAGATTTGAGTATACGACCCTTTCCGCATAGACCCCGAATAGTCTTCAAACAATTTTCAGTGAGTGAAACCAGATGTTCGTTGAAAAATCTTTTTACCCCGTCGTTGTTTCACACAGTTGAGTGTATGGCCCTTAGCCGTTAGGCTTCTCATAGGTTTTCAAACCGTTCTAACTTAGAGGAACGAGATGGTAGTTGAAAGGTGGTTTCCCCACAGTGTTCTTTCACAGCGTTGAAAGTATGGCACGATCCTTCTGCATAGGCCCCGCATCTGTTTTCAAACACGTGCAACTGAGTGAGACCAGATGTTAAGAGAAAGGTTGTTTCCCGACCGTGCTGTCTCACAGAGTCGAGGAAGTGGCGCTTTCACTGTAGCCCCTTTATGGTTTTCAAACACCTTGAAGTTAGTGAAGCAAGAGATTAGTTGGAAGATGGGTTCCCCACAGAGTGGCTCTATGGCAGTTTCCTCAACAGCCCAGCATGGGTTTTCAAACACTTCGTTAGTGGAAAGAGGATGTCGGTTGAAAGACCACTTCTCCACCTTTTTCACACAATAGAGTATAAGTCACTCTCGTCAAGATTCCCTGCAAATGGTGACAAAACCTGACAGGGAAGCAAGATGTGATGGAGGATGGTTTCGCCACACTGTTGTGGCACAGAGTTGAGTAATCGTACGTTCCCCATTGTTGCCTGCATGGGTTTTCCAACGCTTCTAAATTAGTGAAATCAGACGGTCGTCGAAGGAGGTTTACACCAGAGTGTTGTTTCACAGAGTTGACTATATGGCACTTGCCTCATAGTTCCCCGCATAAGTTTTCCAGCACTTCCGAATTAGTGAAACCGAAAGTTTGTTGAAAGATGGCTCCGCACCCTGTGCTTTCACAGATTTGAGTATAAGGCACTTTCTGCGTAGGCCGCAACCTGGTTTTCACACGTCTAACTTCGTGAAACCACATGTTAGGTGAAAGGTTGTTTCCGCACCGTCTTGTTCCATAGAGTTGAGTATACGACACTTTCTTTCCCTGTAGGTCCTGCATACGTTTTCAGTGTCTTCAAACCTTGTAAACGACGAGGTTAGTTGAATGAAATTTTCAGATAAGCTGTTGTCTCACAGAGATGAGTGTATGGCACTTTCAGTAGAAGCTCCGCAGAGGTTTCCAAACAGTTTCATCCGAGTGGAACAAGATTGTAGCGGCAAGCTGTTTCCCCACAGTTTTTCTTCATAGAGTTGTGTATATGGCCCTTTCGGTGTTGGCCCCGCATGGGTCTTCAAGCACTTCTAACAGTGGAAGCAGATGAAAGTTTCACCACACAGTTGTTTCGCAAGGTGGAGTACATGGCACTTTTGGTGTCGACCCCACATGGGTTTTCCAACACTTCTAATGTAGTGAAATGGGATGTTGGTTGAAAGATGGTTTCGGCACCGTGTTATTTGCCAGGGTGTATGATGGCACTTTATGCATAGACCCCGCATAAAGTTTTTCAAACACCTGTAACAGAACGTAACATGAAAACATAACATGACGTAACTGTAACATAACGTGACTCTGACATAACCTAATAACTCTAACGTGATGCTGGTTGAAGGACGGTTTCTCCACAATAATTTTCAGCGTCAGGTACAAATCACCTTCCTCATACTTTCCCTCAAGTTTTCAAACACTTCTCACTCAGTGAAACGGGACTTAGTTGAAAATGGCTTACTTACGTCAAGTGTCATATCCTCAATGCTCTGTGTACTCTGTGCAGAAACGTCTCTCCACTAGCCACTTGTTTCACAGAGTTACAAGAGTCGAAATCCTAGGCACAGAAGTATAACAAAAGCGCCATTTACTCACCTTCTCAAACACCATTGTAGACAAACCACTTTTCAAAGAACATCTGGTTCAGCTAAGTTGGAATTGTTTGAAAACGCTTGCGGGACTGACACCCAAAGGGCCATCTACTCCACCTTGTGAAACACCAGAGTCGTGATGCCTTCTATCAACTAACGTCTGGTTTCACTATGTTCGAAGTGTTTGAAATCCCATGCGGGGACTAAACCAAAAGTACCATCCACTGAAGCTTATGAGACACTGCGGGGAAATCACCTTTCAATTAACGTCTTGTTCCAGTAAGTTAGAAGTGTCTGAAAAGCTATGCGGGGCTTAGGTGGAAATGTTTACACTCAACTCTGTGAAACAACCAGGTGGCGATGGCATCTTTCAGCAAACATCTCCTTTCACAAAGTTGGAAGAGATTACAAATCTCTGCAGGACCCACATGGAAAGTGCTGCATACTCAACTTTGTGAACCAACACGGTAGGGACTCTTGCAACTAACATCGCACTCCACAAAGTGAGAAGCGGTTGAAAGCCTATGCGGGTGCTATGAGGAAAGGGCCATCTACTCTACTATGTGAAACACTGTGATAGAACCATCTTTCAGCAATTATCTGGTTTCAGGAAATGATAAGTGGGAACTGGTAGAAAACCCATGAGGGGCCTACACACAAAGTGCCATATGCCCAACTTTGTGAAAAACTGGGGGGAAGCCATCTCTCAACTAACGTCGTTTACAAACAGATCACGACACATCGTGGCATATACTCAACTCTGGCAAGCCCCACTTTGGGAATCCATCTTTCAACTAACATAGTCTTCACTTACAGGTTTTTGAGAACGCACGCAAGGAACTATGAGGGCACTCATCTATGAAACATCACTGTGAGGAAACCTTCCAGTGAACACCTTCTTTCATTAAGTAAAATTTGGAGGCCTTTCCCTACAGTAGGGAGAGTGCCGTGCACTCAACTCTGTGAAACCAAACTGGGGGTGGGGGGCGGGGGGAAGTCATCTTTCAGCTAACATCTTGTTTCACCAAGTTAGAAATGTTTGAAAACAGTTTTGGGTCCTGTGTAGATAGTGCCGTACACTCCACTCTGTGAAACATCACTGTGGGCAAACCATCTTTGGAGTAACATCTGGTTTCAGTAAGTTAGGATTGTTTACGAACGTTTGCGGGGACCACAAGGAAAGGGTCATACACAGCTCTAAAAACAAAAGTGTGGTGAAACCATCTTTCAGCTCCCATCCTGTTTAACTAAGAGAGAAGGGTTCGAAAACCCTTGCGGGGTCCACACCGAAAGGGCCATGGGCTCAACTCTATAAAACACTTAGGAGAAATCATCTTGCAAGCAAAACCTTGCTCCGCTGTTAGAAGTGTTTGAAAATGAGGGGCTTATCAAGTAAGTGTCCTATTCTCGGCTTTGTGAACCAACACTGTAGTGACCCATGCAACTGACAAAGGTCAGTTCAACTCTGTGCATTTCACAAAGTTACAAGTAGTTAAAACTTACGTAGGACCTATGTGGAAAGTGCCATTTACGTAACTACTATGGGAAACAACCCTGTGGTGAAACCATCCTTCAGCAAATAAATATCTGGTTTCAATCAGTGAGACTTGTTAGATAAACCATGTGAGGTCTCCACAGAAAAGACCATACACTCAGCTCTGGGAAACTTTTGGAGAAACAATCTTTGAAATACAATGTCGTTTAGGAATTTAGAAGTGTTTGAAACCCTATGCGGAGCCTGCATGGAACGTTCCGTATACTGAAGTCTGTCAAGCAGCACCTTAGGGAAACTATCCTTCATCTCACATCAAGTTGCACTAAGATACAAGTGTTTGAAGAGAAATGAAGGGCTTGCACCGAAAATGCCTTAGAGTCAACTCTGGGGAATAACAGTGTGGGGAAACCAACTTGCAACGAAAATCTCGTTTCACTAAGTTACAGTTGCAAAACCGACACGGGGCCTATGCAGAAAGTGCCATGTGCTCGAATCTGTCAAACACCGTGGGGAATCCATTTTTGGACCCACACTACGTTAGAAGTTTTCGAAAACCTATGGGATGGCTTATGCAGAAAGCGCCATACACTCGACTCTGTCAGACCGTAAAGTAGGGAAACCGAAACCAACTAGGGAAACTTCAACTAGCATCTCATTGCACTGGGACGTCTTTGCAAAACCTTGAGGGGCCTAGGCACTAGCTGCCATGTATTCAACTCGGTCAAACTGCACGTTGCGGGAATCTTCTTTAGCTAACAGCTGGCATCACTAATGCAGAAGCTTTTGGACACCCTATGCGGAGAACCATGGGGAAAGTGACATGTACTCGACACTGGGAGGGAAAACTGTGGAGACAGTACTCTTCCACCGATATCTTGTTTCACTAGAAATGCTTGAGAATCAGGGGGGCTTACCCCAAAAGTGCCGTAAAGTCACCTCTGTAAAACAACACTGTGGGAAAATGCCTTTCAACTACTACAACCTATGAGAGACTTAACCAACAAAGGGTATTACTCCGCCGTGACTAGCAGTGTGGTGAAACGAGGTTTCCACAACTCTCTGGTTTCTCTAAGTTACAAGTGTAACTTGGTTTGTCCACAGTATTCTCTCACAGGGTCGTGTGTGGGTCACTTTCCGCATCGTTCCCCGCCTGGCTTGTCAAACCCTTCTAACTTAGTGATACAAGATGTAAGTTGAAAGATGGCTTTCGCCAAGTGCACTTCGACAGAGTTTGAGTGTATGGTTGTGTCGGCACACGCCCCGCATGGTTTGTCCACCGCTTCTCATTTAGTGAAGCGAAGTGTTACGTGAAAGAGAGTTTCCTCGCTTTGTTGTTTCACAGGTTCTTTGTCACTTGCCGTGTAGGCCCTGCCTAAGTTTTCAAACGGTGGTGACTGATTGGAATCAGGTGCTAGTTGAAAGATGTTTTCAACCACAGAGCGTTTTCCCAGAGTTGAGCATCTGGCACTTCCCGTCTAGTCCGTGCTTAGGTTTTCAGACTCTTCTATCTTGGTGGAACAAGAAGTTACTTGCAAGATGGTTTGTCCAGAGTATTCCCTCACAGTGTCGACTATGGGTCACTTTCCACATCGTTCCCCGCATAGGTTTTGAAACGCTTCTAATGTAGGGATAGAAGCTGTTAGTTGAAACACGGTTGCCACAAAGTGCAGTTTGACATTAGAAGCCCTGCCTAGGTTTTCAGTGAGTTCTCACTCGCTGTAACCAGATGGCAGTTGGAAGATTGTTGCACCGCCACGTTGTTTCACAGAGTGGAGTATATGACCCTATCCGCCTAGGCCCCGCGTGTGCATTCAAACATTGCACACTTCGTGAAAGAAGCGCTCAGGTGAAAGAGCGTCTCCCCCGAGTGTTTCAGAGTGGAGTACAGGGAACTTGCCACGTAGATCGTGCGTAGGTTTTCAAACATTTTCACTTTGTGAACCCAGATGGTAGGTGAAAGATCCCTTCTCCACCCTGTTGTTGGTTCACAGAGTGGTGTGTATGAGACTATCCTCCTAAGCCGCGCGTGGGTTTTCAAAGGCGTCTACCTTAGTGACACAAGGGGTCACTTGAAAGATGGTGTGTCCACCGTAGTCTCTCCCGGGGTCGATTAAAGGTCATTTTCCGCATCATTGCCCGCATAGGTTTTCAAACACTTCTACCTTAGTGAAGGAAGATGTTGGTGGAAATTTGGTTGTTGCAGGCTGTAGCTTGACAGGTTTGAGTAGTTGGCACTATTGGCCTAGGCTCCGCGTAGCTCTTCAAAGACTTCTAACTTTGTGAAACGAGACACTACTTGAAAGGTGCTTTCTCCCCCCCCCCCCCCCCGTTGTTTCACAGAGATGAGTATACGACACTTGCCCTGTAGGCCTTGCATAGGTTTTCCAATGAGTTCGCACTTAGTGAAATCAAATGTTACTTGAAAGAAGGTTCCGGCCACAGTTCGTTCCAGAGAATGCAGCCTATGGCACTATCTGCCTAGGCCCCGCATGTGCATTGCAACGTTTGTAGCTTGGTGAAAGGAAGCTTTAGGTGAAAGATTTCCCCACAGTGCTGTTGTACAGAGTTGACTCTATGGCACGTTGCCTGTAGACCCGCCATTCCTTTTCCACCAATTCTGAGCTCAGATGCTAGAGGGACGACGCTTTCGCCACCGTGCTGTTTCACAAAGTGGAGGACAAGGCACTTTCCTCATAGAGTTCGCATAACGTTTCCAACACTTCCCACCATATGACAAGGTGACAGAACGATAACCTCCCCGGCCTTTCATAGAGTTGCGCCTAGTGCACTCTCTGAGTAGGTTTTCCAATAGATCTCGCTGGGTGAAAGCCGATGTTAGTTGAGGGAATGTTTCACCCAGCATATTTCACAGAAGGTAGTAAAGGCCACTGTCCGCCTGGGCCCCGCACGTGTGTTCAGACATTTGTAGCTTTAGTGGAAGCAGGTTTCAGGTGAAACGTGGTTTCGCCAACGGTGTTGTTTCAAGAGTGGCGCATATGGCACTTTCCGTGTAGGTCATGCTTAGGTGTTGAAACTGCTTTGTTTCTGAAACCAAGTGTTGAAAGATAGCTTCAGCACACTGTTGTTTCAGGGAGTTGAGTATATGGCACGTTCCGCAGAATTCCCTGCCGGGCTGTTGAAACTCCGGTAACTTAGTGAAACCAGATGCTAGTGGGAAGACGGATCCCCCACAGTGTTGTCTGACAGAATTGCGTATATGGCACTTTCTGCCTAGGGCCCGCCCTGGTTTTGGACAAGCTCTAACTTAGTGAAAGGAGTTGTTCCTGTCAAGATGCTTTCCCCATAGTTTTGTTTCGCACAGTGAAGTGTGTTGGTTTTTGCGGCTAGGAGCTGCATAGGTTGTCAAACCCAGCGCACTTATGCACTGTGCAAACAAATGCACTTACCATGTTGACCCCAGAGAGTTTTGCAGAGTTGCCACTCATATATACCGGATGGTAACTGAAGGATAAATTCACCAGAGTGTTACTTAGAGTGGCGTATATGGCATTTTCCTTGTACGTCATGCCTAGGTTTTCAAACTATTTTACGAATGCGAAAGCAGATGTTCGGCGACAGATGGTTTCTCCCCAGTGGTTTTGCAGAGTTGACTCTCTGGCATTTCCCCACAAGCTGGGCATGTTTTCAAACCTTCCAACTTAACGATACAAGTTGTTCGTTGAAAGGTCCGCAAAGTCCAATTTCACAGAATTGAGTGCATGGCACCGTCGGCCTAGCCCCGCGCATAACTTTTCAGACACTTCAGGGTGAAACGTGATGTTAGCTGGAGGATGGTTTCCCTATGTGTCGATTCATAGATGAATGTATGACCCAGTGTAGGCCTGCCTGTGTCTTCAAAGAGTGAAACCAAGTGTTAGTTGAAGTTTCTTTCACCGCAGTATTGTTTTACAGAGCTGAATAGATGGCCCTTTCTGCCTCTGTCGCTCATTAAGCTTTCAAACACTTCTATTTAGTGAAACGAGGTGTTGGTTGAAATATGGTTTCTCCAGTGTTTCACAGAGTTGAGTGTATACATAGCACTTGTCCTGTGGGTCCCGCATAGCTTTTCAAACCGTTGTCACTTAGTGAAACGGAGGTTGGTTGAAAGTATGTTTCACCGCAGTAGTGTTCGACAGAGCGGAGTGTACGGCACTTTAAGTGTTCCTCCCTGTAAGGTGTTTCAAACATAGCTAACGTAGTGAAAGCAGACGGTGGTCGGAAGATGGTTTCACCACAATGTTTTTTCACCGACTTGAGTACATGGTTCTAGTCTGCTAGGCCGGCATTTGCATTCGAACACAACTTGAAACCAGATGTTAGGTGAAGGATCGTTTCCTCAGAGTGTTGTTTCACAGAGTTGCGTCTATGGCACTTTCCGTGTAGTTCATGCGTTGCTTGTCAAACTGCTTTAATTTTCTGAAACCACATATTCCTGAAAGAGGCTTCGTCCAGAGCGCTTTTGTCAAAGCGTCGAGTATACGGCACTTTCTGCCTAAGCCGCGCCTAGGTACACAAACACTTCTGACTTAGTGACACGAGCTAGTTGAAAGATGGATTGTCCACGCTATTTTCTCACAGTGTCCAGTATGTGTCACGTTCCTCATCATTCCCCACATAGGTTTTCAAACACTTCTATAACTTAGTGATACCAGATGTTACTTGAAGGAGCGTTCCTGCAAAGTGCAGTTTCACCGAGCTGAGTATATAGCACTGTCGGCAGATGCCCCGCAAAGTTTTTCACACAGTTTTGGCTTGAAACGAGATGTTGAAAGATCGTTTCACCACAGTGTTGTTTCCACGGAGTTCTGTATGTGGCACTTTCAGCAAAGGCTCCGCATAGTTTTCAGACCCTTCTCAGTGAACAAGGTGTTAGTTGAACGATGGTTCCCCCACAGTGGTGTTTCCCAAGTGGTGTATATGGCCTTATTCATGCCGACCCCGCTTGCGGTTGCAAACACTTCAATCTTAGTGATCCATGAGGTTAGATGACATACGCTTTGCCCACACACATATGTAAACGGAGTCGAGTATATGGCACTTTCCCCATAAGCCGTGCATAGGTTTTCAAACACTTCAAACTTAGTGCCCCGAGGTAATCGAAAGATGGATTGTCCACTCTATTTTCTCACAGTGTCTCACAGTGTACGTCACTTTCCACATCGTTCCCCACACAGGTTTTACAATGCTTCTAACGTAGTTCCATAAAGATATTCGCTGAAAACGGCTTCCCTAAAAGTTCAGTTTCAGAGTTGAGTATAGGGCACTTCTGCATAGGTCCCGCATGGCTTTCCAAACACTTCTAACGTAGGGAAACGAAATGTTAGTTGAAAGCTCGTATCCCCACAGGGTTGTTTCACAGAGTTCAGTGTATGGCGCTTACCATGTAGGCTGCGCATAGGTTTTCAAAAGAGTTCCCCCTGGGTGAAATCAGATGTTAGTGGAAAGAATGGCACTTTCCCCATACGCCGCGCATAGGTTGTCAAGCACGTCTAAACTTAAATGAAAGAAGATTTTAAGTTGAAAGACGGTTTCTCACAGTGTTGTTCCACAGTTGTCAGTATCTGGTACTTCCTGCGTTTTACCCGCATAGTTTTTCAAACACTCCTTCCTAACTCGGTGCTACAGGATGTTACTCTAAAGATGGTTTCCGCAAAGTGCAGGCTGACAGAGGTGAGTGTATGGCACTTTCGGCATAGGCTCCCCATAGGTGTTCTGACGCTTCCAGTTTAGTTATACAAGATGTTAACTGAAAGATGGCTTCCCCACCTGTTGTGTCACAGATTTGAGTATACGACCCTTTCCGCATAGACCCCGAATAGTCTTCAAACAATTTTCAGTGAGTGAAACCAGATGTTCGTTGAAAAATCTTTTTACCCCGTCGTTGTTTCACACAGTTGAGTGTATGGCCCTTAGCCGTTAGGCTTCTCATAGGTTTTCAAACCGTTCTAACTTAGAGGAACGAGATGGTAGTTGAAAGGTGGTTTCCCCACAGTGTTCTTTCACAGCGTTGAAAGTATGGCACGATCCTTCTGCATAGGCCCCGCATCTGTTTTCAAACACGTGCAACTGAGTGAGACCAGATGTTAAGAGAAAGGTTGTTTCCCGACCGTGCTGTCTCACAGAGTCGAGGAAGTGGCGCTTTCACTGTAGCCCCTTTATGGTTTTCAAACACCTTGAAGTTAGTGAAGCAAGAGATTAGTTGGAAGATGGGTTCCCCACAGAGTGGCTCTATGGCAGTTTCCTCAACAGCCCAGCATGGGTTTTCAAACACTTCGTTAGTGGAAAGAGGATGTCGGTTGAAAGACCACTTCTCCACCTTTTTCACACAATAGAGTATAAGTCACTCTCGTCAAGATTCCCTGCAAATGGTGACAAAACCTGACAGGGAAGCAAGATGTGATGGAGGATGGTTTCGCCACACTGTTGTGGCACAGAGTTGAGTAATCGTACGTTCCCCATTGTTGCCTGCATGGGTTTTCCAACGCTTCTAAATTAGTGAAATCAGACGGTCGTCGAAGGAGGTTTACACCAGAGTGTTGTTTCACAGAGTTGACTATATGGCACTTGCCTCATAGTTCCCCGCATAAGTTTTCCAGCACTTCCGAATTAGTGAAACCGAAAGTTTGTTGAAAGATGGCTCCGCACCCTGTGCTTTCACAGATTTGAGTATAAGGCACTTTCTGCGTAGGCCGCAACCTGGTTTTCACACGTCTAACTTCGTGAAACCACATGTTAGGTGAAAGGTTGTTTCCGCACCGTCTTGTTCCATAGAGTTGAGTATACGACACTTTCTTTCCCTGTAGGTCCTGCATACGTTTTCAGTGTCTTCAAACCTTGTAAACGACGAGGTTAGTTGAATGAAATTTTCAGATAAGCTGTTGTCTCACAGAGATGAGTGTATGGCACTTTCAGTAGAAGCTCCGCAGAGGTTTCCAAACAGTTTCATCCGAGTGGAACAAGATTGTAGCGGCAAGCTGTTTCCCCACAGTTTTTCTTCATAGAGTTGTGTATATGGCCCTTTCGGTGTTGGCCCCGCATGGGTCTTCAAGCACTTCTAACAGTGGAAGCAGATGAAAGTTTCACCACACAGTTGTTTCGCAAGGTGGAGTACATGGCACTTTTGGTGTCGACCCCACATGGGTTTTCCAACACTTCTAATGTAGTGAAATGGGATGTTGGTTGAAAGATGGTTTCGGCACCGTGTTATTTGCCAGGGTGTATGATGGCACTTTATGCATAGACCCCGCATAAAGTTTTTCAAACACCTGTAACAGAACGTAACATGAAAACATAACATGACGTAACTGTAACATAACGTGACTCTGACATAACCTAATAACTCTAACGTGATGCTGGTTGAAGGACGGTTTCTCCACAATAATTTTCAGCGTCAGGTACAAATCACCTTCCTCATACTTTCCCTCAAGTTTTCAAACACTTCTCACTCAGTGAAACGGGACTTAGTTGAAAATGGCTTACTTACGTCAAGTGTCATATCCTCAATGCTCTGTGTACTCTGTGCAGAAACGTCTCTCCACTAGCCACTTGTTTCACAGAGTTACAAGAGTCGAAATCCTAGGCACAGAAGTATAACAAAAGCGCCATTTACTCACCTTCTCAAACACCATTGTAGACAAACCACTTTTCAAAGAACATCTGGTTCAGCTAAGTTGGAATTGTTTGAAAACGCTTGCGGGACTGACACCCAAAGGGCCATCTACTCCACCTTGTGAAACACCAGAGTCGTGATGCCTTCTATCAACTAACGTCTGGTTTCACTATGTTCGAAGTGTTTGAAATCCCATGCGGGGACTAAACCAAAAGTACCATCCACTGAAGCTTATGAGACACTGCGGGGAAATCACCTTTCAATTAACGTCTTGATCCAGTAAGTTAGAAGTGTCTGAAAAGCTATGCGGGGCTTAGGTGGAAATGTTTACACTCAACTCTGTGAAACAACCAGGTGGCGATGGCATCTTTCAGCAAACATCTCCTTTCACAAAGTTGGAAGAGATTACAAATCTCTGCAGGACCCACATGGAAAGTGCTGCATACTCAACTTTGTGAACCAACACGGTAGGGACTCTTGCAACTAACATCGCACTCCACAAAGTGAGAAGCGGTTGAAAGCCTATGCGGGTGCTATGAGGAAAGGGCCATCTACTCTACTATGTGAAACACTGTGATAGAACCATCTTTCAGCAATTATCTGGTTTCAGGAAATGATAAGTGGGAACTGGTAGAAAACCCATGAGGGGCCTACACACAAAGTGCCATATGCCCAACTTTGTGAAAAACTGGGGGGAAGCCATCTCTCAACTAACGTCGTTTACAAACAGATCACGACACATCGTGGCATATACTCAACTCTGGCAAGCCCCACTTTGGGAATCCATCTTTCAACTAACATAGTCTTCACTTACAGGTTTTTGAGAACGCACGCAAGGAACTATGAGGGCACTCATCTATGAAACATCACTGTGAGGAAACCTTCCAGTGAACACCTTCTTTCATTAAGTAAAATTTGGAGGCCTTTCCCTACAGTAGGGAGAGTGCCGTGCACTCAACTCTGTGAAACCAAACTGGGGGTGGGGGGCGGGGGGAAGTCATCTTTCAGCTAACATCTTGTTTCGCCAAGTTAGAAATGTTTGAAAACAGTTTTGGGTCCTGTGTAGATAGTGCCGTACACTCCACTCTGTGAAACATCACTGTGGGCAAACCATCTTTGGAGTAACATCTGGTTTCAGTAAGTTAGGATTGTTTACGAACGTTTGCGGGGACCACAAGGAAAGGGTCATACACAGCTCTAAAAACAAAAGTGTGGTGAAACCATCTTTCAGCTCCCATCCTGTTTAACTAAGAGAGAAGGGTTCGAAAACCCTTGCGGGGTCCACACCGAAAGGGCCATGGGCTCAACTCTATAAAACACTTAGGAGAAATCATCTTGCAAGCAAAACCTTGCTCCGCTGTTAGAAGTGTTTGAAAATGAGGGGCTTATCAAGTAAGTGTCCTATTCTCGGCTTTGTGAACCAACACTGTAGTGACCCATGCAACTGACAAAGGTCAGTTCAACTCTGTGCATTTCACAAAGTTACAAGTAGTTAAAACTTACGTAGGACCTATGTGGAAAGTGCCATTTACGTAACTACTATGGGAAACAACCCTGTGGTGAAACCATCCTTCAGCAAATAAATATCTGGTTTCAATCAGTGAGACTTGTTAGATAAACCATGTGAGGTCTCCACAGAAAAGACCATACACTCAGCTCTGGGAAACTTTTGGAGAAACAATCTTTGAAATACAATGTCGTTTAGGAATTTAGAAGTGTTTGAAACCCTATGCGGAGCCTGCATGGAACGTTCCGTATACTGAAGTCTGTCAAGCAGCACCTTAGGGAAACTATCCTTCATCTCACATCAAGTTGCACTAAGATACAAGTGTTTGAAGAGAAATGAAGGGCTTGCACCGAAAATGCCTTAGAGTCAACTCTGGGGAATAACAGTGTGGGGAAACCAACTTGCAACGAAAATCTCGTTTCACTAAGTTACAGTTGCAAAACCGACACGGGGCCTATGCAGAAAGTGCCATGTGCTCGAATCTGTCAAACACCGTGGGGAATCCATTTTTGGACCCACACTACGTTAGAAGTTTTCGAAAACCTATGGGATGGCTTATGCAGAAAGCGCCATACACTCGACTCTGTCAGACCGTAAAGTAGGGAAACCGAAACCAACTAGGGAAACTTCAACTAGCATCTCATTGCACTGGGACGTCTTTGCAAAACCTTGAGGGGCCTAGGCACTAGCTGCCATGTATTCAACTCGGTCAAACTGCACGTTGCGGGAATCTTCTTTAGCTAACAGCTGGCATCACTAATGCAGAAGCTTTTGGACACCCTATGCGGAGAACCATGGGGAAAGTGACATGTACTCGACACTGGGAGGGAAAACTGTGGAGACAGTACTCTTCCACCGATATCTTGTTTCACTAGAAATGCTTGAGAATCAGGGGGGCTTACCCCAAAAGTGCCGTAAAGTCACCTCTGTAAAACAACACTGTGGGAAAATGCCTTTCAACTACTACAACCTATGAGAGACTTAACCAACAAAGGGTATTACTCCGCCGTGACTAGCAGTGTGGTGAAACGAGGTTTCCACAACTCTCTGGTTTCTCTAAGTTACAAGTGTAACTTGGTTTGTCCACAGTATTCTCTCACAGGGTCGTGTGTGGGTCACTTTCCGCATCGTTCCCCGCCTGGCTTGTCAAACCCTTCTAACTTAGTGATACAAGATGTAAGTTGAAAGATGGCTTTCGCCAAGTGCACTTCGACAGAGTTTGAGTGTATGGTTGTGTCGGCACACGCCCCGCATGGTTTGTCCACCGCTTCTCATTTAGTGAAGCGAAGTGTTACGTGAAAGAGAGTTTCCTCGCTTTGTTGTTTCACAGGTTCTTTGTCACTTGCCGTGTAGGCCCTGCCTAAGTTTTCAAACGGTGGTGACTGATTGGAATCAGGTGCTAGTTGAAAGATGTTTTCAACCACAGAGCGTTTTCCCAGAGTTGAGCATCTGGCACTTCCCGTCTAGTCCGTGCTTAGGTTTTCAGACTCTTCTATCTTGGTGGAACAAGAAGTTACTTGCAAGATGGTTTGTCCAGAGTATTCCCTCACAGTGTCGACTATGGGTCACTTTCCACATCGTTCCCCGCATAGGTTTTGAAACGCTTCTAATGTAGGGATAGAAGCTGTTAGTTGAAACACGGTTGCCACAAAGTGCAGTTTGACATTAGAAGCCCTGCCTAGGTTTTCAGTGAGTTCTCACTCGCTGTAACCAGATGGCAGTTGGAAGATTGTTGCACCGCCACGTTGTTTCACAGAGTGGAGTATATGACCCTATCCGCCTAGGCCCCGCGTGTGCATTCAAACATTGCACACTTCGTGAAAGAAGCGCTCAGGTGAAAGAGCGTCTCCCCCGAGTGTTTCAGAGTGGAGTACAGGGAACTTGCCACGTAGATCGTGCGTAGGTTTTCAAACATTTTCACTTTGTGAACCCAGATGGTAGGTGAAAGATCCCTTCTCCACCCTGTTGTTGGTTCACAGAGTGGTGTGTATGAGACTATCCTCCTAAGCCGCGCGTGGGTTTTCAAAGGCGTCTACCTTAGTGACACAAGGGGTCACTTGAAAGATGGTGTGTCCACCGTAGTCTCTCCCGGGGTCGATTAAAGGTCATTTTCCGCATCATTGCCCGCATAGGTTTTCAAACACTTCTACCTTAGTGAAGGAAGATGTTGGTGGAAATTTGGTTGTTGCAGGCTGTAGCTTGACAGGTTTGAGTAGTTGGCACTATTGGCCTAGGCTCCGCGTAGCTCTTCAAAGACTTCTAACTTTGTGAAACGAGACACTACTTGAAAGGTGCTTTCTCCCCCCCCCCCCCTGTTGTTTCACAGAGATGAGTATACGACACTTGCCCTGTAGGCCTTGCATAGGTTTTCCAATGAGTTCGCACTTAGTGAAATCAAATGTTACTTGAAAGAAGGTTCCGGCCACAGTTCGTTCCAGAGAATGCAGCCTATGGCACTATCTGCCTAGGCCCCGCATGTGCATTGCAACGTTTGTAGCTTGGTGAAAGGAAGCTTTAGGTGAAAGATTTCCCCACAGTGCTGTTGTACAGAGTTGACTCTATGGCACGTTGCCTGTAGACCCGCCATTCCTTTTCCACCAATTCTGAGCTCAGATGCTAGAGGGACGACGCTTTCGCCACCGTGCTGTTTCACAAAGTGGAGGACAAGGCACTTTCCTCATAGAGTTCGCATAACGTTTCCAACACTTCCCACCATATGACAAGGTGACAGAACGATAACCTCCCCGGCCTTTCATAGAGTTGCGCCTAGTGCACTCTCTGAGTAGGTTTTCCAATAGATCTCGCTGGGTGAAAGCCGATGTTAGTTGAGGGAATGTTTCACCCAGCATATTTCACAGAAGGTAGTAAAGGCCACTGTCCGCCTGGGCCCCGCACGTGTGTTCAGACATTTGTAGCTTTAGTGGAAGCAGGTTTCAGGTGAAACGTGGTTTCGCCAACGGTGTTGTTTCAAGAGTGGCGCATATGGCACTTTCCGTGTAGGTCATGCTTAGGTGTTGAAACTGCTTTGTTTCTGAAACCAAGTGTTGAAAGATAGCTTCAGCACACTGTTGTTTCAGGGAGTTGAGTATATGGCACGTTCCGCAGAATTCCCTGCCGGGCTGTTGAAACTCCGGTAACTTAGTGAAACCAGATGCTAGTGGGAAGACGGATCCCCCACAGTGTTGTCTGACAGAATTGCGTATATGGCACTTTCTGCCTAGGGCCCGCCCTGGTTTTGGACAAGCTCTAACTTAGTGAAAGGAGTTGTTCCTGTCAAGATGCTTTCCCCATAGTTTTGTTTCGCACAGTGAAGTGTGTTGGTTTTTGCGGCTAGGAGCTGCATAGGTTGTCAAACCCAGCGCACTTATGCACTGTGCAAACAAATGCACTTACCATGTTGACCCCAGAGAGTTTTGCAGAGTTGCCACTCATATATACCGGATGGTAACTGAAGGATAAATTCACCAGAGTGTTACTTAGAGTGGCGTATATGGCATTTTCCTTGTACGTCATGCCTAGGTTTTCAAACTATTTTACGAATGCGAAAGCAGATGTTCGGCGACAGATGGTTTCTCCCCAGTGGTTTTGCAGAGTTGACTCTCTGGCATTTCCCCACAAGCTGGGCATGTTTTCAAACCTTCCAACTTAACGATACAAGTTGTTCGTTGAAAGGTCCGCAAAGTCCAATTTCACAGAATTGAGTGCATGGCACCGTCGGCCTAGCCCCGCGCATAACTTTTCAGACACTTCAGGGTGAAACGTGATGTTAGCTGGAGGATGGTTTCCCTATGTGTCGATTCATAGATGAATGTATGACCCAGTGTAGGCCTGCCTGTGTCTTCAAAGAGTGAAACCAAGTGTTAGTTGAAGTTTCTTTCACCGCAGTATTGTTTTACAGAGCTGAATAGATGGCCCTTTCTGCCTCTGTCGCTCATTAAGCTTTCAAACACTTCTATTTAGTGAAACGAGGTGTTGGTTGAAATATGGTTTCTCCAGTGTTTCACAGAGTTGAGTGTATACATAGCACTTGTCCTGTGGGTCCCGCATAGCTTTTCAAACCGTTGTCACTTAGTGAAACGGAGGTTGGTTGAAAGTATGTTTCACCGCAGTAGTGTTCGACAGAGCGGAGTGTACGGCACTTTAAGTGTTCCTCCCTGTAAGGTGTTTCAAACATAGCTAACGTAGTGAAAGCAGACGGTGGTCGGAAGATGGTTTCACCACAATGTTTTTTCACCGACTTGAGTACATGGTTCTAGTCTGCTAGGCCGGCATTTGCATTCGAACACAACTTGAAACCAGATGTTAGGTGAAGGATCGTTTCCTCAGAGTGTTGTTTCACAGAGTTGCGTCTATGGCACTTTCCGTGTAGTTCATGCGTTGCTTGTCAAACTGCTTTAATTTTCTGAAACCACATATTCCTGAAAGAGGCTTCGTCCAGAGCGCTTTTGTCAAAGCGTCGAGTATACGGCACTTTCTGCCTAAGCCGCGCCTAGGTACACAAACACTTCTGACTTAGTGACACGAGCTAGTTGAAAGATGGATTGTCCACGCTATTTTCTCACAGTGTCCAGTATGTGTCACGTTCCTCATCATTCCCCACATAGGTTTTCAAACACTTCTATAACTTAGTGATACCAGATGTTACTTGAAGGAGCGTTCCTGCAAAGTGCAGTTTCACCGAGCTGAGTATATAGCACTGTCGGCAGATGCCCCGCAAAGTTTTTCACACAGTTTTGGCTTGAAACGAGATGTTGAAAGATCGTTTCACCACAGTGTTGTTTCCACGGAGTTCTGTATGTGGCACTTTCAGCAAAGGCTCCGCATAGTTTTCAGACCCTTCTCAGTGAACAAGGTGTTAGTTGAACGATGGTTCCCCCACAGTGGTGTTTCCCAAGTGGTGTATATGGCCTTATTCATGCCGACCCCGCTTGCGGTTGCAAACACTTCAATCTTAGTGATCCATGAGGTTAGATGACATACGCTTTGCCCACACACATATGTAAACGGAGTCGAGTATATGGCACTTTCCCCATAAGCCGTGCATAGGTTTTCAAACACTTCAAACTTAGTGCCCCGAGGTAATCGAAAGATGGATTGTCCACTCTATTTTCTCACAGTGTCTCACAGTGTACGTCACTTTCCACATCGTTCCCCACACAGGTTTTACAATGCTTCTAACGTAGTTCCATAAAGATATTCGCTGAAAACGGCTTCCCTAAAAGTTCAGTTTCAGAGTTGAGTATAGGGCACTTCTGCATAGGTCCCGCATGGCTTTCCAAACACTTCTAACGTAGGGAAACGAAATGTTAGTTGAAAGCTCGTATCCCCACAGGGTTGTTTCACAGAGTTCAGTGTATGGCGCTTACCATGTAGGCTGCGCATAGGTTTTCAAAAGAGTTCCCCCTGGGTGAAATCAGATGTTAGTGGAAAGAATGGCACTTTCCCCATACGCCGCGCATAGGTTGTCAAGCACGTCTAAACTTAAATGAAAGAAGATTTTAAGTTGAAAGACGGTTTCTCACAGTGTTGTTCCACAGTTGTCAGTATCTGGTACTTCCTGCGTTTTACCCGCATAGTTTTTCAAACACTCCTTCCTAACTCGGTGCTACAGGATGTTACTCTAAAGATGGTTTCCGCAAAGTGCAGGCTGACAGAGGTGAGTGTATGGCACTTTCGGCATAGGCTCCCCATAGGTGTTCTGACGCTTCCAGTTTAGTTATACAAGATGTTAACTGAAAGATGGCTTCCCCACCTGTTGTGTCACAGATTTGAGTATACGACCCTTTCCGCATAGACCCCGAATAGTCTTCAAACAATTTTCAGTGAGTGAAACCAGATGTTCGTTGAAAAATCTTTTTACCCCGTCGTTGTTTCACACAGTTGAGTGTATGGCCCTTAGCCGTTAGGCTTCTCATAGGTTTTCAAACCGTTCTAACTTAGAGGAACGAGATGGTAGTTGAAAGGTGGTTTCCCCACAGTGTTCTTTCACAGCGTTGAAAGTATGGCACGATCCTTCTGCATAGGCCCCGCATCTGTTTTCAAACACGTGCAACTGAGTGAGACCAGATGTTAAGAGAAAGGTTGTTTCCCGACCGTGCTGTCTCACAGAGTCGAGGAAGTGGCGCTTTCACTGTAGCCCCTTTATGGTTTTCAAACACCTTGAAGTTAGTGAAGCAAGAGATTAGTTGGAAGATGGGTTCCCCACAGAGTGGCTCTATGGCAGTTTCCTCAACAGCCCAGCATGGGTTTTCAAACACTTCGTTAGTGGAAAGAGGATGTCGGTTGAAAGACCACTTCTCCACCTTTTTCACACAATAGAGTATAAGTCACTCTCGTCAAGATTCCCTGCAAATGGTGACAAAACCTGACAGGGAAGCAAGATGTGATGGAGGATGGTTTCGCCACACTGTTGTGGCACAGAGTTGAGTAATCGTACGTTCCCCATTGTTGCCTGCATGGGTTTTCCAACGCTTCTAAATTAGTGAAATCAGACGGTCGTCGAAGGAGGTTTACACCAGAGTGTTGTTTCACAGAGTTGACTATATGGCACTTGCCTCATAGTTCCCCGCATAAGTTTTCCAGCACTTCCGAATTAGTGAAACCGAAAGTTTGTTGAAAGATGGCTCCGCACCCTGTGCTTTCACAGATTTGAGTATAAGGCACTTTCTGCGTAGGCCGCAACCTGGTTTTCACACGTCTAACTTCGTGAAACCACATGTTAGGTGAAAGGTTGTTTCCGCACCGTCTTGTTCCATAGAGTTGAGTATACGACACTTTCTTTCCCTGTAGGTCCTGCATACGTTTTCAGTGTCTTCAAACCTTGTAAACGACGAGGTTAGTTGAATGAAATTTTCAGGTAAGCTGTTGTCTCACAGAGATGAGTGTATGGCACTTTCAGTAGAAGCTCCGCAGAGGTTTCCAAACAGTTTCATCCGAGTGGAACAAGATTGTAGCGGCAAGCTGTTTCCCCACAGTTTTTCTTCATAGAGTTGTGTATATGGCCCTTTCGGTGTTGGCCCCGCATGGGTCTTCAAGCACTTCTAACAGTGGAAGCAGATGAAAGTTTCACCACACAGTTGTTTCACAAGGTGGAGTACATGGCACTTTTGGTGTCGACCCCACATGGGTTTTCCAACACTTCTAATGTAGTGAAATGGGATGTTGGTTGAAAGATGGTTTCGGCACCGTGTTATTTGCCAGGGTGTATGATGGCACTTTATGCATAGACCCCGCATAAAGTTTTTCAAACACCTGTAACAGAACGTAACATGAAAACATAACATGACGTAACTGTAACATAACGTGACTCTGACATAACCTAATAACTCTAACGTGATGCTGGTTGAAGGACGGTTTCTCCACAATAATTTTCAGCGTCAGGTACAAATCACCTTCCTCATACTTTCCCTCAAGTTTTCAAACACTTCTCACTCAGTGAAACGGGACTTAGTTGAAAATGGCTTACTTACGTCAAGTGTCATATCCTCAATGCTCTGTGTACTCTGTGCAGAAACGTCTCTCCACTAGCCACTTGTTTCACAGAGTTACAAGAGTCGAAATCCTAGGCACAGAAGTATAACAAAAGCGCCATTTACTCACCTTCTCAAACACCATTGTAGACAAACCACTTTTCAAAGAACATCTGGTTCAGCTAAGTTGGAATTGTTTGAAAACGCTTGCGGGACTGACACCCAAAGGGCCATCTACTCCACCTTGTGAAACACCAGAGTCGTGATGCCTTCTATCAACTAACGTCTGGTTTCACTATGTTCGAAGTGTTTGAAATCCCATGCGGGGACTAAACCAAAAGTACCATCCACTGAAGCTTATGAGACACTGCGGGGAAATCACCTTTCAATTAACGTCTTGTTCCAGTAAGTTAGAAGTGTCTGAAAAGCTATGCGGGGCTTAGGTGGAAATGTTTACACTCAACTCTGTGAAACAACCAGGTGGCGATGGCATCTTTCAGCAAACATCTCCTTTCACAAAGTTGGAAGAGATTACAAATCTCTGCAGGACCCACATGGAAAGTGCTGCATACTCAACTTTGTGAACCAACACGGTAGGGACTCTTGCAACTAACATCGCACTCCACAAAGTGAGAAGCGGTTGAAAGCCTATGCGGGTGCTATGAGGAAAGGGCCATCTACTCTACTATGTGAAACACTGTGATAGAACCATCTTTCAGCAATTATCTGGTTTCAGGAAATGATAAGTGGGAACTGGTAGAAAACCCATGAGGGGCCTACACACAAAGTGCCATATGCCCAACTTTGTGAAAAACTGGGGGGAAGCCATCTCTCAACTAACGTCGTTTACAAACAGATCACGACACATCGTGGCATATACTCAACTCTGGCAAGCCCCACTTTGGGAATCCATCTTTCAACTAACATAGTCTTCACTTACAGGTTTTTGAGAACGCACGCAAGGAACTATGAGGGCACTCATCTATGAAACATCACTGTGAGGAAACCTTCCAGTGAACACCTTCTTTCATTAAGTAAAATTTGGAGGCCTTTCCCTACAGTAGGGAGAGTGCCGTGCACTCAACTCTGTGAAACCAAACTGGGGGTGGGGGGCGGGGGGAAGTCATCTTTCAGCTAACATCTTGTTTCGCCAAGTTAGAAATGTTTGAAAACAGTTTTGGGTCCTGTGTAGATAGTGCCGTACACTCCACTCTGTGAAACATCACTGTGGGCAAACCATCTTTGGAGTAACATCTGGTTTCAGTAAGTTAGGATTGTTTACGAACGTTTGCGGGGACCACAAGGAAAGGGTCATACACAGCTCTAAAAACAAAAGTGTGGTGAAACCATCTTTCAGCTCCCATCCTGTTTAACTAAGAGAGAAGGGTTCGAAAACCCTTGCGGGGTCCACACCGAAAGGGCCATGGGCTCAACTCTATAAAACACTTAGGAGAAATCATCTTGCAAGCAAAACCTTGCTCCGCTGTTAGAAGTGTTTGAAAATGAGGGGCTTATCAAGTAAGTGTCCTATTCTCGGCTTTGTGAACCAACACTGTAGTGACCCATGCAACTGACAAAGGTCAGTTCAACTCTGTGCATTTCACAAAGTTACAAGTAGTTAAAACTTACGTAGGACCTATGTGGAAAGTGCCATTTACGTAACTACTATGGGAAACAACCCTGTGGTGAAACCATCCTTCAGCAAATAAATATCTGGTTTCAATCAGTGAGACTTGTTAGATAAACCATGTGAGGTCTCCACAGAAAAGACCATACACTCAGCTCTGGGAAACTTTTGGAGAAACAATCTTTGAAATACAATGTCGTTTAGGAATTTAGAAGTGTTTGAAACCCTATGCGGAGCCTGCATGGAACGTTCCGTATACTGAAGTCTGTCAAGCAGCACCTTAGGGAAACTATCCTTCATCTCACATCAAGTTGCACTAAGATACAAGTGTTTGAAGAGAAATGAAGGGCTTGCACCGAAAATGCCTTAGAGTCAACTCTGGGGAATAACAGTGTGGGGAAACCAACTTGCAACGAAAATCTCGTTTCACTAAGTTACAGTTGCAAAACCGACACGGGGCCTATGCAGAAAGTGCCATGTGCTCGAATCTGTCAAACACCGTGGGGAATCCATTTTTGGACCCACACTACGTTAGAAGTTTTCGAAAACCTATGGGATGGCTTATGCAGAAAGCGCCATACACTCGACTCTGTCAGACCGTAAAGTAGGGAAACCGAAACCAACTAGGGAAACTTCAACTAGCATCTCATTGCACTGGGACGTCTTTGCAAAACCTTGAGGGGCCTAGGCACTAGCTGCCATGTATTCAACTCGGTCAAACTGCACGTTGCGGGAATCTTCTTTAGCTAACAGCTGGCATCACTAATGCAGAAGCTTTTGGACACCCTATGCGGAGAACCATGGGGAAAGTGACATGTACTCGACACTGGGAGGGAAAACTGTGGAGACAGTACTCTTCCACCGATATCTTGTTTCACTAGAAATGCTTGAGAATCAGGGGGGCTTACCCCAAAAGTGCCGTAAAGTCACCTCTGTAAAACAACACTGTGGGAAAATGCCTTTCAACTACTACAACCTATGAGAGACTTAACCAACAAAGGGTATTACTCCGCCGTGACTAGCAGTGTGGTGAAACGAGGTTTCCACAACTCTCTGGTTTCTCTAAGTTACAAGTGTAACTTGGTTTGTCCACAGTATTCTCTCACAGGGTCGTGTGTGGGTCACTTTCCGCATCGTTCCCCGCCTGGCTTGTCAAACCCTTCTAACTTAGTGATACAAGATGTAAGTTGAAAGATGGCTTTCGCCAAGTGCACTTCGACAGAGTTTGAGTGTATGGTTCTGTCGGCACACGCCCCGCATGGTTTGTCCACCGCTTCTCATTTAGTGAAGCGAAGTGTTACGTGAAAGAGAGTTTCCTCGCTTTGTTGTTTCACAGGTTCTTTGTCACTTGCCGTGTAGGCCCTGCCTAAGTTTTCAAACGGTGGTGACTGATTGGAATCAGGTGCTAGTTGAAAGATGTTTTCAACCACAGAGCGTTTTCCCAGAGTTGAGCATCTGGCACTTCCCGTCTAGTCCGTGCTTAGGTTTTCAGACTCTTCTATCTTGGTGGAACAAGAAGTTACTTGCAAGATGGTTTGTCCAGAGTATTCCCTCACAGTGTCGACTATGGGTCACTTTCCACATCGTTCCCCGCATAGGTTTTGAAACGCTTCTAATGTAGGGATAGAAGCTGTTAGTTGAAACACGGTTGCCACAAAGTGCAGTTTGACATTAGAAGCCCTGCCTAGGTTTTCAGTGAGTTCTCACTCGCTGTAACCAGATGGCAGTTGGAAGATTGTTGCACCGCCACGTTGTTTCACAGAGTGGAGTATATGACCCTATCCGCCTAGGCCCCGCGTGTGCATTCAAACATTGCACACTTCGTGAAAGAAGCGCTCAGGTGAAAGAGCGTCTCCCCCGAGTGTTTCAGAGTGGAGTACAGGGAACTTGCCACGTAGATCGTGCGTAGGTTTTCAAACATTTTCACTTTGTGAACCCAGATGGTAGGTGAAAGATCCCTTCTCCACCCTGTTGTTGGTTCACAGAGTGGTGTGTATGAGACTATCCTCCTAAGCCGCGCGTGGGTTTTCAAAGGCGTCTACCTTAGTGACACAAGGGGTCACTTGAAAGATGGTGTGTCCACCGTAGTCTCTCCCGGGGTCGATTAAAGGTCATTTTCCGCATCATTGCCCGCATAGGTTTTCAAACACTTCTACCTTAGTGAAGGAAGATGTTGGTGGAAATTTGGTTGTTGCAGGCTGTAGCTTGACAGGTTTGAGTAGTTGGCACTATTGGCCTAGGCTCCACGTAGCTCTTCAAAGACTTCTAACTTTGTGAAACGAGACACTACTTGAAAGGTGCTTTCTCCCCCCCCCCCCCCCTGTTGTTTCACAGAGATGAGTATACGACACTTGCCCTGTAGGCCTTGCATAGGTTTTCCAATGAGTTCGCACTTAGTGAAATCAAATGTTACTTGAAAGAAGGTTCCGGCCACAGTTCCTTCCAGAGAATGCAGCCTATGGCACTATCTGCCTAGGCCCCGCATGTGCATTGCAACGTTTGTAGCTTGGTGAAAGGAAGCTTTAGGTGAAAGATTTCCCCACAGTGCTGTTGTACAGAGTTGACTCTATGGCACGTTGCCTGTAGACCCGCCATTCCTTTTCCACCAATTCTGAGCTCAGATGCTAGAGGGACGACGCTTTCGCCACCGTGCTGTTTCACAAAGTGGAGGACAAGGCACTTTCCTCATAGAGTTCGCATAACGTTTCCAACACTTCCCACCATATGACAAGGTGACAGAACGATAACCTCCCCGGCCTTTCATAGAGTTGCGCCTAGTGCACTCTCTGAGTAGGTTTTCCAATAGATCTCGCTGGGTGAAAGCCGATGTTAGTTGAGGGAATGTTTCACCCAGCATATTTCACAGAAGGTAGTAAAGGCCACTGTCCGCCTGGGCCCCGCACGTGTGTTCAGACATTTGTAGCTTTAGTGGAAGCAGGTTTCAGGTGAAACGTGGTTTCGCCAACGGTGTTGTTTCAAGAGTGGCGCATATGGCACTTTCCGTGTAGGTCATGCTTAGGTGTTGAAACTGCTTTGTTTCTGAAACCAAGTGTTGAAAGATAGCTTCAGCACACTGTTGTTTCAGGGAGTTGAGTATATGGCACGTTCCGCAGAATTCCCTGCCGGGCTGTTGAAACTCCGGTAACTTAGTGAAACCAGATGCTAGTGGGAAGACGGATCCCCCACAGTGTTGTCTGACAGAATTGCGTATATGGCACTTTCTGCCTAGGGCCCGCCCTGGTTTTGGACAAGCTCTAACTTAGTGAAAGGAGTTGTTCCTGTCAAGATGCTTTCCCCATAGTTTTGTTTCGCACAGTGAAGTGTGTTGGTTTTTGCGGCTAGGAGCTGCATAGGTTGTCAAACCCAGCGCACTTATGCACTGTGCAAACAAATGCACTTACCATGTTGACCCCAGAGAGTTTTGCAGAGTTGCCACTCATATATACCGGATGGTAACTGAAGGATAAATTCACCAGAGTGTTACTTAGAGTGGCGTATATGGCATTTTCCTTGTACGTCATGCCTAGGTTTTCAAACTATTTTACGAATGTGAAAGCAGGTGTTCGGCGACAGATGGTTTCTCCCCAGTGGTTTTGCAGAGTTGACTCTCTGGCATTTCCCCACAAGCTGGGCATGTTTTCAAACCTTCCAACTTAACGATACAAGATGTTCGTTGAAAGGTCCGCAAAGTCCAATTTCACAGAATTGAGTGCATGGCACCGTCGGCCTAGCCCCGCGCATAACTTTTCAGACACTTCAGGGTGAAACGTGATGTTAGCTGGAGGATGGTTTCCCTATGTGTCGATTCATAGATGAATGTATGACCCAGTGTAGGCCTGCCTGTGTCTTCAAAGAGTGAAACCAAGTGTTAGTTGAAGTTTCTTTCACCGCAGTATTGTTTTACAGAGCTGAATAGATGGCCCTTTCTGCCTCTGTCGCTCATTAAGCTTTCAAACACTTCTATTTAGTGAAACGAGGTGTTGGTTGAAATATGGTTTCTCCAGTGTTTCACAGAGTTGAGTGTATACATAGCACTTGTCCTGTGGGTCCCGCATAGCTTTTCAAACCGTTGTCACTTAGTGAAACGGAGGTTGGTTGAAAGTATGTTTCACCGCAGTAGTGTTCGACAGAGCGGAGTGTACGGCACTTTAAGTGTTCCTCCCTGTAAGGTGTTTCAAACATAGCTAACGTAGTGAAAGCAGACGGTGGTCGGAAGATGGTTTCACCACAATGTTTTTTCACCGACTTGAGTACATGGTTCTAGTCTGCTAGGCCGGCATTTGCATTCGAACACAACTTGAAACCAGATGTTAGGTGAAGGATCGTTTCCTCAGAGTGTTGTTTCACAGAGTTGCGTCTATGGCACTTTCCGTGTAGTTCATGCGTTGCTTGTCAAACTGCTTTAATTTTCTGAAACCACATATTCCTGAAAGAGGCTTCGTCCAGAGCGCTTTTGTCAAAGCGTCGAGTATACGGCACTTTCTGCCTAAGCCGCGCCTAGGTACACAAACACTTCTGACTTAGTGACACGAGCTAGTTGAAAGATGGATTGTCCACGCTATTTTCTCACAGTGTCCAGTATGTGTCACGTTCCTCATCATTCCCCACATAGGTTTTCAAACACTTCTATAACTTAGTGATACCAGATGTTACTTGAAGGAGCGTTCCTGCAAAGTGCAGTTTCACCGAGCTGAGTATATAGCACTGTCGGCAGATGCCCCGCAAAGTTTTTCACACAGTTTTGGCTTGAAACGAGATGTTGAAAGATCGTTTCACCACAGTGTTGTTTCCACGGAGTTCTGTATGTGGCACTTTCAGCAAAGGCTCCGCATAGTTTTCAGACCCTTCTCAGTGAACAAGGTGTTAGTTGAACGATGGTTCCCCCACAGTGGTGTTTCCCAAGTGGTGTATATGGCCTTATTCATGCCGACCCCGCTTGCGGTTGCAAACACTTCAATCTTAGTGATCCATGAGGTTAGATGACATACGCTTTGCCCACACACATATGTAAACGGAGTCGAGTATATGGCACTTTCCCCATAAGCCGTGCATAGGTTTTCAAACACTTCAAACTTAGTGCCCCGAGGTAATCGAAAGATGGATTGTCCACTCTATTTTCTCACAGTGTCTCACAGTGTACGTCACTTTCCACATCGTTCCCCACACAGGTTTTACAATGCTTCTAACGTAGTTCCATAAAGATATTCGCTGAAAACGGCTTCCCTAAAAGTTCAGTTTCAGAGTTGAGTATAGGGCACTTCTGCATAGGTCCCGCATGGCTTTCCAAACACTTCTAACGTAGGGAAACGAAATGTTAGTTGAAAGCTCGTATCCCCACAGGGTTGTTTCACAGAGTTCAGTGTATGGCGCTTACCATGTAGGCTGCGCATAGGTTTTCAAAAGAGTTCCCCCTGGGTGAAATCAGATGTTAGTGGAAAGAATGGCACTTTCCCCATACGCCGCGCATAGGTTGTCAAGCACGTCTAAACTTAAATGAAAGAAGATTTTAAGTTGAAAGACGGTTTCTCACAGTGTTGTTCCACAGTTGTCAGTATCTGGTACTTCCTGCGTTTTACCCGCATAGTTTTTCAAACACTCCTTCCTAACTCGGTGCTACAGGATGTTACTCTAAAGATGGTTTCCGCAAAGTGCAGGCTGACAGAGGTGAGTGTATGGCACTTTCGGCATAGGCTCCCCATAGGTGTTCTGACGCTTCCAGTTTAGTTATACAAGATGTTAACTGAAAGATGGCTTCCCCACCTGTTGTGTCACAGATTTGAGTATACGACCCTTTCCGCATAGACCCCGAATAGTCTTCAAACAATTTTCAGTGAGTGAAACCAGATGTTCGTTGAAAAATCTTTTTACCCCGTCGTTGTTTCACACAGTTGAGTGTATGGCCCTTAGCCGTTAGGCTTCTCATAGGTTTTCAAACCGTTCTAACTTAGAGGAACGAGATGGTAGTTGAAAGGTGGTTTCCCCACAGTGTTCTTTCACAGCGTTGAAAGTATGGCACGATCCTTCTGCATAGGCCCCGCATCTGTTTTCAAACACGTGCAACTGAGTGAGACCAGATGTTAAGAGAAAGGTTGTTTCCCGACCGTGCTGTCTCACAGAGTCGAGGAAGTGGCGCTTTCACTGTAGCCCCTTTATGGTTTTCAAACACCTTGAAGTTAGTGAAGCAAGAGATTAGTTGGAAGATGGGTTCCCCACAGAGTGGCTCTATGGCAGTTTCCTCAACAGCCCAGCATGGGTTTTCAAACACTTCGTTAGTGGAAAGAGGATGTCGGTTGAAAGACCGCTTCTCCACCTTTTTCACACAATAGAGTATAAGTCACTCTCGTCAAGATTCCCTGCAAATGGTGACAAAACCTGACAGGGAAGCAAGATGTGATGGAGGATGGTTTCGCCACACTGTTGTGGCACAGAGTTGAGTAATCGTACGTTCCCCATTGTTGCCTGCATGGGTTTTCCAACGCTTCTAAATTAGTGAAATCAGACGGTCGTCGAAGGAGGTTTACACCAGAGTGTTGTTTCACAGAGTTGACTATATGGCACTTGCCTCATAGTTCCCCGCATAAGTTTTCCAGCACTTCCGAATTAGTGAAACCGAAAGTTTGTTGAAAGATGGCTCCGCACCCTGTGCTTTCACAGATTTGAGTATAAGGCACTTTCTGCGTAGGCCGCAACCTGGTTTTCACACGTCTAACTTCGTGAAACCACATGTTAGGTGAAAGGTTGTTTCCGCACCGTCTTGTTCCATAGAGTTGAGTATACGACACTTTCTTTCCCTGTAGGTCCTGCATACGTTTTCAGTGTCTTCAAACCTTGTAAACGACGAGGTTAGTTGAATGAAATTTTCAGGTAAGCTGTTGTCTCACAGAGATGAGTGTATGGCACTTTCAGTAGAAGCTCCGCAGAGGTTTCCAAACAGTTTCATCCGAGTGGAACAAGATTGTAGCGGCAAGCTGTTTCCCCACAGTTTTTCTTCATAGAGTTGTGTATATGGCCCTTTCGGTGTTGGCCCCGCATGGGTCTTCAAGCACTTCTAACAGTGGAAGCAGATGAAAGTTTCACCACACAGTTGTTTCACAAGGTGGAGTACATGGCACTTTTGGTGTCGACCCCACATGGGTTTTCCAACACTTCTAATGTAGTGAAATGGGATGTTGGTTGAAAGATGGTTTCGGCACCGTGTTATTTGCCAGGGTGTATGATGGCACTTTATGCATAGACCCCGCATAAAGTTTTTCAAACACCTGTAACAGAACGTAACATGAAAACATAACATGACGTAACTGTAACATAACGTGACTCTGACATAACCTAATAACTCTAACGTGATGCTGGTTGAAGGACGGTTTCTCCACAATAATTTTCAGCGTCAGGTACAAATCACCTTCCTCATACTTTCCCTCAAGTTTTCAAACACTTCTCACTCAGTGAAACGGGACTTAGTTGAAAATGGCTTACTTACGTCAAGTGTCATATCCTCAATGCTCTGTGTACTCTGTGCAGAAACGTCTCTCCACTAGCCACTTGTTTCACAGAGTTACAAGAGTCGAAATCCTAGGCACAGAAGTATAACAAAAGCGCCATTTACTCACCTTCTCAAACACCATTGTAGACAAACCACTTTTCAAAGAACATCTGGTTCAGCTAAGTTGGAATTGTTTGAAAACGCTTGCGGGACTGACACCCAAAGGGCCATCTACTCCACCTTGTGAAACACCAGAGTCGTGATGCCTTCTATCAACTAACGTCTGGTTTCACTATGTTCGAAGTGTTTGAAATCCCATGCGGGGACTAAACCAAAAGTACCATCCACTGAAGCTTATGAGACACTGCGGGGAAATCACCTTTCAATTAACGTCTTGTTCCAGTAAGTTAGAAGTGTCTGAAAAGCTATGCGGGGCTTAGGTGGAAATGTTTACACTCAACTCTGTGAAACAACCAGGTGGCGATGGCATCTTTCAGCAAACATCTCCTTTCACAAAGTTGGAAGAGATTACAAATCTCTGCAGGACCCACATGGAAAGTGCTGCATACTCAACTTTGTGAACCAACACGGTAGGGACTCTTGCAACTAACATCGCACTCCACAAAGTGAGAAGCGGTTGAAAGCCTATGCGGGTGCTATGAGGAAAGGGCCATCTACTCTACTATGTGAAACACTGTGAAAGAACCATCTTTCAGCAATTATCTGGTTTCAGGAAATGATAAGTGGGAACTGGTAGAAAACCCATGAGGGGCCTACACACAAAGTGCCATATGCCCAACTTTGTGAAAAACTGGGGGGAAGCCATCTCTCAACTAACGTCGTTTACAAACAGATCACGACACATCGTGGCATATACTCAACTCTGGCAAGCCCCACTTTGGGAATCCATCTTTCAACTAACATAGTCTTCACTTACAGGTTTTTGAGAACGCACGCAAGGAACTATGAGGGCACTCATCTATGAAACATCACTGTGAGGAAACCTTCCAGTGAACACCTTCTTTCATTAAGTAAAATTTGGAGGCCTTTCCCTACAGTAGGGAGAGTGCCGTGCACTCAACTCTGTGAAACCAAACTGGGGGTGGGGGGCGGGGGGAAGTCATCTTTCAGCTAACATCTTGTTTCGCCAAGTTAGAAATGTTTGAAAACAGTTTTGGGTCCTGTGTAGATAGTGCCGTACACTCCACTCTGTGAAACATCACTGTGGGCAAACCATCTTTGGAGTAACATCTGGTTTCAGTAAGTTAGGATTGTTTACGAACGTTTGCGGGGACCACAAGGAAAGGGTCATACACAGCTCTAAAAACAAAAGTGTGGTGAAACCATCTTTCAGCTCCCATCCTGTTTAACTAAGAGAGAAGGGTTCGAAAACCCTTGCGGGGTCCACACCGAAAGGGCCATGGGCTCAACTCTATAAAACACTTAGGAGAAATCATCTTGCAAGCAAAACCTTGCTCCGCTGTTAGAAGTGTTTGAAAATGAGGGGCTTATCAAGTAAGTGTCCTATTCTCGGCTTTGTGAACCAACACTGTAGTGACCCATGCAACTGACAAAGGTCAGTTCAACTCTGTGCATTTCACAAAGTTACAAGTAGTTAAAACTTACGTAGGACCTATGTGGAAAGTGCCATTTACGTAACTACTATGGGAAACAACCCTGTGGTGAAACCATCCTTCAGCAAATAAATATCTGGTTTCAATCAGTGAGACTTGTTAGATAAACCATGTGAGGTCTCCACAGAAAAGACCATACACTCAGCTCTGGGAAACTTTTGGAGAAACAATCTTTGAAATACAATGTCGTTTAGGAATTTAGAAGTGTTTGAAACCCTATGCGGAGCCTGCATGGAACGTTCCGTATACTGAAGTCTGTCAAGCAGCACCTTAGGGAAACTATCCTTCATCTCACATCAAGTTGCACTAAGATACAAGTGTTTGAAGAGAAATGAAGGGCTTGCACCGAAAATGCCTTAGAGTCAACTCTGGGGAATAACAGTGTGGGGAAACCAACTTGCAACGAAAATCTCGTTTCACTAAGTTACAGTTGCAAAACCGACACGGGGCCTATGCAGAAAGTGCCATGTGCTCGAATCTGTCAAACACCGTGGGGAATCCATTTTTGGACCCACACTACGTTAGAAGTTTTCGAAAACCTATGGGATGGCTTATGCAGAAAGCGCCATACACTCGACTCTGTCAGACCGTAAAGTAGGGAAACCGAAACCAACTAGGGAAACTTCAACTAGCATCTCATTGCACTGGGACGTCTTTGCAAAACCTTGAGGGGCCTAGGCACTAGCTGCCATGTATTCAACTCGGTCAAACTGCACGTTGCGGGAATCTTCTTTAGCTAACAGCTGGCATCACTAATGCAGAAGCTTTTGGACACCCTATGCGGAGAACCATGGGGAAAGTGACATGTACTCGACACTGGGAGGGAAAACTGTGGAGACAGTACTCTTCCACCGATATCTTGTTTCACTAGAAATGCTTGAGAATCAGGGGGGCTTACCCCAAAAGTGCCGTAAAGTCACCTCTGTAAAACAACACTGTGGGAAAATGCCTTTCAACTACTACAACCTATGAGAGACTTAACCAACAAAGGGTATTACTCCGCCGTGACTAGCAGTGTGGTGAAACGAGGTTTCCACAACTCTCTGGTTTCTCTAAGTTACAAGTGTAACTTGGTTTGTCCACAGTATTCTCTCACAGGGTCGTGTGTGGGTCACTTTCCGCATCGTTCCCCGCCTGGCTTGTCAAACCCTTCTAACTTAGTGATACAAGATGTAAGTTGAAAGATGGCTTTCGCCAAGTGCACTTCGACAGAGTTTGAGTGTATGGTTCTGTCGGCACACGCCCCGCATGGTTTGTCCACCGCTTCTCATTTAGTGAAGCGAAGTGTTACGTGAAAGAGAGTTTCCTCGCTTTGTTGTTTCACAGGTTCTTTGTCACTTGCCGTGTAGGCCCTGCCTAAGTTTTCAAACGGTGGTGACTGATTGGAATCAGGTGCTAGTTGAAAGATGTTTTCAACCACAGAGCGTTTTCCCAGAGTTGAGCATCTGGCACTTCCCGTCTAGTCCGTGCTTAGGTTTTCAGACTCTTCTATCTTGGTGGAACAAGAAGTTACTTGCAAGATGGTTTGTCCAGAGTATTCCCTCACAGTGTCGACTATGGGTCACTTTCCACATCGTTCCCCGCATAGGTTTTGAAACGCTTCTAATGTAGGGATAGAAGCTGTTAGTTGAAACACGGTTGCCACAAAGTGCAGTTTGACATTAGAAGCCCTGCCTAGGTTTTCAGTGAGTTCTCACTCGCTGTAACCAGATGGCAGTTGGAAGATTGTTGCACCGCCACGTTGTTTCACAGAGTGGAGTATATGACCCTATCCGCCTAGGCCCCGCGTGTGCATTCAAACATTGCACACTTCGTGAAAGAAGCGCTCAGGTGAAAGAGCGTCTCCCCCGAGTGTTTCAGAGTGGAGTACAGGGAACTTGCCACGTAGATCGTGCGTAGGTTTTCAAACATTTTCACTTTGTGAACCCAGATGGTAGGTGAAAGATCCCTTCTCCACCCTGTTGTTGGTTCACAGAGTGGTGTGTATGAGACTATCCTCCTAAGCCGCGCGTGGGTTTTCAAAGGCGTCTACCTTAGTGACACAAGGGGTCACTTGAAAGATGGTGTGTCCACCGTAGTCTCTCCCGGGGTCGATTAAAGGTCATTTTCCGCATCATTGCCCGCATAGGTTTTCAAACACTTCTACCTTAGTGAAGGAAGATGTTGGTGGAAATTTGGTTGTTGCAGGCTGTAGCTTGACAGGTTTGAGTAGTTGGCACTATTGGCCTAGGCTCCGCGTAGCTCTTCAAAGACTTCTAACTTTGTGAAACGAGACACTACTTGAAAGGTGCTTTCTCCCACCCCCCCCCCCCTGTTGTTTCACAGAGATGAGTATACGACACTTGCCCTGTAGGCCTTGCATAGGTTTTCCAATGAGTTCGCACTTAGTGAAATCAAATGTTACTTGAAAGAAGGTTCCGGCCACAGTTCGTTCCAGAGAATGCAGCCTATGGCACTATCTGCCTAGGCCCCGCATGTGCATTGCAACGTTTGTAGCTTGGTGAAAGGAAGCTTTAGGTGAAAGATTTCCCCACAGTGCTGTTGTACAGAGTTGACTCTATGGCACGTTGCCTGTAGACCCGCCATTCCTTTTCCACCAATTCTGAGCTCAGATGCTAGAGGGACGACGCTTTCGCCACCGTGCTGTTTCACAAAGTGGAGGACAAGGCACTTTCCTCATAGAGTTCGCATAACGTTTCCAACACTTCCCACCATATGACAAGGTGACAGAACGATAACCTCCCCGGCCTTTCATAGAGTTGCGCCTAGTGCACTCTCTGAGTAGGTTTTCCAATAGATCTCGCTGGGTGAAAGCCGATGTTAGTTGAGGGAATGTTTCACCCAGCATATTTCACAGAAGGTAGTAAAGGCCACTGTCCGCCTGGGCCCCGCACGTGTGTTCAGACATTTGTAGCTTTAGTGGAAGCAGGTTTCAGGTGAAACGTGGTTTCGCCAACGGTGTTGTTTCAAGAGTGGCGCATATGGCACTTTCCGTGTAGGTCATGCTTAGGTGTTGAAACTGCTTTGTTTCTGAAACCAAGTGTTGAAAGATAGCTTCAGCACACTGTTGTTTCAGGGAGTTGAGTATATGGCACGTTCCGCAGAATTCCCTGCCGGGCTGTTGAAACTCCGGTAACTTAGTGAAACCAGATGCTAGTGGGAAGACGGATCCCCCACAGTGTTGTCTGACAGAATTGCGTATATGGCACTTTCTGCCTAGGGCCCGCCCTGGTTTTGGACAAGCTCTAACTTAGTGAAAGGAGTTGTTCCTGTCAAGATGCTTTCCCCATAGTTTTGTTTCGCACAGTGAAGTGTGTTGGTTTTTGCGGCTAGGAGCTGCATAGGTTGTCAAACCCAGCGCACTTATGCACTGTGCAAACAAATGCACTTACCATGTTGACCCCAGAGAGTTTTGCAGAGTTGCCACTCATATATACCGGATGGTAACTGAAGGATAAATTCACCAGAGTGTTACTTAGAGTGGCGTATATGGCATTTTCCTTGTACGTCATGCCTAGGTTTTCAAACTATTTTACGAATGTGAAAGCAGGTGTTCGGCGACAGATGGTTTCTCCCCAGTGGTTTTGCAGAGTTGACTCTCTGGCATTTCCCCACAAGCTGGGCATGTTTTCAAACCTTCCAACTTAACGATACAAGATGTTCGTTGAAAGGTCCGCAAAGTCCAATTTCACAGAATTGAGTGCATGGCACCGTCGGCCTAGCCCCGCGCATAACTTTTCAGACACTTCAGGGTGAAACGTGATGTTAGCTGGAGGATGGTTTCCCTATGTGTCGATTCATAGATGAATGTATGACCCAGTGTAGGCCTGCCTGTGTCTTCAAAGAGTGAAACCAAGTGTTAGTTGAAGTTTCTTTCACCGCAGTATTGTTTTACAGAGCTGAATAGATGGCCCTTTCTGCCTCTGTCGCTCATAAGCTTTCAAACACTTCTATTTAGTGAAACGAGGTGTTGGTTGAAATATGGTTTCTCCAGTGTTTCACAGAGTTGAGTGTATGCATAGCACTTGTCCTGTGGGTCCCGCATAGCTTTTCAAACCGTTGTCACTTAGTGAAACGGAGGTTGGTTGAAAGTATGTTTCACCGCAGTAGTGTTCGACAGAGCGGAGTGTACGGCACTTTAAGTGTTCCTCCCTGTAAGGTGTTTCAAACATAGCTAACGTAGTGAAAGCAGACGGTGGTCGGAAGATGGTTTCACCACAATGTTTTTTCACCGACTTGAGTACATGGTTCTAGTCTGCTAGGCCGGCATTTGCATTCGAACACAACTTGAAACCAGATGTTAGGTGAAGGATCGTTTCCTCAGAGTGTTGTTTCACAGAGTTGCGTCTATGGCACTTTCCGTGTAGTTCATGCGTTGCTTGTCAAACTGCTTTAATTTTCTGAAACCACATATTCCTGAAAGAGGCTTCGTCCAGAGCGCTTTTGTCAAAGCGTCGAGTATACGGCACTTTCTGCCTAAGCCGCGCCTAGGTACACAAACACTTCTGACTTAGTGACACGAGCTAGTTGAAAGATGGATTGTCCACGCTATTTTCTCACAGTGTCCAGTATGTGTCACGTTCCTCATCATTCCCCACATAGGTTTTCAAACACTTCTATAACTTAGTGATACCAGATGTTACTTGAAGGAGCGTTCCTGCAAAGTGCAGTTTCACCGAGCTGAGTATATAGCACTGTCGGCAGATGCCCCGCAAAGTTTTTCACACAGTTTTGGCTTGAAACGAGATGTTGAAAGATCGTTTCACCACAGTGTTGTTTCCACGGAGTTCTGTATGTGGCACTTTCAGCAAAGGCTCCGCATAGTTTTCAGACCCTTCTCAGTGAACAAGGTGTTAGTTGAACGATGGTTCCCCCACAGTGGTGTTTCCCAAGTGGTGTATATGGCCTTATTCATGCCGACCCCGCTTGCGGTTGCAAACACTTCAATCTTAGTGATCCATGAGGTTAGATGACATACGCTTTGCCCACACACATATGTAAACGGAGTCGAGTATATGGCACTTTCCCCATAAGCCGTGCATAGGTTTTCAAACACTTCAAACTTAGTGCCCCGAGGTAATCGAAAGATGGATTGTCCACTCTATTTTCTCACAGTGTCTCACAGTGTACGTCACTTTCCACATCGTTCCCCACACAGGTTTTACAATGCTTCTAACGTAGTTCCATAAAGATATTCGCTGAAAACGGCTTCCCTAAAAGTTCAGTTTCAGAGTTGAGTATAGGGCACTTCTGCATAGGTCCCGCATGGCTTTCCAAACACTTCTAACGTAGGGAAACGAAATGTTAGTTGAAAGCTCGTATCCCCACAGGGTTGTTTCACAGAGTTCAGTGTATGGCGCTTACCATGTAGGCTGCGCATAGGTTTTCAAAAGAGTTCCCCCTGGGTGAAATCAGATGTTAGTGGAAAGAATGGCACTTTCCCCATACGCCGCGCATAGGTTGTCAAGCACGTCTAAACTTAAATGAAAGAAGATTTTAAGTTGAAAGACGGTTTCTCACAGTGTTGTTCCACAGTTGTCAGTATCTGGTACTTCCTGCGTTTTACCCGCATAGTTTTTCAAACACTCCTTCCTAACTCGGTGCTACAGGATGTTACTCTAAAGATGGTTTCCGCAAAGTGCAGGCTGACAGAGGTGAGTGTATGGCACTTTCGGCATAGGCTCCCCATAGGTGTTCTGACGCTTCCAGTTTAGTTATACAAGATGTTAACTGAAAGATGGCTTCCCCACCTGTTGTGTCACAGATTTGAGTATACGACCCTTTCCGCATAGACCCCGAATAGTCTTCAAACAATTTTCAGTGAGTGAAACCAGATGTTCGTTGAAAAATCTTTTTACCCCGTCGTTGTTTCACACAGTTGAGTGTATGGCCCTTAGCCGTTAGGCTTCTCATAGGTTTTCAAACCGTTCTAACTTAGAGGAACGAGATGGTAGTTGAAAGGTGGTTTCCCCACAGTGTTCTTTCACAGCGTTGAAAGTATGGCACGATCCTTCTGCATAGGCCCCGCATCTGTTTTCAAACACGTGCAACTGAGTGAGACCAGATGTTAAGAGAAAGGTTGTTTCCCGACCGTGCTGTCTCACAGAGTCGAGGAAGTGGCGCTTTCACTGTAGCCCCTTTATGGTTTTCAAACACCTTGAAGTTAGTGAAGCAAGAGATTAGTTGGAAGATGGGTTCCCCACAGAGTGGCTCTATGGCAGTTTCCTCAACAGCCCAGCATGGGTTTTCAAACACTTCGTTAGTGGAAAGAGGATGTCGGTTGAAAGACCACTTCTCCACCTTTTTCACACAATAGAGTATAAGTCACTCTCGTCAAGATTCCCTGCAAATGGTGACAAAACCTGACAGGGAAGCAAGATGTGATGGAGGATGGTTTCGCCACACTGTTGTGGCACAGAGTTGAGTAATCGTACGTTCCCCATTGTTGCCTGCATGGGTTTTCCAACGCTTCTAAATTAGTGAAATCAGACGGTCGTCGAAGGAGGTTTACACCAGAGTGTTGTTTCACAGAGTTGACTATATGGCACTTGCCTCATAGTTCCCCGCATAAGTTTTCCAGCACTTCCGAATTAGTGAAACCGAAAGTTTGTTGAAAGATGGCTCCGCACCCTGTGCTTTCACAGATTTGAGTATAAGGCACTTTCTGCGTAGGCCGCAACCTGGTTTTCACACGTCTAACTTCGTGAAACCACATGTTAGGTGAAAGGTTGTTTCCGCACCGTCTTGTTCCATAGAGTTGAGTATACGACACTTTCTTTCCCTGTAGGTCCTGCATACGTTTTCAGTGTCTTCAAACCTTGTAAACGACGAGGTTAGTTGAATGAAATTTTCAGGTAAGCTGTTGTCTCACAGAGATGAGTGTATGGCACTTTCAGTAGAAGCTCCGCAGAGGTTTCCAAACAGTTTCATCCGAGTGGAACAAGATTGTAGCGGCAAGCTGTTTCCCCACAGTTTTTCTTCATAGAGTTGTGTATATGGCCCTTTCGGTGTTGGCCCCGCATGGGTCTTCAAGCACTTCTAACAGTGGAAGCAGATGAAAGTTTCACCACACAGTTGTTTCACAAGGTGGAGTACATGGCACTTTTGGTGTCGACCCCACATGGGTTTTCCAACACTTCTAATGTAGTGAAATGGGATGTTGGTTGAAAGATGGTTTCGGCACCGTGTTATTTGCCAGGGTGTATGATGGCACTTTATGCATAGACCCCGCATAAAGTTTTTCAAACACCTGTAACAGAACGTAACATGAAAACATAACATGACGTAACTGTAACATAACGTGACTCTGACATAACCTAATAACTCTAACGTGATGCTGGTTGAAGGACGGTTTCTCCACAATAATTTTCAGCGTCAGGTACAAATCACCTTCCTCATACTTTCCCTCAAGTTTTCAAACACTTCTCACTCAGTGAAACGGGACTTAGTTGAAAATGGCTTACTTACGTCAAGTGTCATATCCTCAATGCTCTGTGTACTCTGTGCAGAAACGTCTCTCCACTAGCCACTTGTTTCACAGAGTTACAAGAGTCGAAATCCTAGGCACAGAAGTATAACAAAAGCGCCATTTACTCACCTTCTCAAACACCATTGTAGACAAACCACTTTTCAAAGAACATCTGGTTCAGCTAAGTTGGAATTGTTTGAAAACGCTTGCGGGACTGACACCCAAAGGGCCATCTACTCCACCTTGTGAAACACCAGAGTCGTGATGCCTTCTATCAACTAACGTCTGGTTTCACTATGTTCGAAGTGTTTGAAATCCCATGCGGGGACTAAACCAAAAGTACCATCCACTGAAGCTTATGAGACACTGCGGGGAAATCACCTTTCAATTAACGTCTTGTTCCAGTAAGTTAGAAGTGTCTGAAAAGCTATGCGGGGCTTAGGTGGAAATGTTTACACTCAACTCTGTGAAACAACCAGGTGGCGATGGCATCTTTCAGCAAACATCTCCTTTCACAAAGTTGGAAGAGATTACAAATCTCTGCAGGACCCACATGGAAAGTGCTGCATACTCAACTTTGTGAACCAACACGGTAGGGACTCTTGCAACTAACATCGCACTCCACAAAGTGAGAAGCGGTTGAAAGCCTATGCGGGTGCTATGAGGAAAGGGCCATCTACTCTACTATGTGAAACACTGTGAAAGAACCATCTTTCAGCAATTATCTGGTTTCAGGAAATGATAAGTGGGAACTGGTAGAAAACCCATGAGGGGCCTACACACAAAGTGCCATATGCCCAACTTTGTGAAAAACTGGGGGGAAGCCATCTCTCAACTAACGTCGTTTACAAACAGATCACGACACATCGTGGCATATACTCAACTCTGGCAAGCCCCACTTTGGGAATCCATCTTTCAACTAACATAGTCTTCACTTACAGGTTTTTGAGAACGCACGCAAGGAACTATGAGGGCACTCATCTATGAAACATCACTGTGAGGAAACCTTCCAGTGAACACCTTCTTTCATTAAGTAAAATTTGGAGGCCTTTCCCTACAGTAGGGAGAGTGCCGTGCACTCAACTCTGTGAAACCAAACTGGGGGTGGGGGGCGGGGGGAAGTCATCTTTCAGCTAACATCTTGTTTCACCAAGTTAGAAATGTTTGAAAACAGTTTTGGGTCCTGTGTAGATAGTGCCGTACACTCCACTCTGTGAAACATCACTGTGGGCAAACCATCTTTGGAGTAACATCTGGTTTCAGTAAGTTAGGATTGTTTACGAACGTTTGCGGGGACCACAAGGAAAGGGTCATACACAGCTCTAAAAACAAAAGTGTGGTGAAACCATCTTTCAGCTCCCATCCTGTTTAACTAAGAGAGAAGGGTTCGAAAACCCTTGCGGGGTCCACACCGAAAGGGCCATGGGCTCAACTCTATAAAACACTTAGGAGAAATCATCTTGCAAGCAAAACCTTGCTCCGCTGTTAGAAGTGTTTGAAAATGAGGGGCTTATCAAGTAAGTGTCCTATTCTCGGCTTTGTGAACCAACACTGTAGTGACCCATGCAACTGACAAAGGTCAGTTCAACTCTGTGCATTTCACAAAGTTACAAGTAGTTAAAACTTACGTAGGACCTATGTGGAAAGTGCCATTTACGTAACTACTATGGGAAACAACCCTGTGGTGAAACCATCCTTCAGCAAATAAATATCTGGTTTCAATCAGTGAGACTTGTTAGATAAACCATGTGAGGTCTCCACAGAAAAGACCATACACTCAGCTCTGGGAAACTTTTGGAGAAACAATCTTTGAAATACAATGTCGTTTAGGAATTTAGAAGTGTTTGAAACCCTATGCGGAGCCTGCATGGAACGTTCCGTATACTGAAGTCTGTCAAGCAGCACCTTAGGGAAACTATCCTTCATCTCACATCAAGTTGCACTAAGATACAAGTGTTTGAAGAGAAATGAAGGGCTTGCACCGAAAATGCCTTAGAGTCAACTCTGGGGAATAACAGTGTGGGGAAACCAACTTGCAACGAAAATCTCGTTTCACTAAGTTACAGTTGCAAAACCGACACGGGGCCTATGCAGAAAGTGCCATGTGCTCGAATCTGTCAAACACCGTGGGGAATCCATTTTTGGACCCACACTACGTTAGAAGTTTTCGAAAACCTATGGGATGGCTTATGCAGAAAGCGCCATACACTCGACTCTGTCAGACCGTAAAGTAGGGAAACCGAAACCAACTAGGGAAACTTCAACTAGCATCTCATTGCACTGGGACGTCTTTGCAAAACCTTGAGGGGCCTAGGCACTAGCTGCCATGTATTCAACTCGGTCAAACTGCACGTTGCGGGAATCTTCTTTAGCTAACAGCTGGCATCACTAATGCAGAAGCTTTTGGACACCCTATGCGGAGAACCATGGGGAAAGTGACATGTACTCGACACTGGGAGGGAAAACTGTGGAGACAGTACTCTTCCACCGATATCTTGTTTCACTAGAAATGCTTGAGAATCAGGGGGGCTTACCCCAAAAGTGCCGTAAAGTCACCTCTGTAAAACAACACTGTGGGAAAATGCCTTTCAACTACTACAACCTATGAGAGACTTAACCAACAAAGGGTATTACTCCGCCGTGACTAGCAGTGTGGTGAAACGAGGTTTCCACAACTCTCTGGTTTCTCTAAGTTACAAGTGTAACTTGGTTTGTCCACAGTATTCTCTCACAGGGTCGTGTGTGGGTCACTTTCCGCATCGTTCCCCGCCTGGCTTGTCAAACCCTTCTAACTTAGTGATACAAGATGTAAGTTGAAAGATGGCTTTCGCCAAGTGCACTTCGACAGAGTTTGAGTGTATGGTTCTGTCGGCACACGCCCCGCATGGTTTGTCCACCGCTTCTCATTTAGTGAAGCGAAGTGTTACGTGAAAGAGAGTTTCCTCGCTTTGTTGTTTCACAGGTTCTTTGTCACTTGCCGTGTAGGCCCTGCCTAAGTTTTCAAACGGTGGTGACTGATTGGAATCAGGTGCTAGTTGAAAGATGTTTTCAACCACAGAGCGTTTTCCCAGAGTTGAGCATCTGGCACTTCCCGTCTAGTCCGTGCTTAGGTTTTCAGACTCTTCTATCTTGGTGGAACAAGAAGTTACTTGCAAGATGGTTTGTCCAGAGTATTCCCTCACAGTGTCGACTATGGGTCACTTTCCACATCGTTCCCCGCATAGGTTTTGAAACGCTTCTAATGTAGGGATAGAAGCTGTTAGTTGAAACACGGTTGCCACAAAGTGCAGTTTGACATTAGAAGCCCTGCCTAGGTTTTCAGTGAGTTCTCACTCGCTGTAACCAGATGGCAGTTGGAAGATTGTTGCACCGCCACGTTGTTTCACAGAGTGGAGTATATGACCCTATCCGCCTAGGCCCCGCGTGTGCATTCAAACATTGCACACTTCGTGAAAGAAGCGCTCAGGTGAAAGAGCGTCTCCCCCGAGTGTTTCAGAGTGGAGTACAGGGAACTTGCCACGTAGATCGTGCGTAGGTTTTCAAACATTTTCACTTTGTGAACCCAGATGGTAGGTGAAAGATCCCTTCTCCACCCTGTTGTTGGTTCACAGAGTGGTGTGTATGAGACTATCCTCCTAAGCCGCGCGTGGGTTTTCAAAGGCGTCTACCTTAGTGACACAAGGGGTCACTTGAAAGATGGTGTGTCCACCGTAGTCTCTCCCGGGGTCGATTAAAGGTCATTTTCCGCATCATTGCCCGCATAGGTTTTCAAACACTTCTACCTTAGTGAAGGAAGATGTTGGTGGAAATTTGGTTGTTGCAGGCTGTAGCTTGACAGGTTTGAGTAGTTGGCACTATTGGCCTAGGCTCCGCGTAGCTCTTCAAAGACTTCTAACTTTGTGAAACGAGACACTACTTGAAAGGTGCTTTCTCCCACCCCCCCCCCCTGTTGTTTCACAGAGATGAGTATACGACACTTGCCCTGTAGGCCTTGCATAGGTTTTCCAATGAGTTCGCACTTAGTGAAATCAAATGTTACTTGAAAGAAGGTTCCGGCCACAGTTCGTTCCAGAGAATGCAGCCTATGGCACTATCTGCCTAGGCCCCGCATGTGCATTGCAACGTTTGTAGCTTGGTGAAAGGAAGCTTTAGGTGAAAGATTTCCCCACAGTGCTGTTGTACAGAGTTGACTCTATGGCACGTTGCCTGTAGACCCGCCATTCCTTTTCCACCAATTCTGAGCTCAGATGCTAGAGGGACGACGCTTTCGCCACCGTGCTGTTTCACAAAGTGGAGGACAAGGCACTTTCCTCATAGAGTTCGCATAACGTTTCCAACACTTCCCACCATATGACAAGGTGACAGAACGATAACCTCCCCGGCCTTTCATAGAGTTGCGCCTAGTGCACTCTCTGAGTAGGTTTTCCAATAGATCTCGCTGGGTGAAAGCCGATGTTAGTTGAGGGAATGTTTCACCCAGCATATTTCACAGAAGGTAGTAAAGGCCACTGTCCGCCTGGGCCCCGCACGTGTGTTCAGACATTTGTAGCTTTAGTGGAAGCAGGTTTCAGGTGAAACGTGGTTTCGCCAACGGTGTTGTTTCAAGAGTGGCGCATATGGCACTTTCCGTGTAGGTCATGCTTAGGTGTTGAAACTGCTTTGTTTCTGAAACCAAGTGTTGAAAGATAGCTTCAGCACACTGTTGTTTCAGGGAGTTGAGTATATGGCACGTTCCGCAGAATTCCCTGCCGGGCTGTTGAAACTCCGGTAACTTAGTGAAACCAGATGCTAGTGGGAAGACGGATCCCCCACAGTGTTGTCTGACAGAATTGCGTATATGGCACTTTCTGCCTAGGGCCCGCCCTGGTTTTGGACAAGCTCTAACTTAGTGAAAGGAGTTGTTCCTGTCAAGATGCTTTCCCCATAGTTTTGTTTCGCACAGTGAAGTGTGTTGGTTTTTGCGGCTAGGAGCTGCATAGGTTGTCAAACCCAGCGCACTTATGCACTGTGCAAACAAATGCACTTACCATGTTGACCCCAGAGAGTTTTGCAGAGTTGCCACTCATATATACCGGATGGTAACTGAAGGATAAATTCACCAGAGTGTTACTTAGAGTGGCGTATATGGCATTTTCCTTGTACGTCATGCCTAGGTTTTCAAACTATTTTACGAATGTGAAAGCAGGTGTTCGGCGACAGATGGTTTCTCCCCAGTGGTTTTGCAGAGTTGACTCTCTGGCATTTCCCCACAAGCTGGGCATGTTTTCAAACCTTCCAACTTAACGATACAAGATGTTCGTTGAAAGGTCCGCAAAGTCCAATTTCACAGAATTGAGTGCATGGCACCGTCGGCCTAGCCCCGCGCATAACTTTTCAGACACTTCAGGGTGAAACGTGATGTTAGCTGGAGGATGGTTTCCCTATGTGTCGATTCATAGATGAATGTATGACCCAGTGTAGGCCTGCCTGTGTCTTCAAAGAGTGAAACCAAGTGTTAGTTGAAGTTTCTTTCACCGCAGTATTGTTTTACAGAGCTGAATAGATGGCCCTTTCTGCCTCTGTCGCTCATAAGCTTTCAAACACTTCTATTTAGTGAAACGAGGTGTTGGTTGAAATATGGTTTCTCCAGTGTTTCACAGAGTTGAGTGTATGCATAGCACTTGTCCTGTGGGTCCCGCATAGCTTTTCAAACCGTTGTCACTTAGTGAAACGGAGGTTGGTTGAAAGTATGTTTCACCGCAGTAGTGTTCGACAGAGCGGAGTGTACGGCACTTTAAGTGTTCCTCCCTGTAAGGTGTTTCAAACATAGCTAACGTAGTGAAAGCAGACGGTGGTCGGAAGATGGTTTCACCACAATGTTTTTTCACCGACTTGAGTACATGGTTCTAGTCTGCTAGGCCGGCATTTGCATTCGAACACAACTTGAAACCAGATGTTAGGTGAAGGATCGTTTCCTCAGAGTGTTGTTTCACAGAGTTGCGTCTATGGCACTTTCCGTGTAGTTCATGCGTTGCTTGTCAAACTGCTTTAATTTTCTGAAACCACATATTCCTGAAAGAGGCTTCGTCCAGAGCGCTTTTGTCAAAGCGTCGAGTATACGGCACTTTCTGCCTAAGCCGCGCCTAGGTACACAAACACTTCTGACTTAGTGACACGAGCTAGTTGAAAGATGGATTGTCCACGCTATTTTCTCACAGTGTCCAGTATGTGTCACGTTCCTCATCATTCCCCACATAGGTTTTCAAACACTTCTATAACTTAGTGATACCAGATGTTACTTGAAGGAGCGTTCCTGCAAAGTGCAGTTTCACCGAGCTGAGTATATAGCACTGTCGGCAGATGCCCCGCAAAGTTTTTCACACAGTTTTGGCTTGAAACGAGATGTTGAAAGATCGTTTCACCACAGTGTTGTTTCCACGGAGTTCTGTATGTGGCACTTTCAGCAAAGGCTCCGCATAGTTTTCAGACCCTTCTCAGTGAACAAGGTGTTAGTTGAACGATGGTTCCCCCACAGTGGTGTTTCCCAAGTGGTGTATATGGCCTTATTCATGCCGACCCCGCTTGCGGTTGCAAACACTTCAATCTTAGTGATCCATGAGGTTAGATGACATACGCTTTGCCCACACACATATGTAAACGGAGTCGAGTATATGGCACTTTCCCCATAAGCCGTGCATAGGTTTTCAAACACTTCAAACTTAGTGCCCCGAGGTAATCGAAAGATGGATTGTCCACTCTATTTTCTCACAGTGTCTCACAGTGTACGTCACTTTCCACATCGTTCCCCACACAGGTTTTACAATGCTTCTAACGTAGTTCCATAAAGATATTCGCTGAAAACGGCTTCCCTAAAAGTTCAGTTTCAGAGTTGAGTATAGGGCACTTCTGCATAGGTCCCGCATGGCTTTCCAAACACTTCTAACGTAGGGAAACGAAATGTTAGTTGAAAGCTCGTATCCCCACAGGGTTGTTTCACAGAGTTCAGTGTATGGCGCTTACCATGTAGGCTGCGCATAGGTTTTCAAAAGAGTTCCCCCTGGGTGAAATCAGATGTTAGTGGAAAGAATGGCACTTTCCCCATACGCCGCGCATAGGTTGTCAAGCACGTCTAAACTTAAATGAAAGAAGATTTTAAGTTGAAAGACGGTTTCTCACAGTGTTGTTCCACAGTTGTCAGTATCTGGTACTTCCTGCGTTTTACCCGCATAGTTTTTCAAACACTCCTTCCTAACTCGGTGCTACAGGATGTTACTCTAAAGATGGTTTCCGCAAAGTGCAGGCTGACAGAGGTGAGTGTATGGCACTTTCGGCATAGGCTCCCCATAGGTGTTCTGACGCTTCCAGTTTAGTTATACAAGATGTTAACTGAAAGATGGCTTCCCCACCTGTTGTGTCACAGATTTGAGTATACGACCCTTTCCGCATAGACCCCGAATAGTCTTCAAACAATTTTCAGTGAGTGAAACCAGATGTTCGTTGAAAAATCTTTTTACCCCGTCGTTGTTTCACACAGTTGAGTGTATGGCCCTTAGCCGTTAGGCTTCTCATAGGTTTTCAAACCGTTCTAACTTAGAGGAACGAGATGGTAGTTGAAAGGTGGTTTCCCCACAGTGTTCTTTCACAGCGTTGAAAGTATGGCACGATCCTTCTGCATAGGCCCCGCATCTGTTTTCAAACACGTGCAACTGAGTGAGACCAGATGTTAAGAGAAAGGTTGTTTCCCGACCGTGCTGTCTCACAGAGTCGAGGAAGTGGCGCTTTCACTGTAGCCCCTTTATGGTTTTCAAACACCTTGAAGTTAGTGAAGCAAGAGATTAGTTGGAAGATGGGTTCCCCACAGAGTGGCTCTATGGCAGTTTCCTCAACAGCCCAGCATGGGTTTTCAAACACTTCGTTAGTGGAAAGAGGATGTCGGTTGAAAGACCACTTCTCCACCTTTTTCACACAATAGAGTATAAGTCACTCTCGTCAAGATTCCCTGCAAATGGTGACAAAACCTGACAGGGAAGC